>NC_080098.1:35868271-36179365 GCF_950005125.1 Chionomys nivalis
ATGATTTTATGCTTTTCACAATGCTTATTTATTTATTCCCATTTTCCTGCCCAGCATCCCCTAGGCACCCCAGTTTTCACGTCCTTCAAAGTGATCTTTTTTCTCTTTCTTACCCCAGCAAGACCTCTATCTCTATAACTTTTACTGAAGAGCTGACCAGACACATCTCCAACCCGTGTATAAAAAGGTGGCTGGCTTCTCGGTGATGGCCTTTTTCATTGACCCGACCGGATTATGCTCTAACAGTAGGAACTTTCCAGAAGAGTAAATCAGGACCAAGTGAAGGCACCCTTACCATCCTTCCTTTCTCCTGGGAGCACCTCCCTTTCCTCTGTTCTCTGTTCTCTTGAGGTACCTTGCCCTTTCTCAATAGATAATTCTCTTTGCCTGGCAGGACTGCGATCTTTCCCGCCAGATAAGTTTAAGGCTGGCCATTTTTTTCAAACCCTATTTTGAAGCCACACAGAACCCTGAGCATACATTTAACCAGATTTTATACTTGAATTAATATAGAACTTCTATTGAGCTGCAACAATAAACACCACAATCAATCAAACTATAATACCAACCAGAAACTTGGGGGAACAAAAGGTAAATTGATAGAAGTCTCTTGTATAAAGCAGTATTGAAGGGTTCTAAAAACACACAATACCAATAAACTGCAACAAAGGATAATTATTCTTCTCAATAAATTACTAAGACGCTCAATTTGATTTTCAATGTTGCAGCATCAGTTTGGCTCAGAGATTTTTTTCTCTATTGTGTCATGAGGATGACTTGACAAGCCAGCATTTCTCAGTCTGCTGCCATGCAACAATCCTGAGGATGCTTTATTTATTTTCCTCTAGGCATTTTCTGCTTTCCTGCTTATTTTTCTACTAAACGATACCAAAGCTTCACATCTTCTGTAATTTTAGAATTTTTAATTAATTAAAATATAATTAGATCATTCTCCCCTCTTTGCTCCAACCCCCTCATTCACAACCCTTCACTTCCTTTAAAATTTGCGAACTCTTATTCTTTAATTATTATGATACACAAACATAAACACACACACACATATATATATTTAATAAATCACGGAGTCTGTTTAGTGTTACATGAGTGTGTATTTTTTAGAGTTGACCACTTGGGATTGAATTACCATTTCAGGGCTGATCCCAGGAGAGGACTAATCTGCCCTCTCTCCGCAGTTCATAGTTGTCTGTAGCTCTTCATTTGGGGTTGGGGCCCTGCCCAATGTCCCCCGCCTCTGTTAGCAGGTCAGTTGGTGCTGTCATTCTTAAGGTCTTATTTAAGCAGCCACATTGTCAAGAGATCATGTATGTAGCTTCCTGTTCCTCTCTCAAAGACACAATTACACAGCAGACTTCCTGGTGATCTCATTCTTACAATCTTTTGGCACCATCTTCGCTGATATTCCCTGATCCTCAGATATAGAGGTTGTGTTGTAGACGCAGTAACTGAGGCTGGGCATCCCACAGTCCAGTTGTTCTAAGCCTTTTGACTAGGGGTGACTTCTGTAATGGTCTCTGGAAAGAAACTTTTTGATGATTGCTGAGAGCCGTACTTATCTGCAGGTATAAGGATAGATATTCAGAACGTAGTTGAGAGTTATACCGGCTTAGGGATGAGGTCTTCCTCTAAGTTCTATGATCTCACTAGTCGTGAGCGGTTGGCTATGATTCCAGTACCAAGCATGATTCCCTTCCCATTGAACAGACTTTAAATCCAACTTGCCACCAAAATGTAAATGCCAGTTTGTACCCTTAGAATATTTTTCTATTCAGATTAGTATTGTGGTTCATAGGCACCATAGCTTCACAAGTGGAATAAATAACTGAATTTGTGTAAAGCACTTTCTACATGCCCCCATCTGCCAGCGATCTCCGCAGTGCTGAAAAAGTCACGACTGATCAGAGGTTTCATCTTGGGAAGAGACCTTCAATGCGATGTCAGAAGTGCGTGCCTTGTAGCTAAGGGAGGAAGATGGAACTGTCGAAGCGGCACTCATGGTGTACTATCTGACACTTCTGCGAGCGGGAGTCCCTTCTCTAGGATAAATTCTACCTGGTTTACAGCATATTGTGGGGCAGGCTAGCATAAGAAATGACTTAGCATTAACTTGGCTTGGCCTATGCCTGCAGTCCCCTCTGAATAACATACCTACCAATCTGTTAACAACCTAAAAACCACACATGCCTCTTGCTGCATGCACACCTCACAATAAACAGTAGAATGGATCTACTCCCTCTCATGACCATCAGCCACAGATAGTTTCTATTCGATCATACTTTAGTTATAGCAGGGGAGGGGAGGGGGCTGAGCCAGCCTAGACTGCTTTGGGCTTGCATACACAATAAGGCAACCTGTGTCCTCTAAGAGAACTTTTAGAGAGAATCTTCTACTTCAAACCTTATGCTAGTGCATAATTCATGTATATGACTAAAATGAAATATAGGAGGGAAAATGCATGTGTTCAAAGACTCATGAAATCTAAGCCTGTCAATCAAAAGAGAACCATCTAAACTATGACCTTAGCAATAAAACTCTTTCTATGCTTCAACTCCAGAAAAAGTAGGTCCAAACAAAAATTGGTCGAGTATTCTTATTTAGATGGACACTGTCACTCTCGATGGTGTAATCCTATTTGGGCTCATTTTTTGGATTAAAATTTCCGAGTTACATTTCACTCTGTGTGAGCCAAGAGGCCAAGAACCTGAAAACATCAGACATAGACTGCTATGACTTAAGGTTTGCCTAGCTTCGGTCTACAGAACAAGTTACATACCTCACCCTTCGCAATGATAGAAAGGACAATTTTAATATTGAAAAGGGGGTAAGCCTGCATATGGATACTGAGTAGCAGTGGGCTTCTTAGAAGCTATGAAAGTCTTAGGGGGATTTTAGGTGAAAGTCCCATTCTAGGCTGACATTGTACGAAAGAGCATAGGAATCTCTCCATATGAGTTTATTCCTTAGACAGTTTTTGAAGTGTGATGATTTATCAGAAGAAACTCTGAAGAAGACAGTCTCTTACTTGCTAGAGATTAGATTTGAAAGCCTGAAAATGTCTAATTAAACAAGCAAGCACTGCGCACTTAATTGGAGCAGTGACAGATTGAGTATCAACCTGACAATACACAGAGGCTGTATGTAATCCTGATCCAGGCTGGGAGGGGTAGAGGAAGGATGGGGGTTGACAGTAGGCTTCAGCACCTGAGTTGTGGCTTGAAGGATTAGTAGGAACAGAAAGCGAGGGAGTGGAAACAGAGTGGCCACAAGACAGAAAGTGGCAAAGAGACAGGGAGGCCTGCAGCGTTCAGTGTTGGCTGTGGCAGAGGTGGGCAGTGGATTTTCACTGTACTCCTAACGTGCATGTTCGTAATGACTGATAGGGTCATTTTTGTGTGTATTTTCCAACTGTCATTTTTAGTGAAGAATCTTTTTGAAACGTCTTCCCATTTTAAAGGACTTGTTTGCTTTTACACAGTTTATTTTGGAGAGTTCTTTGTCTTACATATAAATTCTTTGTCCGACATGTAATATCTGAGTATTTCCCCTCAGCATGTGGCTTATATTTTAATTCTTTTCGTTTTTCTTCTCTCTGAGAAAATGTTTACATTTGTGGGAGTTCAAATTACCAACTTTCTTTTACAGATCATCCTTTTGACATCACATCTAAGAACCTTTTGGACAAACCTAGTTTATAAGAGTTTGTCTTGGGATGGTTCATAGTTTTATACTTACACTTATGTCTTTGGTCCTTTTGATTTATTGTTACTTCTTAGTTGTGAGGCATAGGCCATGATTTATTTTACTTTTGTTCACTAATTGTTTACACATGTCAAATATTTCAGCACCATTTATTAAAGGCTGTTCTATCTTAGTTGAATTGCTTTTGCAATTAAAAAAAACGTCAGTTGGATGCTCAATTCCTCATCACTAATCTGTGTGTTCATCTGTTTGCCAATGTTATTTTGATTATGTAAACTTATATCATGTTAATCCTCCAATTTTGTTACTTAGAAAATTCTTTTCAATGTTTATATTTCTCTTCCCATATTTAAAATCAATTTATTAATATCTGCCAAAAATTTTTGCTTAGATTCTGATTGACATTATGTTAAACTTATAGGTCAATTTTGGAAGAATTATATTTTAACAAATTTCAAATACATTAATATTTTATAATCCATAAACTTCGTATAATTATATGCATATTGGCTCTATTTTATAAGCTGTTGAAAGCTTGTGTATATTTTATAGATACCACACAGATTTTGGAAGATGTTTACTCAATAATTTCTCCATTTTTGGTGATACAGTAAAAGTCCAATTTTGAATTTAGCTTTATCATTTAAAATTGCGTTTAATTGTTTCTCAGGGGATGTTCATGTACCTTAGTATGCACATGGAGGTCAGAGGACAACTTAGGAGAGTCTGTTCTCTCCTATGTGTGAATCCAGTGATCAAATTTAGATCATCAGTCTTGGTGGCAAGCACGTTTATACATGGAGCCGTCTCACCAACGTTTGAATTTCACTTTCTATTAAAATGTGCTAGGATTTGTATTACTCTCACACAGACATACTGACAACTGATACAGAAATAATTAAATCATTTCTATAGTTCTAGGCCATATGTTAATCTTTAACTGTTCTTTCCTTAGCCGTGCTATGATGTTCCCGGAGAACAATGCCCACTTCTATCTTTTGAGGACACCAGGCACTGACATGGTTTACATATATACATGCAGGCAAATAATAAAAATAAATACATTTTATTAAAAACAGGAAATGAGATTGATAGGCTTGTTCATTGCCATCATATATAAAAACAAATGACTATTTTATTTTGGGACTTGACTTGATTCATTTTTTGTCTTTGGAAGCTTTTGTGGAGATTTCCTGAATTGTCAATATAAGCAATTATATTTGCTGTGACCTGAGGGACCTTTAGTTATTGCTTTCAATTCTGTATGCCTTCCTCTTTATCTTACTAGCTGTCTTACTCCTTACATATGTTTTTATTTTATTTATTAACAAAATAACTTATTATTCTATTGCTATTTTATTTATTAACAAAATAACTTATTCTAACTCATGATGGGCATTGTAAAATTGTTAAATATTTGTGCTTATATTAAACTTAAGATTATGATATAATTACCAAGAGTTAGGGTGTGTTTTCACTGTGATAATAACAACCACAGTAACTGTGGAAAAGCAATAAAGAACTCTGAAAATATGAATTTATAGAGAGAGTTTTATTGAAAATCCAAAAGACACTGTGCAAGGAATATAGTACAAGGAAACAAAAAGAGTGATGTAGTAAAATGTGATTGTTGTGAAGAGTTTATTCTGTTACAAAGACAAAGCAAAGTCAGGGGTAAAACTTGAAGGGAAGGCTTAGGATGTACAATAAGTCAAATGTTGGCTTGTTCCAGCTTTTAGGAGTAATTATTAAGGATCCGAAGAACCATAAAGAGTTTTAAAGCCAATAAATGAAATAAGAATTTCTTTTGCTATATAATTTTAGAATATTAAGATATGCTGATAAGAGAAGAGTCAAATTAGGATGTCAACTGGTTAATTTTTCCTCATTTTCTCATCAAAATACTAATTTAAGACTGAAAAACAAATGAAAACCACAGTCAATTATTAACTAGGTGTATTCACCAACAGCATGTCACCCACAAAAGGAGACTTTCCAAAGCTGAAATACAACTGAAAATTTTAAATTGTTTTTGAGAAAAGCTAGATATTAAAAATATATAAGGAGAGCTACATGTTGGCATACAAAAGAGTTCTACAATAGCCTAGAATGGAGTTAAACAAAGGTTTATTTATTTAGGGCTAAACTCATTGAAAGATTAATGATCCACAGTCCTCTGTGTGTGCTGGAACTGGAACTGAATCCAGTAGCCAAGAGGCCCTCACACACTTTTTGTCTGCGTTTATAGTACATGAGACCATGCCCAAAGTGGGCTGGTATCTTAAAGACAACTGGCTGAAGGAGTTCCACGATACATACACTGTTTATATACCATTTAGGGCTGAACATTTCACAGTCTCTAATTCTAGGCACATTGGCCAGCTGTGGATCTCTGTGTTAATCACTCTCTATTGCAAATTTAAGCTTCTCTGAGGAGGATTAAGACACAGTTTCATCTAGGTATAATAAAAAGTCATTAGGAGTCAATTTAATACTATGCTTATTTAGCAACATACCAGCAATGTGCTCTTCTTTAGGGCCTATGACCTGCCTAGTCATAGGTTCTTGACCCAATAATGGTACTAGGTATGAGTTTCATTCTGTATATCTGGACTTGAATTTAATCAAAATATTTTTAGTTATTCCCACGATGCTCATACAACTATTACACCAGTGGTATGCTGTGTTATGCCAGTCATTATTTCAGTTCTCAGAGAGAGAAAATAAAAAAGAGAGAGGGTAGGGCTGGAGAGATGGCTCAGAGGTTAGGAGTACTGACTGCTCTTCCAGAGGTCCTGAGTTCAATTCCCAGCAACCACATGGTGGCTCACAGCCATCTATAATGAGATCTGGTGCCCTCTTCTGGCATGCAAGCATACATGGAAGGAATGTTGTATACATAATAAATAAATAAATCTTTAAAAAGAGAGAGAGAGAGAGAGAGAGAGAGAGAGGTCCTGAAGCTGACTCTCAAACCTGACCCTCTGTCACTTTCATTTATTAGCTAAAGTTCATCGTAAACCAATGCAGATTCAAGTGGAACAAAACCCAGACTCCAGACTGGACTAATTGCAAGGTCACAATACAAAAAGTGATGAGTACAGAGATAGCTGGAGAACTAGGTCTAAAGACTAATGGTATTCTTAGAAATACAAAGAGACAAGATGATGAAATACAGATTTTTTTTTTTTATGAAGGGCTGAGAAGTATATTCTTAGGCTATAATACATATACCAACCTCTGGTACTTCAAATATATGACATCAAATGTGACATCAAATAAGGGAGAGTAAACTTAGAATTTTCCATTTACCCCATTTTCTGTGACAAACTCTTAGCCATTAAGTGAAGCACACCAGAGCTCACTTTCCACCCTGACACATCTTTATTGTGGTTTACCTAAAGAAAAGCCTCAGAGCTACTCCTGTCAGTGTTAATCTGGATGTGATAACTGATTTTAGATGTCAACTACAACCCAAGCATCTGGGAATGTCAATAAGAGATTTTCTTGATTGAACTATTGAGATGGGAAAAACCATCCTAAATCTTGGCCACACCTTCTTCTGGAAGCGTACATGAAAGAACATGGAAGAAGGAAGCTTTTGCTTTATATGTGCTTGCCCTCATTCTCACTAGAAAGCTCTTTTCTCCTGCTGCTGAGGCATTCCTTCATTGGTGTTAGAACCAGTTTCTTTAGGATCCCACTGTAGACTTAAGGCTTTCAGCACCTTAGGAATTTCCTGAAACGTCAGCACCAGATTATGATTGCTGAGACATCCGGTCTAATGGACTCAATAAACACAAGGTTATTGAGCTTTCTTCAGTAAGTCTGGTGTTTTTAGACGACCTAATCCCCAGTTTATAGGCATGTTCTGCTCCTTTAGAGAGTACTAATATGGACTGTGGTACTGAGAGTGCTCCTGGAAAAACAGAATTTGAAGTGTGAACCTTTAAATATCTGGGACAAACTTGACAATTCACTAATACCTATAATTATGGAAGACTTCCCTGGTAGAATGAAGAACACTGAAAGCCCATTGATGTGGGAATTTCCCTCTGTATGCTGTGATTACCATTAATGAATAAAGAAACTGCTTTGGACCTATAGCAGGGCAGAACTTAGGTAGGTGGGGAAAACTAAGCTGAATGCTGTGTGAAAGGAGGTGGAGCCAAGAGAGAAAGGGTGGAGCTGCCACAGAAGCAGGGAATTCTACCCAGTAAGCCACAGCCGCGTGACAATACACAGATTACTAGAAATGGGTTAAATTAATATAAGTTAGCCAATAAGAAACTAGAGTTAATAGGCCAAGCAGTGATTTAATGAATACAGTTTCTGTGTAATTATTTTGGGGCTAAGCGGCCCCTCCTCTTACTACAGCCCATGATTAGAAATATCTGAAAGGATGATAGATTGCAGTTTGAGAGTTTTGTTGGTGTCCAGGTTTCTCTTTCTGTAGCCTGCAGAGTATCTTCCAATGTCAAAGAGACCAGAACATAGGGGTGAAAGCTCCATGCAGGTACCAGGTAGAATGCTCTACTTTCAACAAGCGGTGTAGCTGTTGTCCTTGGCAATAGAACCTCACTGTCAGTTTTCAGAGTACCCGTCTGGTGATTAGCTGTTGGGCATTGTTTACTCCATCTTGGGTGTGGCAATTTTCCACCTGCCTGGAGGGAATTCCTTGTGCAGCAGCTAGATATATAAGGATTTTCCCAAGGCAGAATAGATGGCATTTGTCATTTGGCTGATCTTTCAAATGACCCAGGTCTCTTGTGTGTTCTTTCAACCTCCAGGCCCTTGCCCGGCTTGCATACAGTACAGTGGTGTGCAAACAGTACCGAGAGGGTAATACAGAGGCAGGTGTTATAGAATGTAATGAATATACATAAAACTTTTGGCAACTTGTGGAAAAATAAGGAAAACGGTGCTGCTGACAGGTTGCTTTTGGAAGCTCCAGATAAACTGACAAAGGAAAAATACACATCCCATAAAAAAAAATCTAACTGGCTCCTGATAAACAGTCTACAGCTTTATAAGTGTGCCCTTGAAGAGAATCTTTTCTCCAGCAGCCATGTTGCAGAAAATCAAACACAAGCCCTCACAACATTGGCTGACCTACAGTGAAAATGCAAGTCCCAACCTTGGAGAATGTTAGTGGCTAAAGTAAAGACACTGATTGGTTAGGAGTTATATCCTATAACTTAGGATGGATATCTGTGGGAGAACCCTGAAGAGGTTCAGAACTTGGAAGCCTCTGAGTCTAAAGAATTTATCTCACCTGAGGAACAGTCTCTCCACCCTTAGCAGAGGATGCACTGCTAATTCATTCAAGCAGAAATCTGGACAATATGTGTTGTCATGGATTCTAAAGATGTTGGATGATGGTGGAAATGTATAATTGAATCAGGATAATTTTATTGATATAGGCCCACTGAGTGGAGATGCTAGGTGTAGGAGGAGGGCCTGTTTGTTTATCCCAGCCACCCAGCTAGCTTAGTTCTGAAATAATCACACAAAAACTGTATTAATTGAATCACTGCTTGGTCCATTAGCTCTAACTTCTTATTAGCTAACTCTTATATTAATTTAACCCATTTCTCTTAATTTGTATATCGACACGTGGCAGTGGCTTACCGGCAAAGATTCTAACCAGCATCTGTCTCAGGCGGAGGGTCCATGGTGTCTCTCTGACTCTGCTTTCTTTCTCCCAGCAATCAGTTCCATCTTCCCTGCCTACCTAAGTTCTGTCCTATCAACAGGTCAGGGAAGTTTCTTTATTCATTAACCAATGAAAGCTGCACATGATCAGAAGAACCTCCCACACCATTTCCCCTTTTCTGTTTAAACAAAAAGGAAGGTTTTAACATACTAGGTTTAATATATAGGCTTGCACATTTAAGAAACATTTGTCATAAGGTGGCCTACCAAAAGGTAGCTGGAGACACCTAATTTCCCTTGATGACTTGATGAAAGGATTTTAAGGCTCAGGGAAATGATGTGGGATTCCCTTCTGTTGCTTTTATTAGTAAATTAATAAAGAATCCACTTTGGCCTGTGATATGGTAGAATAGAGCTAGGCATGTAAAACTAAACTGAATGCTGGGAGAAGCCATGTAGCTACAGAAGGAGAAAGACTCCCACCAGAGCCTGTTGGGAAACTTGCGGATATGCCACAACCTCTTGCATAGATTAATATAGATGGGTTAATTTAAGATGTAAGAGTTAGTTCATAAGAAGCTTAAGCTATCGGCCAAAGAGTATTGCAGTTAATGCAGTTTATGTGTGATTATTTCATGGTCTGAGCAGCCAGGAACAAGCAAATAGCCTCTGCCAACAGGGAAACTGTAATTTGAAAGTGTGTGTGCTGTGTAAAACCTAATCCTCCACACTGGGAAAGCCCAGAATATATATGCCCTTGTCAGATGCAGTAGGACACAAAATAGTGAGAGGAGCACCAGCACATTTGGAGAGCTTTGTCATTGCTCTTTTCCTTGTGCCAGACCTTAGGGTCAGAGATGCTGCTTCTCAGCTGGATGAATTAAATGAAATGTGTTTAATTGGGCCAAGGAGGAGCAGGGGCCAGGTGGCAGCACTGACTTGCCAAAGGCAAGGTGAACATAGTTATCCTAACGGGCAGCATGGGCAAAGCAATGTCTACAATAGCCTGATTCATAATGGGAAGCATAGGCAACATGATTTTTATGGTGGTATGGCTTGTATACTTTTGGTAATAGTTAACTAACTGTGCTGCTTCTAGGAATGAAATAAGAAGCCTATTACATTTTTGTTTGACTGTATGAGCCAAAAAAACCCCACAAACAAACAAAAAATGAGAGAAAGGCTACATTGGATCATAGCAATATAGAATCTTGCCAAACAATTTCTAGATACAGATGGTTTGCAGACACAGATTACCTTTTGATGAAGGAAGAGCCAGCTTCTGAGGAGAGACCTTGCTAAAGCTACCTCAGAATTTTACTGTTAGCCTTTCTTACATCCTTTCTAAGAGTGACCTATGGCTTTTTACAATGATAACTGTTGGATTTGGTTCTGACCACAAAAAGCATTGTGACCTTCCAGTTAAAGTAAAGACTTATGGGGGCTGGAGAAATGGCTCAGTGGTTAAGAGCACTGGCTGATCTCTCTAGAGGTCCTGAGTTCAATTCTTAGCACTCTTCCAGAGGACCCAGGTTCAATTCCCAGCACCCACATGGCAGCTCACAACTGTCTGTAACTCCAGTTCCAGGGGATCTGACACCTTCACAGCAATGCACATAACATAAAGATAAATAAATCATAAAAAAGTAAAGACTTATGGAAGCTAGGTAATTACTGTGGTTTTTGCTGAAGTCTGACACACAGTGGGTCCAATGGGTCCTAGATGTTATCCTGTGATTATTTCTCCAGGCCCCAAATATATAATTGGAGAAGTTTGCAGAATCCCCATATTTATTGTGGTTTGTGGAGTGAGAGTTATAGATGAAAAGGCCAGATGAAAGCCCATAGAGTTTTCTCTCTGTGAAAAACAATGAACCCAAAACAATATCATATCCTCAGGGGAATTACAGAAGCCAGTGCCACCACGAAGAATTTGAAAGATGCAGGAGTGGTGGGTACCACTACACCTTTCTTTAACTCTCTTATTTGACCTATGCAGAAGGCAGATGGATCACGGTGAATGACTACTAAAAACTTAATCAAGGAGTGACTTTGATTTCAGCTCCTGTATCAGATGTGGTACCCTTAGTTGAGCAGATTGTCTTTGATCTACCAAATCCCTTTCTTATTTTAGATATCTGTCCAAAAAGACCACCAGGTAGCATTGAATGGGGCTTAGAACAGGATAAAGTTCTTCAAAAGGTGCAGGCTACCATGCAGGGTGCTCTGCCACTTGAACCGTTGTATACAGAGGCTGTTCATTTGTTCTCAGCCACCAAGGCCTGAAATAATCACAGAGTAACAATATAAAAGTACAACACTGTTTGACTCTAGCATATTCCTAGCTAGCTCTTACATTTGGAATTAACCCATTTCTATTATTTTGTGTTTTACCATGAGGCTTTTGGCCTACCAGTAAGGTTCTGGCTGGCAGTTCATGTCTTTCTCCTTTGGTAGCTACATGGCATCTCCCTGACTACACCTTCTTTTCTCCTCTATCTCTGCTTGGAATTCCTGTCTTGCTCTATTCTGTCCTGTCATAGACCCAAGCAACTTCTTTATTCATTAACCAGTAAAAGCAACACATATACAGAATTTCCTTTTATCTGTCAAAATAAAAAGGAAGGTTTTAAATTTAACATAGCAGAATTACATATAACAAAACAGGTATGAAGCAAAAATTACAGTTACAATATTTGGTCCATTTATATTTGACAAATTAAGAAAAATACTCTATCATCTATCCTATCTTCATGAGTCTAAAGTTTTATATCTAATTTAACCTTTATCTTAACTAAGGAAAACTGTAACTATCTCTCTTCAACTCTTAAAAGACTCCAGAAGGATATAATATTAACTAAGAAAACAGGAAGTGCATTGTAAGCAGCTTCCAAAATTTTAGAATTGACAGAGACATCTCACTACCTGGACAGTCACCCAAATTTCTGTAATGTTGGAGCATCCATCTTTAGCCTACAGGCCCATAGTATCTGGCAGACTTTTCCATGAGTCAGGGAACTTGAAAAACTGTTTCATCTCTATTGGCAGTTTGTCAGCCACTTTCTTCTGTATCTTGCAGAATGTCTGTCAGACTCTTTCATGAAGCAGGAACCCTAAAGGACCACCTCACCTTTAGGCAAGTTCAACAGTCATTTTTCTGTGGGTCTTGCATGTCCAGTTCATACAGCATACCATCAAGTAGTCCAGACAAGAGCAGTCTCTTGCCCAAGTGGCTAACTCCATAAAAAACCTCTTCAATGCCCATCATCCACTTGAAGTAGATTGATGTTGCCAGGAGCAGATGTGTCTCATTGTTGAGAAAAGTTCTAATTTCTTAAACATTTTAAATGCCATATTCTGTTAGTTTTTTAAAGGTTTGAAGAATAACTATCCACCTGAAATATATCTTTGTACATCTAAATAAATCTAACTAACATGGCTACAAGCTTAATTATTATAGATGGCTATCTATTAACCAGTATTTCTTAATTACACATTACACTTTTAAATGAGCTGTGCAAACACAATACCTTAAGAGCAGAAATACATATAACAAAATTGACCTTAAATTTTTACCAATAGACCAAGATCTACACCAATGCAAAGTATCCATCTCTGTATCATATCCCCCTTTAAATAAAAACAAACATTTATTAACAATCATTTAGGGAATTTGGGTGTTGTTCTCTCCAAACTGCTTCCTGCTTTTGTTGCTTGCTCAAAGTAATTTTGGGGTTCATGGAGATCTTTCAGGAGGTCTTGGTCCATCAAACCATATTAGTCTGGAAGGAATACACTGGTTCTCATCCTCTGTGGAAACAAACCCAGAACCTCTTTTCCAAAGCAACATATTCTTAGACCCAAATTTTGAAGTCAAGATACCTTTAAAATATATGTGTTGGTTTAGCTTATCAGCCTGTACAATGAAATGTCTGTCTGTACTTAGCTCATTCACAGTCAAAAAATTTAAAGAAAACACAATAATATACATAATCCAGACTCTCTGTGTATTTTCCATCTTTACGTGACTTATTTTTCTATACTATTTCAATCTATACTCTCTGTACTCTGTCTCTTTAAATATTTTTTTAAAAAAACTATTTACTTCTTTTTGTAATTCTCTATACTCCTTTTCTTCTCTCTGCCAACCCTATGTACATTTTTTGAACACCTGTATTTCACTTAGGGGATTTTTATATCTGAATCTGTCCTATTGCATATCTGGAATCCTTTTCTGTCCAAGAGCACTTCTTAAAATGCTAAACTGCATGACTAGAACTAAGGCTGCTTTGCCTTTTGGCTCTGTCCAGTCCAACATGGTGGAGGAGGTTCGTTTAGTGATAGCCATGCAAGTCATGCTCATAGCTCCATTTCCAGGCACATCGTGGGTCTATGTTCATTAAGCAAGTTATAGCACTCTACTCATAAACCCCATTTAAATGCTAGGTCACCTGAAAGAGCCAGAGCTGTTTGTGTAACTAGCACTGGCCAGGGAGCCTTCTTAAAGGAGCCACAAAGTTTTTGCTGCTACAGCTGAGTCAGGAAGACCTCTCTTAAAGGAGCCACTGGGCTCCTGCTCACCACCAGCAAACAGAGCCCATGGGGGGAAGGGAATACAGCTACCAAGAAGCTGCACTTGGCTCCCATTTTTGTGGATCTGAAAGCCCCCTTCTTTTTTAAAGCTTTTTTAGGCTTTATGGAGATGTACATTGTTGAACATTGGGCATCATTCTGTAGATGGAGGCTGCTTGTTCATTTCCAGGCCACCCAGACCCTAAATAATTGCACAGAATCTGTAATTACAATACTGTTTGACCAATAGATTAAACATATTCCTAGATAGTTCTTACATCTTAAATTAAAGTATCCCTACTATTTTGTATTTTGCATGAGGCTCATGGTTTACCAGTAAGGTTCTGGCTGGCAGTTGGCATCTGACTCCTTCAGCAGCTACATGGCTTCTCCTTGACTTTGCCTACTTTCTCCTCTTTCTCTGCTTGGAATTCCCACCTTGCTCTATTCTGTCCTGCAATAGGCCCAAAGCAGCGTCTTTATTAAACAATGGTAATAAAACATATTTACAGCATGCAGAAGGGAATTCTACATCAAACTATATGATGGTACTTGAGGTGTTATATGGGGTAAGCCCATGATTAGGTGACTGATGAAGAAAATATGGATGCTTTTTGGAACCTTTGAAGGCCTGTATAGGTGTATCATGGATGATACTCTTGGGAATTTAGTGCAAGACTCTACCATTATCATCTGTAGACAACTATTCTTCTTTTGAGAAATAGTTCTTGGCCTGTTATTGGTCCCTAATGGAAAGTGAATGTTGGACAATTGACCACAAAGTTAACATGTGATCTGAGATGCCCATAATAAGTTATGTATTATCTGATCTACCCACCAAGCAATAAAGATGGGCATGCACAGTAGCAGCTCATTATAAAATGGAAGTGGTATATATGTGATTGAGCCTCAGCAGATCCAAATTACCTAAATATCCATAGTCTTTAATGCCATTACAATGCTTTCTGCTCCCAAGAATGCCTAATAGGGTATGTCCTATGATCAAAAGACTAAGGAAGAGAAGATGTTCTGGTTTAATAATGGTTCTACATGCTATACAATACCACACAGAAGTTTACAACTATAGCACTACAATCCCTTTCTGAGAAAACCTTGAAAGATACCAATGAAGGGAAATCCCAACAATGGAAGAAATTCAAGCAGTACACAGAAATGTACACCCAGAAGGAGACACTGTTATATATGTAATTGTTTACTGACTAATGTGCTATAGACAATCAGTTGGGTGGATGGTCAAGAACTTTGAAAGAGCATGGTTGGAAAATTATTGAGAAAGTGAGAAAGTCATTTGAGAACTGTGTGCATAGAATCTCTCCAAATGGCAAAGAATGTGAAGATACTTGTATCCTATGCATGTAAATGCTCAAAAAAAAAGTGAGTTTAGAGAGAAGGAGTTGAATAATCAAGTAGACAAGATGACCCATTCTATGTACAGATGCCTCTTTCTTCAGTCAATGCTGCCATTCGCCCAATGGTTTCATGAATGATGTGATCATGGTAGCAAAGATAGAAGTTATACCTGGGGTCAACACTATGAACTTTCACTTACTAAAGTTGACCTGGATACAGCTGTTGTTGAGTGCCACATGCACCAGCAGAGAGACCAACACAGAGTCTCACAAATGGCACTACTTTCTGGTGCCAAAACTACTATATATGGATTATAAAACACCTCAGTCACAACCATGTTATTCCACACAGCATTGTTTCTGCTAAGGAACCCACTTCCTAGCCAAAGAATTTTTACAGTTGTCCCTTGCCTATGGAAACCACTGATTTTACCATGTTCCTTACTATCCGGAAACTGTTGGTTTGATAAAATGTTGGAGTGGCCCTTTGAGACACAGTTACAGCACCACTTAGCTGTGTTATACAGGGTGTTTTGAGTCTCAAATATTCCCCAAGAACTTATGTGCTTAAAAAAATGTCACCAGGTCTGGTACTATTGGGGGGAGAATGTGGAACCTTTAGGAGACAATGAGACTCGGTGTAGGGAATTCTGGTGCCTGGGCGTGGCTTTGAAGGAAATGATGAGATCAAAGCTGTTAGTTCCGGAGGGTTAGAGCAATGATGGCAGAGCTAAGACAGCAAGCTGGAAATGGTGAGAGCAACAGCACAGCGCCCACATTTGGTCCACGAACAGAAAGGGGGAAACTAACTTGAAATGGCTGCAGTCTTTTGGAACCTCTAAACCTGACCCTAGTTACATACTTCCTACTACTCATCCCCAAGGAACTATCAAGTGGGCACTACTATTCAAATGCCCAGGACTTATGGGGACATCTCACTCAACGTACCACAAGTATTAATGCTATATACCATTGCCTATTAAGATTTTAGTAATTTGAAAAGTATAATTACTCACTTGATTAAAAATTTTGATGAGCCGGGCGGTGGTGGTGCACACTTTTAATCCCAGCACTCTGGAGGCAGAGGCAGGCAGATCTCGGTGAGTTCTAGTCCAGCCTGGTCTACAAGAGCTAGTTCCAGGACAGGAACCAAAAGCTATGGAGAAACGCTGTCTCGAAAATCAAAAAAAAAAAAAATTGATGAGTTTTAGTAGGGTTTAAAACCCATTGCCAACTATATAAAGACTAAAATATAAAACAAGACTTCAATAGCAAATGCAAATCCAGACTCTGGACCAAATAAGCCAAAGCTCAAGTTCTTAAAGTCAGAGAAACATAAAGTAAGCATAGATTGAGACAAAGAATGCCTTTGTAGCTGAATAGAATTATAAATTTTGCTTTCTCTCAGAGATCCAGTGGTAGTTCAACATAGTAAGACAATAAATGTTATAAATCATACAAATGGACTCAAAGACAAAATTCACATACATACTCATGTTAATAGATGCTGAAAAAACTTTGGAAGAATGCAACATACTTTTATGATAAAAGTTCTAGAGAAAGTAAGTCTACAGGGAGCATAAATCAACATAATAAAGATTCAACATGACAAAACTATAACCAAACTTAACTTATATAGAGATAAGCTCAAAGCAGTCCCATTAAAATCAGGAAGTAGACACTGTCCCCATTTCTTTTCAATATAGTGCCTAAAGCAGTAGTTGAGACCTTGGAACATACAGCTCTCAATGAGTTGTCTCCATCAAATCTCTCTCCCTCAAAACTCAGGGAAACCTGTGCAGGAAGTAGGGGAGACAGAGGACACAAAGCCCTCTAAAACAACTGAGCAAAGCTCAGATGAACTGGAGGAGCAATCATAAGGCTGGCATGGGTCTGTGCCAAGTCCTCTGCATATACACTGTTGCTTTCAGTTTAGTATTTTCATGAGACTCCTGAGTGTGTAAACACATGGGTCTCTGGTTCCTGTGCCTTCTCTTAAGGCTCTTTTATTTTTCTGTTGGCTTGTCTTGGCAAGATTCCATATGATGGTTTTTGTTTTATCTTATTATATTTATTTTGTTATGTTTTGTTGCTATCTCTTAAAAAACTATTCTTTTATAATCATAGAGAGTGGATCAAGATGGAGAGAAGATGGGGAGGAACTATGAGGAATAGAGGGAGTGAAACTGTATTCAAATTATAATGTATGAAAAAAGAATTTATGTTTACTAAAAGGGAAAAAACATTTATAAAGTAAAAGAAAACATGCCTTTCCATGTGATGAATTAAAACCTATTTGTAGAATTAGATATATGCTTATATATATGTATATTAAATATATTATATGCATATTAAGTATAATATATATAAATCTTAACTGAGTGCTCACTGATATGTATACTCAGTTACAGATTGCAGTTATTTGTAGCTATTTATAGGATTCGTGCATCCTATGATTCATTTCTTGTCCACAGTCACACAATTAGGAAGAGGCAAAGATGCAGCGTAAACCCAGGGAGAGTGGCGTTAGCTCCCACAGGATGAACCTCCCACTGAGTCAGGGTCAGGACTACTGCTCATGGGCACTAGATTCAAAAGCGGGGCTTTGGCTTTCCAGTTGAAAGGCATTAGACTAATTATTTGCCTTAAAAAGGATTCACCTATGTAAAGAAAAAAAGTATTTATCCTTTCCTTTTCCTTAATTTTTCAGGGTCATATTAAATAGTAAATAACATTTTCTCTGTGCCTTTAAAATGTCAATTATATTTCAAATGGTTTTTAATTTTAAAACATGCATGTTTCCAAAAGAAAAAGAAAATAAAATCAAAAGGATACAAAGAGAAGAGAAGAAGACAAGTTATTGGTATTTGCAACGGAAGTGATATTATGCATAATACACCTAGAGACAACACTTTCAAGCAAAGTGGTGGGATACGAAATCAGCTTACACAAATCTTCATACACACTAGTCACAAGCACATCGAGAAGGAGACCATAGACACACTCCTATTCCCAATAGCTGCAAAGACAATAAAATACCTTGGAGTAAAAGTAACCAACAAGGTGAAAGACCTCCACAGTGGAAACCTCTGAAGAACAAGACTGAGAAAGACACTAGTAAATGGGAAGAGATTCTGTCTTCAAAGATTGGCAGAATCAATATTGTGAAAATGACCATTCTCCAAAAGCAATTTACAGACATAATGCATTCCCCATCAAATATCCATGCTATGTTTTTAAAAGGAATAGAAAAAATCATAAAACTCATGTATACTCACATAAGATCCTGGATACCAAAGCTGTCATGAGTGACAAGAACAGTATTGGAGGGATTACCAGTCCAGATTTCAAGACGTATTATAGAGCTATAGCAAAAAAAAAAGTATGGTAGTGGCACTAAAACAGACATGTAAACTAATAGACTAAAATAGGAGACCCAATTGTAAGTACACATAACTACAGGCATCTGATATTTTAAAGAGATGCACAGTAGAGAAAAGAAGCACCATCACCAACTGGTGCAGGGAAAACCAGATGACCACATGCACAGAAGTGAAATTAGACTGTTATGTATTACCCTGAACAAAAATTAATTCCGAGCAGATTAACTGAAATTTGAAATCCTAAAACTGAAATAAGAAAATATAAGCAATACCCTAAAGATATGGGTGTAGGAAATAACTTTCTTAATAGCACTCAATTTGCCCAGTGATTAAAGCTAATAATTGACAAGTGGGACCTCATAAAACTAAGACACTTTTATATAGCTAAAGAAACAATGTAGAGAAGAGAAAGCCCCCACAGCAGGAGAGAATCTTTACAGTTAAACTTTGTCAAAGGATTAATATCCAGAATATTCAAAGAACTCAACAATAACAGAAAAAGAGCCAAAACAAATGACCTAATTTTAGAAAAAAATGACTAGGTTTTTTTTTCCCATGGTGTTACAGTTTCTTGCATATCAACATCTTTTTTCTTTTCCAGTGTGAGATTTGCCAGGGAAGGGAAAGGCCTGTCTCATTTTTCTTGTGCTATTAATTAATTATCATAGCAATTAATGAATTTATAAGTGGGATATTTAATTCTGCACATAAGCTCACAGCAAGTGTGGACACTTTAGTGGATGACACACTCAGGGTTGATCATATTTTTAGACTCAAAGACTGACACGGTTAAGACTCTAACTCAGTGGGTAAAGTTCTTAAAGCTCAGTTCCTAGAGTGCCCTTAGCATACATGAAGCTCTGGGCTCCACTCTCATCACTACATAAACTGACGTGGTATCTCATATCTATGAGTGCAAAACTCAGGAGGCTGAGTCATAAAGATTAAGAGTTCAAGGTCATCCTTGGCAACATAGTAAGTTTGTAATCAGTCTAGGATATATGAAACCCAGTCTCAAAACAAACAAAACAAAATAGACTTTCATAAGTTTGTGCTTCTCAGTTTACTTTGGTCTCGGCTTGTTCAAAGTCACACAGTTCCCAATGTGCCTCATATTCTCTTCTCCTGGTCTTGCCCCATCTGTCTCTTGGTTGGGGTTTATATTAGAGAACAAATATTGCTCTCCCCACACACCCTTGAAATGGCCTGATGAAAATACTGACTCAACTTCTTCTTTTCACAGAAGGGGAAACTGATCCTCAGATTTGAATAATGTCTGTTTATTATTAGAATCCTTGAGTAGGACTTCTTTTATTTCTTTGGGACAAGATCTGGTTATGGGCCTAGGATAGTTTCAGAAGAGGCTGGCTTGTCCTCCAGTACTGAGGTGATAGGCACGAGCTGTCACATCCGGTTTTAGAGGCAATTTTGTAAGTACCTTATTTTAAACCATTTAATTTAGAAAAGAGTCAAACTCCTTTACCAAGAAGACAAGCCAGATGTGTTGAGGCAGGGAGGTACTTGAGATTCATTCCCCTGTGTGTTGAAGGAACTCCAGGCAGTGGGGTGATGTGGGAGTCCCCTCTGTGCATTGCTTGTATTGGTTAATGAATAAAGAAACTGCCTTGGCCTAGTTGATAGGGTGGAACTTAGATAGGTGGAGAAGACAGAACTGAATTCTGGGAGAAAGGAAGCAGAGTGAAGGAAGAAGCCATGGATCATCCGCCTGAGAGGTATGCCAGTTACAATCTCAGGTAAGCCACTGCCACATGGTGATACACAGATTAATGGAGATGAGTTAAACTAATATGTAAGCATTAGCAAATAAGAAGTTAGAGCTAATGACCAAACAGCGTTTTAATTAATACAGTTTCTGTGTGGTTATTTCAGGTGTAAGCTAGCCGGGCAGCTGGGACAAACAAACAGCTTCTTTATGTACACACACACAGACACACACACACACACACAGACACACACACACACACCCTAACCATGGTTATGCTACTTGGACTGATAAAACTCCACACAAGTCCTATAGACAATCTATTAAAAATCTCAGTACCAGGCATAAGAAATCTCTCAGTTGTTGGTCAATTCAGGGACTCCCAAAACAATACAGGCTACTCTTGTGTCCCTCGGTTGCTACTTAGATATTGAAGGAAAGTATCTATTGCTGAAGATTACACACCCTTAGGACACAGGATTCAGATGGTTTGAGGTGAAATTAGCCTAAAACCCTTCTTCCTGCCATCTAGCTTCCACATGCCAGAGAGCACCATGCAAACTGCCAAGGGACGGAAACAATAGTCCCATCCAGCAATGATGAATGTGAACCACAACAGTGAGCAGCATGGTCCCTAAAGGTGGATAGTGGTACTCACATGTTGGCAGTAGCTAATAGTTGTCTAATTGGTCTTAAGGCCCAGTCAACAGGAAAAAATAATGCCTGCTAATAGAAACCTAGCCAGCTACTCGGGGCTGATGAGATCATGGATTTTAGAAGAGAATCTATTACCACTTTACTAAACCAGCATAATTCCTAACTTCATTCTAAAATTTATCCTTATACTCACAGAGTTGTGTGGCTATGACCCTTCATCAAAGAAGCTGCTCTTATAGTCAATGGAGATTATTACAGAAAACCACAACTGGGCACATGGCAGAGATCAATGGATCTCAATGAGTCCAGTCTCAGTGTGTGCATCTGCAACACATCTCCTACTCCTGAATTTTAGGGAACAACACGGAAAACAGGATAGAGTGATTGTAAGGGTCAGAGGGCCAGGAAGTCTCCTATGAGGTCCTTTCTTCTAGAAATGGTTACACAAGCAAGACCTGGGGAATGACAATGTCAATAGGCCTGCTGTCAAGTTCCACCATTGCTGAGGGATTGATTAAAGCTGAATAAGAGGTTCAACAGAATGAGGGGACTCAAGACCGTGCTACTCTAAGAGTCCCTCTGTAGACATCCAGTGAAGCTTTTATTCGGAATAGCTCAGAGTTCAAAGCAGGGACAGAGAAACATAAAAAATGGAAAGAGTATTTCTCTTCACTAGCACCGAATATGCTCAGAATACAGAAGATCTTGTGGCAGAAAGGGAGCTGTTGCCTAATGTCCTTGAGTGAGCTAAGCTGCTTTGCTAGGGAGAGGAGGAAATATCTTGCCTGTAGCATTCCTTCTACAGACAGAGGAATTCTTCCTGGGAGAGCAAACAAAGTTCTATGGGAACAGAGTTCACACAGCAGGATAGTGTAGGGAAATCTGTTATAAGCAAGGCACTACATGCTATCATGGAAGGGGGAAATCTCATGGGGTCTCACCTCCTAGGCAAAGAGCTAAAGCAATTAATGACCGCTGAGAGGGAACATTAGCCTCTCCTGGAGAAGAGTCCTCTCGTTGGTTATCCAATACGTACAATGCGATCAGCCCTGAAATCGTATACACACAAACAACTAAAACAGACTCAACAGGCTGCGTTTATGTGTTTGTGCATATATACATTGGCACAGAATGAAAGTTCCCATTCCAAAAGGGAGAAATTAGGACATCTAAAGACCAGATGGGACTGGAGCAAGACCAAAATCCAACCAAGCAGACATAAGATTCTGAAGCTCCAGGTCTGACCTCTGATGAGAACTGGAGACACGATGGGCGCTCCAGCGTTGGTGGACCTACCCCTGCAGTCTTGCAGCATTTCATAGAACTGCTTTTCTGGGTGGGTGCTACTCACTGCTTGTTGCTTTCCTTGGTCAATGCTCCATATTCTTGGTATCTCTAACTTCCTGGGGGGTCATTGGTCTCACCCTGCAGGGATTCTAACGATGCATTCATTGTCTGGCCTCCTAAACCTTCATTTGAAATCCAGATAGAAACTTCTATGTTCTGCACCTACATCATTCTACACGAATGATGCTAAGGTCTGTCATCAGTATGAGCAGTATTCCTATTTCCTCAGATAATGTCTTTAATGACCTCTGAGTATCATAATGATTGACAGTGGGAAAACTTCTCTACACAGCTCTGTAGGGGCAACGTGACCTGAATCTGTCTCTTAAAGTCTTTTTAAATTAATCAAAACATTTACACTTGAGCCTATCATGATGGCTGAGATATGAGCAGTTTCTGAGGTACCCTCAATGTATTATTCTGTGTTGGTGGAGGCTGCTTATTCGTTCCCAGCTGCTCAGACCCAAAATAATCATTCAGAAACTATATTATTTGCAATACTGTTTGGCCAATAGCTTAAGTGTATTTCTAGCTAGCTTTACATCTTGAATTAACCCATTTCTATTATTTTATATTTTACCACGAGGCTTGTAGCCTACAGGCAAGGTTCCAGCTGGTGCCCCACGTCTTTTTCCTCTGCAGTTACATGGCATCTCTTTGACTCCTCCTACTTTCACCCAACATTCAGCTTAGTTCCCCCCACCGGTTCTCTTCTGCCCTATCACAGGCCAAAGCAGCTTCTTTACTCATTAACCAATAAAAGCAATACATATACAGAAGAACTTCCCACAGCAATTCTGGTATTATTTATCGAGATAGGATATCATTTTTCAGCCCAGGCTGGCCTAGAACTTAGGACAATTATCCTACCTTAGCTACAGGTGCTGAGACAACAAACTAAGGCATCTTTTGTTTGGTCCTGATGAAAAGCACTTTACTATGACTCCTTCCTCTTTCTCCTCCTGTCCTCATCCTCCTCTTATTCTCTCTTATTCTTGTTCTTGTTCCCTTTTCTTGAGTACCTGAATTGACTATAGAGCCTCAATCATTATAGACAAGTGCTCTTGCTATATTCCTAGTTGAATAATGTGATCTTTGAAGAGATTAGAGCCATGTACATACCCAAGGCCTTGCATTCCATCGCAGCACTGTACACATAATACGAGCAAAACAAGCAACAAGAAAGAAATTAACGCCAACCTTCTCCACATCTTTGAATGAGATTCTTTTTGGGTCAAACTGCATATTTTTTTAAGTGCCTATCTCTGCTTTTCCTCCTGATTCTTACTATAAACCTGCTTTGAAGTGACTGACATAAAAATAATGCTGTAGCTTAAACACTATGCTCCCCCACCACATCATCTAGTCTATCACTATAAAAGTCAGCTGCATATGAAGGCTGAAGCCAGGGGAAAGGTATGGAAGCTCATTGCTAAAGTGTAACACTCCCAGCCTTTAGTCAAATTCCTGTAGCGTTCTTATTCTTGCCTCAAACCTTGTGATAATAAAAACACTCCCATTTCTATTGTCGTTCTGAACCTAAAAGTTCCGAATCAGAAGTTTCCAAAATTTGCATTTCTAAATCATACATTTTCTAAGGGCATTATAGGTTTTTCCTAAGTCAATACTCCAAACTTCTCCAAATATCTTCTGCAAACTAGTCCCAGAGACTTAAGACTGCACAGGCAGTCGTAATAGCAAGAACTCCATTCCTACCACCAATTTTCTGTCCTAGGTAGACATTTTTTTGTCATTGACAAAATACTTGATAGAACAACATAAGTGAGGGAAGAATTATTTTGTGACAGAGGTTCCAAACTGTAGTCCTTGCCTCCATTTATTTTGGAACTACAGTCAGGTAGGACACCATGGTGAGTTAGAATATATGTAAAAGGCTGCAAATTTCATAACAGATAGGAAGTAAGGGTAGCAGGATAGGGTATATCTTCAAATGTCATACCCAAAGATCCACTTCTGGTAAAGAAGCTTAGATCTCAATTTAAGATGTGCTGGGCAGGCCTGGATCTGGAAGTTGGGTGTACCTTGGAAAGGATAAAATCAGTTGATCACAGGGTTCTGAGCTGACAAGCAGGAAGTGTACCCTAACCCAAGCCTGGGGCTTTGGGTCACGTGGGAGGTTCTATTTTAGCAGATCTGCCTGATCCTACCTTGCCCACAAACTCCTCAATCTTCAGGAATAGCATGAGTCCAACACCCAGTGCCTCAGCCTCCTCTGACGAGCCCATCTGTGCAGCCCAAATCTCCAGGCTTGGGCTAGGATGCACTCCCACCCTCCAAGGAAGAGGGGGCGGAGCTTCCTCAGACTATTTGTGTTCTCCAATCTTGGCAAACCATGACTCTGTGGAAGAGATTCCTCTACATTGTAAATGGTAAACTTTGCTTTTTGTTTTGAGTAAGATTCTAATAGATTTTTTGAGAATTTTAACACACTTAGATGTGCTGATTTTAGAGTTTAATATGTCTTATTCAAATGCTTTTATAAGACTTGTAAGAAAGAATACCAACAGCTTCATAAAAGTTACCGAGTAAAGTCCCTGTCCCATTGAATTCTTTGAATTATCTTTTACCTACTTAAGTATGTTTATTTTAAAAAGAAATCCTGGGGCCAGGGAGGTGGCTCACTAGGTGAAACACTTGTAATGACCTGAGTTTGATTCCTGGAGTCCATATAAAGTTGAAGAGTGAAAACCAACTCCACAAAGTTGTCTTCTGACTCCCACATATGTACCATGGCATGCCCACTCACATGCACACAACACACATACACTAATATGTACCATGGCATGCCCACTCACATGTACACAACACACATATACTAATATGTCCCATGGCATGCCCACTCACATGCACACAGCACACATACACAAATATGTACAGTTTCTTGAAAGAGAAACGCTTCCTCAGACCTTCAAACTGATTACTGCTCTTGAAGGCGGAGCAGCCAATATCTTAGTTCTAAAGTGCTTTTGTATCCAAAGTCTTACAGACATTTGAATGTTTTTATAAATAGCTACCTTTTGTATACATATTAGAAATATTTTCAGTTTTCCATGTTGATCAGGAAGGATCGTGTGTCAAATCACCTTTTTTTTTGCCTTCTTCCCTTCACTTGAACCAAATGTATATCTGTGTTTGTGTTTCAGACATTAAATCATGCTATTTCCAAGTTTGATTATTTAATTTATTTTATATGGTATGAAATATAATCCTGTCTTCTAACCTATAATTAGATTTTATAAGCTAGGTATAGTTTTAAATTATCTTGAAGTGAGAAGTCACTCCTCTCTCTCTCTCTCTCTCTCTCTCTCTCTCTCATTCCCTCTTGCTCACCCTCATGCTCTTGCTCTCTCCCTTTTCCTCTCTGAGAGGGGAAGTCACCCTTCTTCCCAGGCTGACTCCAGATTCTCAGCCTTAAACAATCTTCCTGTGTCAGCCCGTCAAACACTTGGGATCATGGGCAATATCAGTGCAGCTGCCATTTTCTTAGCCTTCATGGTTAACATTTTCTGTTAAAGTATGTCACACAGTGAAAGTGTACTTACATAATGAACATCCAGCTAAATGACTTTCCCATGTAAACACATCCACAAAAGCCATCCTACCCAAAGAAAAGAGCATTGTTAGCACGTGGGAGCCTCGCATCGACCGGTTCCCAGTCACGGTGCTTCCTCTTTCCTGAAGGTGTCCACTATGTGACAATAGACTCACACAATGTGCCTTTCTGATGACGTGCCTCCTTCCATCCAGAATTATGCTTGTGAGATTCAATAACGTTGTTATTTTAACATATGGTTTTGTTACATAATGTTCCATCATATACCATTTCATTTGTTCATTGTACGATTAGTAGACAGTTTTTGTTACAATCCTCATGAAATGTACACACACACATACACACACACGGAGGAGGAGGAGAAGAAAACCCTAACAAAATGCGGTTTACTAATAGTTCTATCATGGTATTCATTAGTTCTGACAGCCTGGCCTTGTTTTCAATCCTAGAAATGGAGACATCAGCTGTCCCTGGAAACACTGGAAATTGATTTAAAGAGGAATTCTCTCAAGGGAATTGGAGATGTTTTTACCAGATGAGACTGTGAGGTACCCCAGAAGGGCAATAAGGATAATTGTTGGTTAAGTTTAAATTATTCATTTTAGTTTTCTAAAAAAGTTATTCTTAATCTCACCGTCAGGAAATGTATGGCAGGGTTTTAATGTAGCTAGGACTCTGGAGAGAATGTGGCACTCCGATCATGTTAGAATGGAGTTTGAAGTAGACAATAAATAGGGCAGGTGACAATTTCCTTTGAGAGGTTGTTAGGTAAGAAAGGTGATTTTCCAGTTTTAAAAGAATGAGGAGGACTCTGTCTCTTGGAGTGGACCTAGTATGGCTCCTTCCTACTGACCCTGTGAGCCTTCCTGTCCAGCCCACCTCCAGTACTTGCTGCCAGTGCTCTGATCTACAGAAACACTTTCTACCAGGACCCCAGTGGCCACACTGGGCTGGGACCCAGGCGATTGTCATTGTCATTGCTGTCCTCCATTCCTGTCTCTACTCACAGTCCAGTAGCAGCCCGCCTGCAGGAACTGCCCTTCACACCCTGACTCCGTTCCCTCCATCTCTTCTGCAGACTCAGATGGGCTCCTTCCTGCTGACCCTGTCAGCCTTCTCTTCTAGCCCCTCTCCATTCATCTGTGTTAACCACCATGGCTGACCTGCAGAAACACTCTCTACCAGGACCCCAGAGGCCACACTAGTGTGGTACTCAAGTAGTCACTTCACTATAGCTCCGGTCCTCAATTACACTCTCTCCAAACTCATTCTCACTCTTAGAACAGCATGTTTACATAAACCTCTCCTCCTATGCCATATCGGCTCCCTGTGGTCTCCTCCTCTTGGAGCAAACCCAGGGCTCCCCTATTCTTTCATCTCTATCTCTCCAGACATATTCTTTATTCTACTGCAGCCTGCATTCAGGAGCTCCTTTCCCATCCCCTGTGAACTTTGCGTCTTGATGGGAACCATGACACCTCTAGCTCTTTCTTGGGGCCCCTCTTAGCCTTTCCTTTTAGCCCATCTCTAGACCTTTCTGTCACCCACCAACTAGCGGACACACTCTCTACCATGGATGAACCTCATAGCCACCATCCTTGCCTGGGATCCAGAGAGATCCAGACAGGGAAACAACCAAAGAATAGAACACTCCCCCTACCAACAAAGACAAGACAAGATATTGACATCAAGAAGCACCTCAAACATCATAATTCCAGATGCTTAGAAAAAAAAACTACAAACATAAACACATAAGGCAATCTGCCTCCATCAGAAGCCAATAGCCATACTGCAGTAGGCCCTGAGAAATTCATGCAGCTGAATCATAAGATAATGATTTCAAAAATAACAATTATGAATATGCTCAAGGATCTTAAAGAAGAAATGAAAAAATCCCTCAATGAAATCCATGAAAATACAAATAATTGAATAAAATAATGAAAACAATTCAAGTCTTGAAAATAGAATTTAACAAAGAAACAGAATCACTAAAGAAAACCCAAAACCGAAATAAACCTGAACATAAAAAATTTAAGATATCACACAATTTCAGAGGTAGGTCTCACCAACAGATTATAAGACATGGAAGAGAGAATCTCAGGTATTGCAGATTAAGGTAGAATAAATGGATACCTCAACCAAATAAAATGATTTGCATACTCACGGATGGATATTGTGAAACTTGAAAATCTCCCATTAATTACCTTGAGCTCCCCAAAATTCTCAGTTTTAGTATTCAGGATTGCAGGTCCTAATATTTTCCCGATGAAATCTTTCCATAACTGCCACGGAACCTTCCCTGCGGATATGTGGATATGTGCTGAGGCCGCTTTGTGAGACAGAGAAGGCATGGTCCTGACAGCCCCACACTAATAGCCTCTGAAAGGTGGCCCTCCCCATCTGGAGGGCCCTTCCGGTCACTCTAAAGCTACTTTGTTTCTTCATTGCTCTTTATTTTTCTCATGCTTTTGTAAAACAATCAGCACAATCAAATCAAAGTACTAATGGCTCTTACCTTGGAATTTTCAAGGTCTTGATAGCAAGCTTTAGACAGAAATTATTTTCTAAATTCCACCAAAAAGACCAGTCTAGACTGAAACCATTCTTCTGAAGAAAGATTATTTGTTGTTGTTGTTGTTGTTGTTGTTTTTTAAGAAAAGATTTATCTGTGTGACCCTGGCTGTCCTAGAACTCACTCTGTAGACCAGGCTGGCCTCAAACTCACAGAGATCTGCCTGTCTCTGAGTGTTGGGATTAAAGGTGTGCACCACCACTGACCAACAGAAAGATTAGATTTTAAAGTTGATTTCTGGATGACAGGTTATATATATTTTAGTCAGTTAAGTTCAAATGTGCCAAATAAACATCAACAACAAAAAGTTGTTATTAAAAACAAGAAAGAAAGAAATGTTGATGTAGTAGCTTAAGGTTTCCAGTTCTCATGTGTGGAGTTCAGGAGCAACAATAAGGAACCTGTTCCCAATTTATGCCAAGAAACACAAAAGAATGAATTAACAACTTGCATCTGTTGCCTTTTGCTAATTTATGCGTAGTTTGGCAGCTTTTCATTTTCTACTAAGGGCATGTTGAGAAGCTTAATTCCTCCCCTGGGCACTGTGCACGCATATCTTACTTGGAGACGGGGAACGAGAGAATCACTGTTCTCTTCTGTATATGTATTCAATCCCATTTCCTCCTTGGTCTTTGATAAGATTGCCCATTCTCTTTTAAAGTTAAAGTTGAATAGCCGTATGTTGAAAGAATTAACTATATTGTTAAATGTATTTTTCAATTGAAAATAGGGGCAAAAATGTGAGGCACATGTTTGGCTAGGAGTATCATTAGGATAGGTTTCTTTTGTTTTGTTTTGTTTTTGTCTCACATTTCTCAACAGATACCTGCTGTTCTAGGTCAGTCTACATCTGCTGGTTACTTATGGTAAAGAATGGAATCTGCCTGTTACTGTCTCTTCCTTTGGTCGGTAGAGTCGAGCAGGTCAATCCCTTGGTTCGTAGAGTTGAGCAGGTCAATCAACTGGCTAAGGGACCACTTTTCAGGACAATGAGATGATGCACGTTTTCATCCCAGAAATCCCACCCTCCTCCAAGAAGAGGTAAGAAATAAACAGTAAAAACAAACTGGTGTATACTAACTTTAGATACTATAAATACTTCACATAAGTTCACCTTCTCTGAATGGGCTCAGCAAAAGTTTGACATTGGTGAGATGTTGAAAATTGCTTTAACCCAGGGGGAATCAAGTTGCATTCTTCTTCCCACTGTAGGCATGCAGAGAGAGATGCTTAAGACAGCCCTTGCATAAGTCATGAAACGTTTAACCTGTTCTCAGCCAGACTTTATTTCCTCAAGGCAAGGACATTGCTCTGTCTTAGTTTAAGTCTCTTCTGTAGAGAAGTCAGTGAAGACCTCACAGTCAAGCCCTTTTTCTTAATCCTGTGTCTCTTCATCTGTAGAATGAACAGGTTTTCCCAGTATTGCATGGGTATAGACAGAAGTTTCTGTTCCACCCAATTCTGCAGTTGCTCAGTCCCAAAGAAACACACAGAGGCTTACATTAATTAGAAACTGTTTGACCTGTTATCTCAGGTTTATTATTAACTAGCTCTTACAACTTAAATTAACCCATAATTCTTGTTTATGTTTAGCCACGTGGCTTGGTAAATTTTCTCAGTAAGACATTCTCATCTTGCTTCCTCTGCTTCTGCATAACGGCTCTGACTCTTCCTTTCCTCTTCCCAGAATTCTCCTAGTCAGCTTGCTCTGCCCATACTTCCTGCATGGCTACTGACCAATCAGCATTTTATTAAACTAATACGAGTGACAAATCTTTATCCCACAAGATCATTATCCCACAGAACAGGAACAGATCGGAGTCCAGAGGGCAGCTGCTTGTATACCAGAGCAATAAACTGAATAAAGACAAGTAGTTTTGAAAAAGTGATGCAATTATTAATGTAGAAAAAGTGTCCTCGTGGAAACGTGGTCAAAGGATGAGTCATGGTGAACAATGCCTTAGGGAATTGTAAGAGATGTTCCAGGAAAAAAAAAAGGCAAAGGGCCTTTTATCTCAGGTGCATTTTGTCCCCTGGTTTGTTCTTGGATGTGATTTTGTGTCTTCTGTGACAAATATTTATATTTAATTCATAATATATGCTTGTTCTTGTTGGATGCCAGAACATAGCTATAGAACCCAATCTGGTCAGTGTACCCTGGGTCTGGATATGGCCTTCTGCCTTACTTTTGTGCTTTCCCAGATATAACCTATAGAATGTACCAGGCAATTGTGTTTAAATTGGTCTGTCCCGAGAAGATTCTGAGAAAAGGCTGCTCTGTTAATACTTAGTGTGTGCTCACGAATATTTATTTACATGTTTTTCTAATCATGTATTTCTCATCATGTTTTTCTGAACTCAACCTTCCTAAGGTCATTGCTTTCTTTGCTTCATTTATGTATAAAAGCCCACTGAAGCAGAAGTAGGGTTGTCTACAGCGTTAAACCATAGCCCACCCATTCTTTAAGGTCCTCAGATCCCAGGTCCAGCAGACAAGATCTGCACAGGTCAGCTGAAAAGTCAACAGTCCTGAGAGCAGAAGCAGGCTGGTGAACTAGAAAAAGATGCTCATAATGCTGAGTTCCGGTCCTTTATTTGCTTAGTGTTCAACAACTCCTGAGTCTGTATAACCACTGGGGATTTTCTCACACATGCTTAGTGATATGTGGTCCAGACTTTCTCTGCTAACTTGATTCTCATAATCTCCCTCCTGTTCTCTCTCTCTCTCTCCCTCCATTGCCTCATCTTTTGAAGCCACACCAAGGGACCTCTAAAAGCTCTTCCAACTCTTTGTTGTAGTTGTCTTTGTAATGCAAGGATTTACCCTCAGAAATAACTTATGAAATTATTATTTTATTGTTCCATGAGAAATGAGGAACAAATATTATTAACCTTCACAAAGAATGGTTAAATAAATTAAGAAACAATTTTGTGTTTCATATGCAACATAATTGTTAGGTCTGAGGCAGTACACGTCCTGATTTGAGCTCAAGCTGGACTATAGAAGGATGTCTGGAAGTTAGATAAAAGATGAAAATAAGCATTCTTCAGGAATTTGTGAAACAGGTTACTGTCACCCAAAGGGAGTCATCTCCCTTACCTCTGGTAGAAGGGACGTACCTATGGATGGATCTGGAAAGTGTATTATATGAGATAATCCACACTCAGAATAAAACTGCATGTTCTTGCTCACGTGCAGATTCTAGCCTATAAAAGTTCTTTACAATATACATATATATGGATATAAAGGGGGGTAAAGCCTGAAAAACTAGAAAGGAGGCCAAGAGAGTGAAAACAGGTGATAAGGAATGACATACAATGAGCAAAAGGTCACAGGGGTCACAAAAGAGGAAAAGAGACTAGGATGGGGGAGGAACAAGAATGTGCAGGGTGGGAGATAAGGGGAAAGGAGGATTTATTAAAACGTTGTTTAAAGGTGCTGTAATAGTTAACCTAGTATGTTAATTAAATTTTGTTAATTTATTTTTTATGTATATGCTGTTGAAAGTTGTTAAGGATAGTATAAGGAAAAATTCGACTGTAGTAGAGTTCAGTTCTTTACACTGCCACACGTGGATTTTGGCCTATGGCTCTTTTTGGTCAGTATGTATCAGATATCCTACAAAGGACTTAAAATGCACTGAGTGACCATATTGTCCTCTTGCGCATGTGCTCATCAATGCCTGTACTTAGCTATTTCTTGAAGAATGAGAAATAACGGGAACCGTCTTGAACCCACCACTTAGCCTGCTATGAGGCCAGCGACATCCTGCACAACTCACAGGTCAGCCATTGGCTGTTAGCTAACACTGGCTGTGCAGCAGTTTGTTGACCAGCACCAGTAGACAATGACTCAGGGATGTAACACTTGAAAAGGACTGGATAGAGTTCAATGTACCTTGAAGGACCCAAAATATATCAATGTGGCTTGAGTTTAAAAATCAAAGCCAAATTCAGATTGCAGATTTTTCTGTATTTTCAAAAGTACTTGTAAATGGCATTTTTCATTCTGATGAACATTGTATTCACTATTCATTTTATATTTCTGGTTTGGATAATGATCGTAGGAGGCAGTAAAGTGGGAGAAAGGCAGGTACGAACATAGCTGCACCTCCTCCAAGAGGAGACTTGATGAAGAAAAGAGCCAGGAATGTGGCACGCACCTGTGCTCAGGGCAGAGGCAAAGGACCGCACTGTGGAGGCATGTCACAGACAGCTTCAAAGTCACCCAGAAAATTCCTTCTAGGGATGCAGGGAAGCAAGGGAAGGCTTTAGAGAAGAGAATGCATCCTTCAAGATAGGCTTCACAAGCTGAATCTGATTGTAGCCTTCATCGTTTTCATAATCATATGTATAAGAGTCCTTATTGCAAGATCAAAGAAAAACATTCTAGTGGAGGAAACAATTAGGTACAATAAAGTAAGGAAACAGAGTTCTCTCCGTGAAATCAACCATTTGTAGCAGGGTGGCTCTCATTCAGTTTTGGACATTCGGGTCTAGAATGAATATGTCCTTTTGGCAACTTGTGCTGAGAACAGGAAAGGAACTGTTTTACGATCCCGGAGCTGCAAACTTCATTTAGTTTTGCAAGTCATCGTCCATAGCACAAAGAAGTATCCTAAAATATATAGAGAGTGTTCTTTAAAACTGACTGCCTTTTTACAGTCAGAGCTGAACTAATCTGGGACACATTTAACAGGCAGGCTCAATTAGCCTGGAATTCCCTCACTAGCCCGCATCTTTCTGGACAGTTCATTATGCTCACAAATTTGGCAAATATCATATTCTGCACTGGACACAAAATCCCAGGAGACAGCAGAACACTTTCTGCCCTGGGGATTGGCCCAGCTCTCTTTAGTTTTGTAAACAAGGAGGTGGTGGTGATTTCATCCTCAGCCTCAGGTAGTGAACTCTCCAGGGTAGATAGCACAGGCCCCTAGCGGAAAGTGGCGTGCAGAGGTGTGAGCCATGTTCCTGCTTCATGAGTCTGAGTCTCCTTCCATAGAATAGAAGCAGTCAGGAGTTGACATTGTGCACCTGATGCTCGGTAAACATTACCATCAGACGGCCTGGTACCTGCACAAAGTGTCCTGGGTCACATCACAGTGTCCTTACGACTATGCCCGCAATAGCAACCTGTTGTGTATACGCCCTTTCTAGCAGCAGGGAGAGATGGACTAGCAGAGACTTGGGAAGTTACTGGGTAGTGAGCCTGTCTCTTTGTATTGGCTGTTTACCTTTGTTTTATCTTAAGGGGAGGTTGGCTTTTGTACCATATGCCAAGGTCAGTTGAGCATAACCTAATGACCATATTCAATTTCAGGCTCCAAATACTCTTGTTTTTGAGACAATTCTTTGTTTTGGGACAAATCTCCATGTCTTCAAAAGAATAAAAAGAATCAGATTTCTTTTTTTTCTCTCTCAGATTTCATCTGAGATACTGTTAGGACTCAAACCCAGGACAGAAGGCTATCTGATAATGCCTATTTAACATATCCAAGTGGACCTGACTTGGGTTTTCCCAGCATACCTAAGTCCCTACCTGTTACAGGTATGGTTGGCATACCCCATCCCCTGCCCTAAACTTCTCCAGCACAGGGGCTGGATGGCCCTTCTCCCAGCTGCCCCTCCCTATATAACCCAGTCATTTTGTTTACCCAGCCGTTATGCATGCATTTTTGGTTTACTTTTTACCCTCCTGGGCTCCTGGAGCTCCCCTCCCCACTCTTCCTCACATGGATCAAGGTCATGCCACTCTGGACTCTCCCAGATGTCCCTGCCTCTGGCGATGCTCTCTCATTTATCTACAATAAACCCTCTCCTCCACCACACCCAGGAACAGTCACGTCCTTTTTTTTTTTCTCTTTTAATTTCTCTTTGGTCATTCAGGTACTAGAGGAGATTGAACATGAGAAGATTTAGAGAATGCATTTTATAAGCTTAGCTAGTATTCAAGTAAATTCAGATTTAAATTTGGAGGTAGAATAGAAATATCCCCTGACATCTTAAAGCAATACAAGCAGAAGTTTCAACCCGTATCGTTCAAGTTCATTTTGCAATTTTGAGTGTATATCATATATAAAATAACATTAATAATATAAAACTGAAACCTTACTATTCATGTCTCTGGACCTAGCCTGCTGCAACACAGAAGGTTTGACACCGAAGGGGTGGGCGCAAGTGGCAAATGCACTGGGCCTGGAGACCCATTAATAATTCAGGAGCGAGTGCATTAGGAACATTTGAGGCAGCAGCCCTATCGTCTACAGTTAAAGAGCTGCACACGGAGCAGGCTCTTCATAATTCATGGGACAATCTCACTTTCTATTATGGGAGAATTTTATCAGTAGAAATTTGTCCTTGTGAGTAAATTGTTAGGAGGACCAATTATGTTTTTAGTGTATGGATAGTTTTAATTACTTTGTAAAAGCATTCAGCTGATTAAAAACTGATTTTTCATCTTTTTACAGTGCTGTTTTATAATAGCACCAGTCCTGTGAAATTTGACTGGACACAAAGCAAAGTGTTTTAGAGATTTCTTCTTTTATATACCTCCAAAGCCATCTCCGTCACCAAAAAATCTAGTTATAACTTTGATAAAAGAAGAGTAACAATTATTTTTTATTCTTTGTTTTATACTCTATTGACTAAGAATAAAGATTAATTTCCAGATAATGATGTGGGAGAAAATAAATGGCTTCACTTCCACCAGTTTTTAGTTTGAACGGAAGTTCCCAGGAAGACGCGACCTACATCTTCCACTGACCCTCCTGCTAGGCTAATGAGCTGAAAACTTATTGTGCAATGTTCAAGATGTTACAGGTACAGATCCAAGTTATCTTGGGCTATCTTTTTGGTCTTCCCCTGTATATGAACTTATATCTTTGTGATCATCCTTTAAAAAAATGAAAGAGATTTATTTATACTTTATTTGCATGTATATGTGTGTGCATGCATGTACCCGTGTGTGGTGTATGTGCACATGCATATGTATGCAAATGCCATGTTTTTATAGATGCCCTCAAAGGTCAAAAGAGGGTGTAGGATCCCATGGAACTTAATTTACAGGTGCTTGTGAGCCATCTGGCATGTATACTAGGAATGGAACTCAGATCCTATGAAGAGCTGTAAATGATTTTAATCTACTGAGCCATCTCTCCAGCCCAAGAATACTCCTTTGAATGTATAAATAAACACATAGATTCTACAAAGCAAAAGAGTAAGAATACTCTCAGCTAGCATCTGAGAACTAGAGGAGAGATGTCTCCACTTCTACCTGTATCTGGGGTTTGTCTCCCGCTCAGCAGTTTCTAAATAGCGACTCTAAGGCTTAATACTAATTACAAACTATTTGACCTATTAGCTTAGGCTTATTATTAAATAGCTCTTGCCAGTTAAATTAACCCATTTCTATTAGTCTGTATTTTACCAAGAGGCTTGTGGCTTGTTACCTCACATTTTACTTCTCTGGCAGTGGCTGGCATCTCCCATACTCCACCTTCTTTTTCCCTGTATCTTTTCTTAGATTTCCCACTTGGCTCTGTTCTGCCTGGCTATTGGCAAATCAGTTTCTTTATTAGCCTATGGTAATAAAACATATTCACAACATACAGAAGGACATCCCAGATCATCTACCCAACTACTCAATTTTTGGATGCCAATTGTAGCACAATTCATAAAAACCCAGAGACAGACACTGGGATTCAATCTGAAGGTCAGAAAAGCAAACCAGCCAGTCACTGGCTCTTACCTCTGCCTCAGTCCAAAATGGCAATCCTGCCTCCAGGAATCTCAGAATGAGACTGTGTGTGAGAGCTGTTTCCTCCCATTTTATGTACCTCTCTAGTGCTAGGATTAAAGACACACACCACTATTGCCCAGTTTCTATGGCAAACTAATGTGGCTACTGGGATTAAAGGTGTGTGTCACCACTGCTTGGTCTGTAAGGCTGATTAGTATGGCTGTTTTACTCTCTAAACTTCAGGCAAACTTTGTTTACTAAAATAAAAGTGAAATATCACTACATTCTACCAATGTGTTTTAAAGCTGTCTTGTTTTATAGTTTTCTTTGTTCTTTGTTTCTATAGAAGTATCATCAAATTGTTACTACTTTGGTTCACGTAATTTAGGGTGACCTAAATCTTTGTTCCTCAGTCATTGTCACTCACCTTTGGCTCCAAAATACACTATCTCATCCTCTTTGAAGCAAAGGTTGTGGTTTTGTGTCAACACTAGGTATCTTAAAATGTTGAATAATGTTGATTAGATTTCTTTTTAATAAGTATATTTTAAACATTCTTTAATAGAATGCCCAGCAGTATTATGTCCCACTTACTACTAAAAGTTACTGATAATTACATATATAGTTGATGGAATACAGTTCATAGCTTGCTGCATCTAATCAGACACACAGTTCACAACTAAATAAAACAAAACAAAGGAAAATGTAAACTAGAAAGCAATGAAAACTATTTGATCTCTGAAATTAGAAAAATCAAATATTTGGTCTTGTCTGAAAGACCAATCAGTATATAAAGGTACTAATTCTTCCTTTCAACATTAATACTAGTAAGTTCAAAAATCACCCTAGAGGCCGGGTGGTGGTAAACACATGCTTTTAATCCCTGCTCTTGGGAGTCAAAGGCAGGTAGATCTCTGTGAGTTCAAGGTGAGCCTGGTCTACAATGTGAGTTCCAGGACAACCAGGACTGTTACAGGTTTGAGAGAAACCCTGTCTCAAAAAACAAAAAAACAAAAACAAAGAAAGAAAGAAAGAAAGAAAGAAGACTCTAGAAAGAAATTCTTTGGGAAAGTAATTTGGTCTTCAATATATTTATATTTGGGAAAATCTAACTGAGGGGTTGGCTTATTATTTTAAAGTGCAGGTTATAGATTTTGAAATTCCACTTTTTGGACAAATGTCAAGATCAATAAATTTAACATAAAGATCTCTAAGATTCATATATGCTCAGAACTGAAGTCTAGGATTGCAGCTTTCAGGGGTGGTTTGGGCCATCGCTTCTCTTTAGGCTACCAAAAATGATGAGGCGGAAATGGCTCTAATGGGCCATCTGTACATTTATGAACTAATTCCCAAGTAAATGACACTGAGATTCTTTCCTCAATGATGTTAAAGGAGCTAAAATTCTGCCATTCTGCAAAAAGGCAGATGTCAGCATCCAGATAAAAACAGAATGATCCTAGTAAGAGGTTGCAAATATTTAACTAGGTATGTTGTTCAATCCAAAAGTTAAATGAAAAAAATTAACTAGAGTTCTGGAATGTTCGTGTAAAAAGAATCTGAAAACCACCACACCAACAGTAATAACAACAACAACAACAACTCAAATGATGGTCGCCCAAATCTGGCTCCAGAATAAACTATCTCTTATCCCTTTTGAGGTGGGACCTCTGTTTTGTTTGGTTTGCCTCAACACTATCTTAGAACTATACAAAGGTTGATCATAATTTGGAGATTGGAGTTTTATTTTATGCTTCAATCTCCTACATCTACTAAGACAGATGAGCATCTCTAAAAAGAATGTAGTAGCTCAACAAGTGTTTCTCAGGTTGGGGCTGGATGTGGGAAACTGAAAGAAAGAGAAAAGTCTGAGAATTGATAAAGAGCAAAGTAAATCACAGTCCAGAAGAAAAGGAAAGAAGGAAGGAAGGAAGGAAGGAAGGAAGGAAGGAAGGAAGGAAGGAAGGAAGAAAGAAAGAAAGAAAGAAAGAAAGAAAGAAAGAAAGAAAGAAAGAAAGAAAGAAAGAAAGACCAGTAGGAATAAAAAAGTGAGATCAAAGTAGGGAACTGAAGTCTGAGTCTGGGTGGTGAGAGAATGTGAGTAGAAAGATCAGCAGAGAACCCTGAGTCGTTCCCTAGAACACCGCTGCATTTTAAGCTCACTTTTATGGATCCAAATATACATAATGCGTGGTTGTATGTATCTTTTCTTGGAGAACTAGACATAGAAAGAACAATTTCTAGCAAACAGAACCCTGCAATCCTTTCTGGCATTGTTTGTTCTAAGCCTCATCTAAACAATCAAGTTTGAGATAAGAGACAGAGAATGGAAAGTCAAGATTTTACCTTGTTGTCCTTCCTGCTCCAAGACGTAGCACTGGTTTGGGTCCTGAAAGACAGTCCTGTGTATTACATACAGAAGCTGAACCTGATGAAGATGCAGAGAGTGGTTGAACAAGGGGTAAATTCCTGTGAGGTTGAATAGGAAAGTGTAGACTTTACTGTTTTCATGACTCTGTCTTCAGCTTATGCACATATACCATCAAAACAAAACAGGATATTCTGATCTTCTAGACCATGCAATAACACGCATCAAGATGACAGCTTGAATCAGATGAAAATCTGGGGCTATTGGGAGAACTTTGATTCCCTTGCATTGTACATTCAATAAGAAGCAAAAATCGAATACTTCATTTTCTTCCTCCTCTTCACCGTTCTTGTTCTTTCTCTACTTCGAATTCCTCTTTTTCTTCCTCCTCTTCCTTCTGCTGTTGTTCTTTATCTTGATTTCTTCTGTAGACTTCAGGTGTTATTAAGTGAATGATCCATTTTTCTCTCTTATAACACATTATTATGAGCAGCCCATGTAAATCCCCACCTTTGATTCACCTGTTTGTGCTCACTCCACTTGCCTTACAGCTGTGCTCCTGTTTATCTGCATGTACATACCCAGTTTGCTTTCTATTATAGCTGTAGTCCTGTTATCTTCACATATATGACCTAGGTTTTTTTTTATTTTTGTGGTAAAACACCATGACAATGAAAGAGTGCCCCTTACCGATTTGCTCCCGATGGCTTGCTCAGATTGGATTTTTATAATCCAAGACCTCACCTGTCCAGTGGTGGCTTCACCCAAAAGATGACTGGGATCTCTCACAGCGATCATTAATCAAGAAAACACTCTACAAGACAGCCTGGTGACATTTAATCAGTTGAGGTTCCTCCTCCCAGATGACTCTGTCTGTACCAAGTTACTTAACAAAAGACTAACTAAACACACACACACACACACACACACACACACTTACCTCTGTGTCTATAAAATACTCTGTAACTTTCTCTTCATTTCCTGGTAATCCTACTTTAAATAAAACCTTTTTCTTCATCTATCAGGTTATTAGAAGAGTCTACTTAGCACTCTCCTTCTTTACAACCTAACCTTCTGGATGTATCTCCATGCTTCCAATACTGGAAATGTGATTATAACTGCCCAGGGTCTCTCATTTGGTCTTATAAGACATAGTTCTTGATCTTGTAAAAACATAGTTCAGATTGTTTCACACAAGGTGAGATATCAGAACGTCTTGCCCTTTGCATGTTCCCCAGTGGTATCTCCATCTTTTCTAGAATAGCTGCTTCCCATATTCCTACCATGAAGTCTGCCTGATACACTTGTAGTTGTTTCCAGGTCTGATGAAGTCACCTCCTACAGGGTTTCCTTTTGCCTATCATATAGAACTCTCTATGCTAGTTTTTCTTGTCATGATCTATCCTTGTTTCTGAATACAGAACTTTAGTGTGTTTTTGTTTTGCCTTGCATTTGTTATTTACAGATCTCAGTCATTTGGAGGTAGAGGCTCATCATACTTAACAGTCTACTTTCTAATACTACTTACAATGTGATTGGCAGATGTAAAAATCTTCATTAGATCTCTGTTAACTGAATAATAATGAAACATCTAGGCAAAATCATTGTGCTGGTAGTTTTGACTGGATTTTTATTAGGATGTAGGAACAATGTGTCAGGAGGGGTTGGGTTAGGGGTAATAGCCTAAGCAGTATTTCACTTATGGGATTATGGTACTTTCTTTTGTCAAAAAATATTAACAGACTCTCTTAAGAAATGGAAATTGTGTTAATCCCAGCACTCGGGAGGCAGAAGCAGGCGGATCTCTGTGAGTTTGAGGCCAGCCTGGTCTACAAGAGCTAGTTCCAGGACAGGAATCAAAAAAAGCTACGGAGAAACCCTGTCTCGAAAATATAAATAAATAAATAAGAAGGAAAGAAATTATGTTAGTTTTTCATAGCCCAAATACCCCAAAGGATAATAAATGGAAACTAGAATCACTGTAGCTCACTTCCAGAAATTCTAGCTCATTGTCCTTGACTCTCTTGAATCTGAGTTCATGGTAAGACGGAACATCATGTCACCGACAGTGTATAGTGATTAGGATGCTGAGAGCAAATAAGAGGCCCAGACGTGTCCTTGTGGCCCCACTTCATTCAACCAGGTCTTCCTCCAGAAGTTTTCACAGTTTCCCCAGATATTGACACCACCCGAGGAGCAAGACACTTCATACTCATGTATAAGGAATAGAACAAACTCAACTCCTGCTTCTTTGGACTTCTCTCTCTTGATTCTCTTTTTACAAGCTTTGTGAAATTGTCTTTAAGGTTCCTCTCAGCATCTCCTTTATTGTCTCTTTGTGCTGTTAAGTTCAATCCGTGTCTCTCAGGCCTGGTGCTTCAAGGCTCTCCTTGCATGCCAACCTCTTCAAAGAAGATTCTTGAACACCTCAATCATCTCCTTTTCTATTTTGGCTGGGCATAGTGACTCATACTTTTAATCCCAGTACTCAGAAGGCAGAGACAAGTAAATCTCTGTGAGTTTCAGGACTGCCTGGTCTACATAGCAAGTTCCAGGCTTGCCAAGGCCTGGAAATAAAACAAATCTTCATTTTAAGACCAGGTGTAGTTGTACACATCTCCAGCCACAATTGTATGTAAGCAAAGGCAGGCGGATCTCTGTGAATGTCAGGTTATCTGTGGTGCCAAGCCAGCCAAAATTGCACAGTGAGGCCCTGTTTAAAGATAAAGCTCCATTTTCATGTCCTTCTTTGTAATAAAAAAGTAGTTTCCTTAGGATTTGTTAGTGTGAGCTCATTTTACTAGGTCTGCAGGGAAGAGCCTATGTATTATTTATTTAGAGGTTTCTTTCTGCATTTCAGTGAAGGTAAGAGGGAGATTGGTGTCTATTTATAATAGATGACAATGCCCCTAGTAGACATCATAGGCTAAAAAATAAAAAAGCCTCATGCCAAAATGAGTTACCTCTTTTGAAGTTGTTGGCCAATTAGGTTCCGTAGATTTCCAAACATTGCAGGCTGTTGCGAATGCTTTTGGTTACCTTCCAGAAATTGACAGTGAAACCTTACTTCTGAGGACACCACACCATGTACTTGAGTCTTTGACAAAGTCAATGGTTTTAAAAGCAGAAGAAAGAAAGAGAACATAAAGTTAAGTGAGTAGAGAAGGGGTTGATGGATCTAGGAAGAATGGGAGGGGTTTAAGTAAAATAAAGACATATTGCATTAAATTTTCACAGAATTGATATAAATATCCTTTATAAAAGAAAGAAAATTTGTGTTTCCATCGAGCATCGATTATATAATATGCACTATTTGAAGTACTTTTGTAAATTGGCCTCCATTTATTAGTTAAGAAGTTTATGGGTATGCTGTGGTTACCTAACTAATAAGTGAGAAGTCGGGTATGGGTTCAGATGGCCCCTTCTGCTGCTATGGGGCCATTTCTCAGCACCTTAAAAGCCTCTGGCCAGTGAAGCAACAAGGTTTTGTCTGTTTGATGCTTTTTTGTTTGTTTGTTGTTGTTTTTGTTTTTATTTTTTAATATATTTTATTTTTTGATTTTTTTTTGAGGCAGGATTTCTTTGTGTAGTTTTGGAGCCTGTTCTGGAACTCGCTCTGTAAACCAGGCTGGCCTTGAACTCTCAGCAATCCACCTGCCTCTGCCTCCTGAGTGCTGGGATTGAAGGTGTGCACCACCACTGCCTGGCTATCTTTGCTGCTTCTTAAACAGAAGGAAGATACCTGAGTCTCAGTCTAACGCTTCAAAGCCACTGTCCAGTTGGTCCATATTCTAGCCTCTGACTTTTTTTGGCTTGTTTTTGGAATTGGATTCAATTTACTTGCTCTTAAATGTAACTTTTGCTTAGGGAAATGGGAAATTCTGCTACAAATATTACTTTTCGTTGGAAGTTCTGGAGATTTTGTGACAGGGACTCATTTAATCTAGTTTTGGAGAATACTTTCTGACTTCATAGACATTCTAATGTCTATTATAGCAGGAGCTGAAAGATTATTTCTACTATTTACTTACTTCTATTTTTAGTTATCGACACTGTTGGTCTCTAGGATAAAGGCTTACTGTTATTTATCATAGAACATGCCCTATAATTGTTTGTGTCATAACAATAAAAAAGGAGAAACAGATGGAGTGTCTATACTATCTTTCCTTCTAGCATAGAACCCAGGGAGGCACAGGTTGGCAAGAAAGCTCTTAATTGAAGACTAATCCCCTCCCACATTGGCAAAAAAATTCATATTCCTCCATCAAAACATGCAAAGGCAGAGGAACTAGAAATATTAATTGTTCCTCCATGAGGCAGCTGTGCAATGAGCACAGGCCAGGGAGGACATTTGCAGCACTATTTAGAGCCCTTTTAAAAGACCCTCTTATACAGGGGACAGGAAGGGATTTGCTGTGAGATTGTGTTTCTTAGAAATGTCAGAAGTTACACCATGAAGTCTCACCAATATGGATGCCTAAACATGAGTTAAACAACGATAACACCAATAGACACGGTACATGTTAATGTGGACAGGAGAAGCTCAGGAGGCTTCAATCCTATCCAAAGAGCTATAGGCAACTACAGGAGGCTGAGAAAAGAAGAAATAAATACTCTTCTCCAAGGAACTTCGCACACCATTTGGTTATTCAATACTAAATGATCAGTTCTGTAATAATATAATACGTACATACAAGCAATGTTATACAGACTTAGAAGGCTACATTTATGTATTTAGAAATACATACATACACATGTGTGTGTGAGCATGCACACAGATACACACACAAATATAAACAACGGAAGGGAAAAAGGTTATGAATTTTAAAGAGAACTGGGGGAGATGTAAATGGGAGTGTTTGGAAGGGGGGAAAATATAGCTATTATATCAATCTCAAAATAATAAAGAAAATTATATACTATAAAGGTCAGGCAGTTGTAACACATGCCTTTAATCCCAGCACTTGGGAGGTAGAGGCAGGTGGATCTTTGCGAGTTCGAGGACAGCCTATTCAACAAGAATTAGTTCCAAGATAGCTAAGGCTGTTACATAGAGAAACCCTATCTTGAAAAATCAAAACAAATAAATGAAAACCCGCCGGGCGGTGGTGGCGCACGCCTTTAATCCTAGCACTCGGGAGGTAGAGGCAGGTGGATCTCTGTGAGTTCGAGGCCAGCCTGGAATAGAAGAGCTAGTTCTAGGACAGGAACCAAAAGCTACGGAGAAACCCTGTCTCGAAAATCAAAAAATAAAAAAAAAAGAAAGAAAGAAAACCCTACTATAAAAAAATATCCTTCATGACTTGTCTGCCTCCATGTTCCAACTTCCATCACAATTCCCAAGGCCTATAAAAACTGACCTGAGATTTTTGAATGACAGAGCACAACATGAAAAGTCTACGGCAGATAGATTTATTGTTGATGTTGTTGTGTATTTATTTATCCTGGACTGGAACATTCTCTTCTAGATAGAGTGAGAGATGCTTGTAACTCAAGAAGCCAAGGACACCCAGGAAACTCAGAAAGCTTGGGAAACTTAGAAGACTCAGCTTGGAAAGTTACAATGTCACAATGTCCCATCTAAGATAACACGCAGTATCAGAAAGTTACAATGTCACAATGTCCCATCTGAGAGAACAAGTAATAATTTCTGGGAAGACTCAGCTCAGAAAGTTACAACATCACAATGTCCCATCTGAGAGAATAAACAGTACACAAATTTCTGGGGGAAGGAAGGCAGCGAACTTCATGGATGCAACTTTGACTAGTCATTTTTGCTAAATGGGATTTCCTATGATGGAGGGGCCCTTAAGTCATCCACATACCTACCGATAAGTAACCAGTAATCTCATTGGTCCACCAAGCTAGACTTGGATAGAATCATTTCTTTGATCTGTTATCTGTGCCCAATCTGGGACAAAAATATTTTAGCTCATATTTTCCAGGAGTCATTAGATAGTAAAGTTTTCTTCCATTTTCTTCCCATTTCTCCAGGGAGAAGATAAAGGCAATGCATGTATCTATAAACCTTGTTGACAGATTCTGTGTAGAGGAAGGAAGGTAAGAGGCAAGGGCATGTACATCTATGAAAAGTGGAGACAGAACAGGTTAAATGAAGTTGGTATCATTGAATGAAAAGTCGGAGGGGTGAGGAAGAACCAAGAGTTTTCTTGGTTCATATCTCCCAACAATCATTAATTAGTGCGTTGTCATTCTCATAGACTTGTCTCCTTGGAAACACAGATCTGGGGTTGAATGCAGTCGCTGGACTTGAAATCCTCCTTTACTAGCTCTTTGATGAGAAGAAATGACTTCATTTCTTTGCATTTATTTTCATACTTTGCAAGGTAATGATAAAGATTAAATAGCTTTATACTTATAACATGATTATAAAAGTGCTGATCTTGGAGCAGGTCTTTAGTGGTCCATCAGCACTGAGAATTTACTTACCTTTGGCTTAAGAGAATGTATAACCTAAGAAACTGAAACTGAAACAATATGTAAAAAACTGTAACTCTTAACACAAATTCAGGCACGGTGGTGCTATAGGAGCCCTTTCATCAGAAAAACAACCTCTTCATATGCCCCATTCTCCTAGTCTCTACGCTGACTCATGAATTCAAATTCATATTCCTTATGCTTCTTTGTGAAAATACATCTTAATTGTTGTAGTACTCATGCACTATACGTTATTGAAAACTTAAGGTTTTAAATTAATAAATATATATTACCTCATATTAATGATTTGTCAGGAACATGGGAGCCTTAACCTGTGAGGCTGGAGTCTGCAAGCTCTCGAGATCAGCAGATGAGATAGTAGGCAGGTATGTGAAGACTTGGTTGGGACTGTAGGAAGTGTGCAGGTGTTGTATGGGAGACATTTCCCGGGGAGAAGTAACATACACATGTCTACTTTTTACAGAAAGGGAGCCTATGGCCAACTAAAGCAATGATTTTACCAAAGTCTAACTTGGTCAAGCAATAAGATTTTATTGGCATTACTAACAGGACTATGGATGAGGGGTGATTACAGGAAAAAGGATAATGCAAAGGAGCAGCACCTGTATCATACACACACAAAAATAATCCTACTCTAAACAAATGGTGACTGCAGAAAGATGCAACCCTGGAGCTCTCTGCACAGCTTCTATAGCTCAACACATCAGGGAAATCTCTCCTCTGTCACTCTGCTGCTCAGGCTCTATACCCCCCTCACCTCACTCCAAAGGAGTTGTTTATTCCATCTATAAACCTGGGAAGCAGACCTGGGAATTCTTCCAGTTTCTGATTCCCAGATATGTGACCTTCAGTTTACCTCTTAAACCCCAGAAGCCTCTTCTCCCTCGTGGAGAGAATGTTTCAGTTCAGAGGCAACTACTTTACAAGAGCTCAAGAAGTCAGCTCCTCTCTACCTCTCCCTCAGTGTTCTTGAGCCTCCTCTTGGCATCACACTTTGCTCTCTCCAGAATGAACTGTTAGGGAGAATGAGCAAAAGCCACAGTGCATCCTGTGAGGAGATAGTCAAAAAAAAAAAAAAAAAACTTTGGGAAGGTCAAGTTGGGTGAAGGACAGAGAGGGAAGAGGGAGAGCAAGGAAAGAGATTCCCTGATAGAGGGAGCTATTACAGGGATCCACAGGATGACCCCAGCAAAGAATCTAAGCAATAGTGGAGAGGGTGCCTGAAATGTCCTTCCCCCTGTAATCAGATTGATGACTACCTTAATTGTCATCATAGAACACTTTATCCAGTAACTGATGGAAGAAGATGCAGAGATCCACAGCTAAGCACTGGGCTGAACTCCTGGAGTCCAGTCATAGAGAGGGAGGAGTGATATTATGAGCCAAGGGACCAAGACTGGGAAACCCACAGAAACAGCTGACCTGAGCTAGTGGGAGCGCACTGACTCAGACTGACATTTGGAGAATCTGTACAAGACCAAACTAGGCCCTCTGAATGCGGGTGACATTTGTGTGACTTGGGCAGTTTGTGGGGCCGCCAGCAGTGGAACCAGGATTTATCCCTAGTGTGTGATCTGAATCTTTGGAGCCCATTCCCTATGGAGGGATACCTTGCTCAGCTGCGATACGGCGAGGAGGGCTTTGGTCCTGCCTCAAGTGGTGTGACAGACTTTGTTGACTCAGAGGGCCTCATCCCCTCCGAGGAGTGAGTGGGGTTGGAGTGGGGAGAAGATAGGGGGAACGGGAGGATGGGATGGAGAGGAAGCTGGGATTGGTATGTAAAATAAGACTTTTAAAAATAAAAAAATATATATAAATAAAAACAAAAACACCTTCCTTGTAAGAAGTAAGCCGCAGTGCACCCTGGGATTGACCTTGTCGTGGCCACCTGCTGCTGCATTTGTCACGTTCTACTCTCTAGCAGTAAATTTCTCGGTCTCTTTCACCCTGAACTGAAGCAGGATGTGCTGGCCTGTGTCTATCATCCAATTACTTGAGAGATTAAGGCAGGAGTATTATTGAACAGGGGGTTACAGCCTGTGCCAGCCACCTGTTCTCTACGAACCAGTGAAAGAACCCAAATGAAAGAGTTAGTGAGAAAAACAATTTACTTCCCCCATTCTGTCCCCAATGAAATCCTGTCCTTTTCCCTTCCCTAGCTCTGGTTACAAATGCTCAAACCCTGCACTGCAGGCTCTCCAGTTGCCCTGGCCACAGTGCCACCAAGTCTTGAGATACCTCTCTGGTTATCAAACTTGGAGATCATAATTTGTGCCAAGTGACAGAAAAACAAACAAAAACAATGATTTAATTGTTAAATAATCCATTGTTTTTTATTGACATCATTAGTAGGCCTCCAATTTATACATGGGATAAAACGATGTTTTGCAATCAATTGCACCTATTTTCTGCCCTTTTTTCCTTCTGGCTCAACATTGGGTATTTCGAGACTATTTGAAGAGGTCATAGGACATCTTTCTAATAAACAGGAGTGGCTCCCTGTCATTCTAAAAGCAGTAGCTGAACTTATTATGATCCTGTAAAAGACTTGGTCTTATGAGTGAACCCTGAGGAAACGTAGTTGGTGAAACGCTATGGGGTTTGCAGGGCTTCTATACATCAGAGAGAGTTGGAGGGGAAATGATTCACATTAAAGCAAATCACTATTTCTAATTCCTAAAACAACACATTTCAAAATGAGAACATATTAGTCATTTCAAAAATCTTCTTATAGTAGCATTTCTCAATTCTCTCCTTAAGTTGTTATAACTATCAAACATTTGGCAAAGACAATGCTATTTTGGTCCATTTCTGTTTTCTCTTAGAGCTGAAAATACGAACATTTTCTGAGTTCTTCCATGTGACTCAGCCTAGACAATAGAATACAGCAGAAGTAACGTGTCTACCTCCCAGGCCCCCAGTCTTCTCTCTTCTCCTCCCTTATATATCACATAAATATACGAGTATTGAGGAACACATGGCAGAAGGATACAGACACCCTGAAAATTCATCCTGGTTGACTAAAGCCAGTAGATTATGCTGAGTGTGAAAATAAACCCTTGCAATTTGCCACAGGTACTTTTGTAGATTGTAGTACAGTGACTAGGATTAATTTTTCCAATCAATATAGGTCATTACCAAGAGTAGTTTTGATCAGCAAAGAAAATAGTAACTGTTTATTGTTCCTGTGACCAAAATGCCTGACACAAACAGCTTTAAAGTAGTAAAAGTTTATTTTGACAGGAGGTCTCAATCCACAGTCATTTAGGCTGGGACAGAGCATCAGAGTGCGGGAGTATGCCAGAAGAGAAGCGTTTCACTACATGGTCAGTGAGAAAGCAGGCAGAAGAATGTGGAGCTCAGCTGCCTTTCTCCTCTACCCTTATATTCTATAGCTGCCTTTCTCCTCCACCCTTGTATTCTATAGTTGGCTTTCTCCTTCCCTACCCCTTGTAATCCATAACTGGCGTTCTCCCCAGCGCCTTGTAATCTTTAACTGACTTTTTCCTCCTGCCTTGTATTCTATCTGAGCCCCTGCCCGTGGGTAGTCTCTTCTTTATTCAAGGTTGATCTTCTACACTCTGTTAACTCTCTCTAGGAACATCCAGACACACTCACAGGAATGTGGATCAATCTAAGTGACTTTAAATCAGTCAAGTTTACAATGAAGAAATCCATTATGTTTTATGTAGTTTTAAGAGAAGAGGACAAGAAGTCGGATGGGTGGGGAAGGATGGTTGTGTCTAAGAAGAGGAGGTGATTATGACCAAATCACATTCTATCAAATTCCAAAGAACTAATAAAGGAAAAAACATAACCATCCCAGATACTGTCTCAAAGAAAGGGTATATTGGGATAATTCAGTTTGAAAATATTAAGTATCTGTGGCATATACTTGTAATTACTCTGGCAGAATTAAACTGACCTTGTCTAAAATTTTCTCCTTTGGACCACCTTCAAGTCTCAGCTTCTACCACATTTTGGTAAAGAACTGTTTTCTTCTTGCATGTGTTTCCCATCATTTTCTCATTAAATACCATTCATTTCTCTTCGTACCTCATTATAGTTTCTGACAATGGATATTTTTATGAGTGAATTTTTAATTTTATGCCAGGCAACAGCCTCTGTGAGAATGTCCCTACACTAATCATAGAATATGACTCATGATGGGAAATAACAGTTTTACAAAAGTTTGCAAATAAATAAAGAAGTGGATGAATGAATGCATGCCTGTTTTTCTGGCAAGCATTTAAAATTGATTAATGATTAATAGTAATGCTTAAAAGGGCATGGTAAAAATATGATGGGATGTTTTCTTTAAAATAAAAGAGAAGGCAGTCTGAAGCAGTTCCCAGTGGGTAAAATGGAAAAACATGATAATATAATGAAAATGATAATATATAATGAAAATGATAATATAATGAAAAACATGATAATATAATGAAATTTCAAACTATAAAATAAATATCTAAGGGGCTGGAGAGATTGGCTCAGTGGTTAAGAGCATTGCCTGCTCTTTCAAAGGTTCTGAGTTCAATTCCCAGCAACCACATGGTGACTCACAACCATCTGTAACGAGGTCTAAGACTCTATTCAGATACAAAAATGTTCTAATAGACAAATGAGAATGATATGCAAATACATCAAATAATTCCAAATGCCTTAAGTAGATACTTACCTAACCCTCATGGAGGTGGGCCTGCCGCTGGCCCCTGTGCATTAGGTAGATACTTAACATTTGTCTTGGATTTCTATTGCTGTGATGAAACACCATGACCAAAAAGCAGGTTGGGGAGGAAAGAGTTTATTCAGTTTACACATCTACATTGCTGTTCACCACCAAAGGAAATCAAGACAGGACTGCAAGCAGGACAGGATCCTGGAGGCAGGAGCTGATACAGAGACCACGAGGGGTGCGGTTTACTGGCTTGCTCAGTCTGTTTCCTCAGAGAACCCAGAAATACCAGCCCAGATATGGCACCACTCACAATGGATCCTCCCCTGTTGATCACTGAGAAAAAGCTTTACAGCTGGATCTCATGGAGGTGTTTCCTCAGCTGAGGCTCCTTCCTCTCTTATGACTCTAAATTGTGTCAAGTTGACACACAAGATGGGATAGTATAACCTCCAAGGAGATGGGCCTGCCTCTGCTCCCTGTGCCTTAAGTAAACATTCAACCTTCAAGGACCTAGCACCTTCCTTGGTTATGCCTTGCTCGGGACTTTTTCCAGAATGGAGAATGTAAGTAAGAGTTCATGCTCTACCAACTGAGCTAGCCGTGTTATATAGCATGGATTATAATTGGTTTTCACAAAAACCTGGAGTCAGATATTAGTCAGTGAAAACTAAGAGATCAGAGAAGCAGAGTGGCCAGCCACTAGAGAGGTCTTTTACCTCTACCGAATCTTTGACCAAAAGGGTGATCCTGTCCTCAGACTGAATGCACAGACTGTATGCTCAGACTTCATCCTCAGACTGCATGAGCTCTTGTCTCTTCCCATCTTATATTCCTTTCTCTATCCAGACATATCCCTTCCTGTTTCCACCTCTCCAGTACTGGGATTAAAGTGGAATTCCCCAGTACTGTAAGCCACCAGTCCCTGGCCTTTGGTAGCTTAGCTCTGCACTCTGATCTTCAACCAAACACAAACAAAATATTACTATATTTCCCCTTTTTACCTAAAATAAAAAAGGTTATAACTAGTATAAAAAATATATACAGTAAGTACAATGGCTATATACTATATATATATGTAATAGATATAACTATTGTACTTAATTCACTTTCTATTCTAATTTGCATTACCATCCAAAACTATCTTTTGATATCTTTCAATCTTATATACTTTACATTTCTATAGTGAATTTCTTTTCTGAGTCTGGTAAACCAATCATATTGTGAAAAAAAAAAAAGTTACACAGACCTAGACTGTGGAGCATCAGAAATAAGAACAGTCTGGAAAACTGCCATTTCCAATAGGAGCCCATAATAGGTTTTCCCAGAAAATGTGTGTGTTTTGTGTGTGTGTGTGTGTGTGTGTGTGTAAGTATGTGTGCATTCCTGTGTATGATTGGGCACATGTACATGCTTGTATGTGCACGTGTATATGAGTATGTAAGTGAGTATGTGTGTGCATGTATATATGTGTGCATATGTGTATGTGCATGAGTATTTGTGTGTGCATTATGTCTGCATGCATGTAGGTCTGTCTGTATATATACATGTGTGCGCGCATGCATGTGCTTGTATGTGTACAAATATATGTGTAAATAGCTTTTTGTATCTATGTTTGCAAGTTTATGTGAAAATGTCTTGTGTATTTATGTGTGTGCATATATGTGTGTTTGTATATGGATGTGTTATTATATATTTATGTGTGAGCATATGTTTGTATATGCATGTGTGTATGATATATATGTGTATATGCATGTGTGTTTGTGTATGTGTGTGTTTTTGCATGTATATGTATGCAAGTGCGTGTGGTGCTAGGGATCAAACCCAGGGCTTCATGTATGCTGATCAAGTATTCTATCAATTGAACCATTTCTCTACCCAAAGGGTTTTTCAGGCTTCATTTTTGTGTCTATCACAAGAAATTTAATTCCCAGCCTTGCGATGCAGCAAGTTCGCTACCGCTGAGCTATGCTTCTATCTCTCCCTTCCTATTCTTTGGGCCATATTTTATATGTCCAGAGCTTCCTCTACTACCCACCTCAAAAGAAACTGCCAGGAACGGTATCTCTAAGCAGAGCCATCCCCTGGAATACTTCATGTGTAACTGGTCAAGGCTTCCTAGGAGTCTTCTCGGAGAGCGTGAGAGAAATGAAGCATCGCTCATCTAAGTTAGGAAATAAACTACACAGCAAGGAATAGTAGAAAACAAGAAATACTACTTAAAATAAAAAGATAACAAAATACTATAAGATTAAAAATCAAAGTGTTTTCAAAGATCTGTTACCAAAATATAGAATGATTTATATTCAGTTTATTTATATTTGTATTCATCTACAATGGCATCAGTACAGAACAAACGCTAACAATTCAGTGCCCACCCTGCAGCCACAGGTCGGGTGTCAGGGCCTAGCCACATAATAGAGCAGGCCTCCCTGTGGGATTCCAGCCAGAAAGGTGACAATGCTGTGACAATGCCTTCAGGACAGCCACTGTAGTAGTCGTGTGTCCCTTCAGAACATGTGGGAGTGCACCCCTCTAACACGGGAAAGGAAGAAAACAAGACATTTTTACCAACACTTAGGCATTCAACCCTCCACTCTTGGCAACAGAGGATGGATATGGAATGGTTCACCACACAAAGTAGTTCTGCATGGGATTCTGGCTGGTTTCCTCTAATATGATCAATTCTGACACTCTCTGGAGACAGCATCAGATCCTACAGGTTGAGGGTTTAGCCTCTCAAGTCTGTCCCTTACTTCACATCAGATGACAGCCAGGCACAGTAGGTTCTTACATACAGTTCTGCTGATTGAAGTCTCAGGGACTGGGGAGGAGTTGTAACTACATCAAGCATTCTACAGGGCTATTTGACCGACTGAAATGTCAATAATTGTGGAGACATGGGATACTAAAGGTTGGGAACCTGATTTGTCTTGGCTATTTTTAGCTCCTTTAATGGTCATTGATTTTCTTCCTCTGTTTGACCTAATACCCTTGTGACTATTAGGTAAATCCTTTTGGAATGTACAGGCTCCTAGTCTCTACCAATGTGAAAACTAAGGAAGTCGAGATAGTGTCTGAAACCTACAGAAGAGACATCATTACTTTGATATAACTGGTTTACCTGATAGATCCACCAATGTATTTGAAAAGTGCCCTGATCTATAACTTTCTTTGTTCTACGACCATAAAAACTTCATGTCTCTATATTGGAACCCAGTATCTGGGGGCAACTCAACCTGTGTTCCCAGGCCAGGATCACTCATAGTTGGCTCTGGAATTAACTGTTCCTTACTTTCTTCAAGGTGAGAACTTTGGTTTTACATTGCTACTCCAACTGCCTATAGATCAGGGTCCACATTTAGAACAGGGACTGAAAACTGCTCAGAAAGGATAGGTACCCCAAAAGAGCAATCCTGAGAATGTCCTTGTAGGAGACCAAGAAAGTCAGAGAGAGTCATGGTTCCTTGCTCCTTGTTATCTCAGCCTTGCTTGGAAATTCCGAGGACCCAGCGGAAAGCAAGAAAAGGGACCTAGAGACCTATGGCTGTGCCAGCTGGAATGGCCATACCATTCCCTCTCCAATTTTCCCCAATCTCTGCCAACATCTTCAGACTAGCATTTTGATAGGACCCTCCTCCCAGGGACCATCTATCTTTCTCTATAGCTCAGTGGCAGAGTACCTGCTCTGAGTTTGATCCCCAGGACCCCAAAATACAGATGAATCATTGATTCCATGTGTAAGTTCAATTGTCTGGAAGCCTTCCCTGCCCTATTCCTTTTATGTCATGTTTCAGGCTTTGTAGTGTAGGTAAGATTAAGGGAAGGGGATAGCTCACTGAAGGAGCAATACAGAGGGACTTGAAGGTGTTTCAGACCTGGCCTGTGACCTGGCTCCAGAAGAGAAAGGGGTAGGCAAGATCTTTTGTAGGCCACTTTTGTAGCATCCACCTTTCCCAAATCTAACTTGGATTTTTGCCATTGTTTCTTGTTTCTTTGAGACAGGGTCTCTCTACGTAGTCTTGAATGTCCTGGAACTTAATATGTAGACCTAACTGGTCTTCTCCTCACAGAGATCCTCTGCCTTTCCCTTCTCAGCACTGGAATTAAAAGCCTCTGCGTCAGGGCCCCGGCTTTAACTTGGAAGGTTTTGAGCACGCTACTCTGGATGACTGAAGCCCGGGTGAGTGAGAGCATCCTATCTTTCCCCTGCTGGTTCCTTTTAGATATTAATCTATGGAATCTGGCTTCACACTGGTCCCTAGTCTCCTGTCAGTCAGCTAGGAGCTGCTTTGAGCTGTTGTCATCCTGACTTTGAGTTCCGTTGTGCAGACCCTGGAAAGAGAAGAGGGAATTATCCTGCCTCCTAAATGCTCGCGTTTTATTGGTGAAAGTGAAATTCAATGGGCGCCTATGACATGTGAAATGTGTATGTGTTGTCTGCTTCCATAAACACTCTCCAGAGTGAAAACAGGGTGCTAGGGCAATGATGTGGCTCGGGGTACCTAGGTGGCCTCAGGATTTAGGCTGATCACCAGAACGACTTTCTTCTGTACTTTTAACCTTCAAAACAGGGGAGGGAACCACTGTACAATGTTTAAAACTTCTAGTCAGCCTAGGCCCAAATCTTAACCCCCCTGATGGTTCTGCTTCTCCTCTCAAGTTACCTCCCACAGTGACTTCATTTCTCCTGGGAGCCTAGAATAATCCATATTCATCTGGGTCAGACACAGAGTAAAGTAACGCTCACCCAGGCAACCTCTGCCTTTTTTTAAAAAAAAAAATGTCTGTTACTCTTTGGAGGGCCATCCTTATGGACTGATACCAGCTTTGGTGTTAGAGCAGAATCTACTAGAATAGAATAGAGTAGAACCAGATGAAGAAGCTCTGAGCTAGGTGGAAACCTAGTATTCATGCTGGGTGCTTCAGTCGCTCTGGTAACAGACCCCTCCTAGCAAGGTGGGCTCAGTTTAAAGAGAAAGACAGTTCTTTTATGAGATACTGTAATTTTCCTTCCCAGAACCCCTACCCTAGTTCAGAATCATAGAGGCCATGGGCATGTAAAGTTTGTATGTCTGCTGAATTCAATAATTTTCCCTTCTGCCTTTCCTTAGTGCTTTGGGATTCCTTCCCTTTTCTCAGGCTTTTCTCCCACCATGTGGCTGCTTGTCTGCCGTGTGTCTGATCTTCACGCCTGCTTCAGTCACGTGGCCTTTTCCCTTCTCTGTTCCCCACTGGGCAGCAGTTGAAGTTTACAATTTGCCTGCCCAGGGTTTTTCATTTAAACATGAAAGAAATTGATCTTGAGTTTCTGTTTGAGTCCATTCAGTTATTTTATTAGTGAGACTAATGGTGCCAGAAGGGAACCTTAATCACCCTTGTACCACTGGCACCCACTAAGAAGTTAGCTTCCTGCTCTTGGCTTCTGTATATCAGCCTAGAGGGTCACTAGCCCTGAGTTAGTCTGCTTCACATGGCTGAGGAAACACCATGACCAAGGCAACTTTTAGAAGGGTTGATTTGGCTCCCAGTTCCAGAAGGATAAGAGTCTGTTGTGGTGGGCAAGTGTGGAAGCAGACAGCAGACATGGTGGTTGGCGAAGTTGAGGGCTCATTCCTTGAAGTGCAAGCATGAAGATACGACAGTGACCTGGACATAGCCCAAGTCTTTAAGGCACATAGAGTTCATCTCCAGGGACTATTCCCTCCAACCTCCTCAACCTCTCAATGAATGCCATCGACTGGGGACCAAAATTTAAATGCCCAAGATTATGGGAGATATTTCACTCACACCATAACAAGCCTCTTTTCAAGGGCCAGAGGATGACTGGGAATGAGGGAGACTGCAGGGACACTTCCTTGGTCTCTTGTTGGCATTTTATATTTCGTGTAATGAGTTTCATTCGTTTTCAGCCCTCATTTTCTCATCGGAGCCTTCCTCTCAACAGGTCCCCCCACACCTCCACAGTCACTCTTTCTGTATGTCGCCTGCTGAAGAGCTAAATTTGGGGAAAAATGGTTTTTAAAAAAAATATATAACTCACTCTCCTTCTGCCTTCCCTTCCCTTAGGAAATGAATAAAACACATTGACTTTCTGAGGCAAATGAAAGACAAACGATATAAAGAAATATCTTAGAAAATCAATGCCAAATGTTGTATTATTCTGCACAAACTTAGTGAACAATCTATGTAAAATGCTTGGCATTGTGCCTGAACTATACAAACACTGCATTAACAACAAAGTGGTTTTGACTATCTTCCCCACAGGTGTTATTTTAAGGATCATTATGTAGACTGTTAGACATGTAATAGACATTCACTAACACTTGCTGTAACGAAGAAAAATGATTTGACTCAATATAAATAATATGCTTATTAATAAATAGATTTAAGATATTAAATAGTGACATATATTAGTAAGAATAGATTTTAGATGAGAAGATTTACTACAAATACTAATTTTCCAAAACCTTAGAAATTTGTCTTCTCTATTGGTAATTTCTACACTGTGCAAAACACATTCTGTACTAAATTAAAGTACCCCCTTGGGTGGTCCTGGCCTTCATACCATGTCAACAAAAATAACGATTTAAGTTTTTGGAAGAACACATGATGCTGGCCATTAAGCCATCAATACATTAGACTGGATAGAATTGCTTTATCTAAATATAATATTGGGATGGGGGAAGAAGAAGAAAAACTCTACATGGTGCTGTAGTGAGGACGAATTCAGAGACCTGGGCTTTTAGATACGTTCTCAAAAATGATGCTAGTGAGTCAGACTTCTCAAAAGCAAAGTGTTTCTTTGGTATTGGCCTAGATCTGCTAGTCTGACCTTCAGGGGTCACAACAGAGGACACAGCTCCTCTTGCAATGCAAGCAAATGCGGCTCCTTTCACTGTGCTAGAGAGGGTGAGGGGCTGCTCCTCTGTCTTTCTCTTTCCCCTTTACTCTGTTTATTGCTCTCAATCATCACCACTGCACCTATGTTTTCCTTTTTCGGGAAAATCCCACTGGTAATAATACATATTGAGGTCTCTGGTACACACACATGCTCTCCCTCTTGTTTGCCATCACCATCTTTGTATGGATCTGTCCCTTTACCATCATCAACAAAATGCATTTACAACTCTCTCTGTATGCCCCACCACCATCTCCCATCTCCTCCTCTATTCCTCCTCTCCTCTAGATTCCATCTCATTGCTCCACTCCCTAGCAGAGGAAAATCTTTTGGAGAGTTCTCTCTAGGAATGCTGCCTCTACCAACTGAGCAAACATTTATTCTCCAGCCCACTCCAATCTGTCATCTGCCACCAACACTGAAATGAAATTGCTTTTGTCACTGTCACAAATGAATTCCATTTGCTACGATCCCTAGGTGCTTTTGAAAAATACCCATTTTTGATTATATGTGTGATGGGGGGGTAGGGAGAGAGAGAGAGAGAGAGAAAGACAGATAGAGACAGAGACAGAGAGAGAGACAGAGAGAGAAAGAGAGAGAGAAAGAGGGAGAGGATGTGTGCACATGAGTGTCTGTGACCTTGGAGGACAGAGACAATAGATCTTCCAGGAACTGGAGTTGCATTGTGAACTCTGATGTGTGTTTGGAACCCAACTCAGGTCCTTTAAAAGAGTAGCAGGTGCTCTTACTGCAGAGCCATCTCTCCACTAGGTGCTTTTAAAACCCTGCCTACTCCACTTCCTAGCAGCCCCTGGACATATGCTCCAGAGAAGCCATTCTCTTGGCACTCCTGCAACACAGGACAATACCCTCTCATTGGGTTCCCCTCCCTGGGACTGCCTGCAGGATTCTCTCTCTTCCATAATCCCCAGCCCAAGATAATCTTATTCAGTCTCATGCTTTAAGCTCCCCCCATCAGCTCTTTCAAAATGCAGACACTCAGCTTAATTGAATGGCTTGTTGAGATGTGAATCCCTCCCTCCACACACACATAAACACACCCCATAACCTGCCTTTGTCTTACACAGGCTTCATCATGTTCCCTAAACTAAAACGCTGGGAATAAAGCCATGCTTTTGAGACAGGGCAGAAAGATAGGTAAAATAAAGAAGGTGAAGTGAGGGTGGGGAGACAAAGCCCTTCACCCTGGGATCTAGTTTGCCTTTCCTTCTGAGAGTCAAGAAACTTAAACATGATAAAGCCAAGATTGTCTACAGAGGAAATAAATCTCAAGCAAAGATGCTAAAAACAAGTGAATTATTCTTAATCAGGAACAGAATGTCTATAGCCTTAAGTTTTACCAAATTAACACTCCATACTTACCCTTAAATCTAAACGGAGTAATAAAACCATTGAGTACTTTGATTTATTAAAAAGTTTTAAAAACAAATTTGCTTTATTATTAATAGTTGAATCATTTGTACACTACACCACACACACACACACCTCTTGTGTTGTGTTGTGGGATAATTGTTTTGTATACTCTGAAGATGTGTCTTTGCCAAGGCACCTTCTGATTGGTTTAATAAAGAGCTGAATGGGCAATAGTTGGGAGGAATAGGTTAGAAGGGACTTCCAGGCAGAGAGAAGGAAGAGAAGAAGGAGAAGGAGGAGAGGAAGAAAGAAAAAAAGGAGGAGGAGGTGAAAGAGGAGGGGGATGAGGAGAATCATCATCTAGGAAAGGGGAGATGCCAGAGGAGATGGAGAGGAAGCAGGACATGTACGTGACAGCACATAAATTAATATAAATGAGTTAATTTAAGATATAAGAACTAGTGAAGTTGGGCGGTGGTGGCACACACCTTTAATCCCAGCACTTGGGAGGCAGAGGCAGGCGGATCTTTGTGAGTTCGAGTCCAGCCTGGTCTACAAGAGCTAGTTCCAGGACAGGAACCAAAAGCTATGGAGAAACCCTGTCTCATAAACCAAAAAGAAAAAAAAAGTTAGAAGAATTGCCACATTGGTTCCCTGACCTGTGAAGTTAAGGCTATTATGGTAGGAAAGGTCAATTGGAAGCTATTTGAGTTATCTTTGTCAGGGAAAACAGTGAACCCAAAACAATAATGCATCTCTGAAGGGATTATAGAAATTAGTACTACGATTGAGAACTTGAAAGATTCAAGGGTGGTCATTTCCAACACATTTCAACTCTATCTGACCTGTACAAAAGATGTATGGATCGTGGAGAATGATAGTTGACTACTGAAAATTCCAGCCAAGCAAAACTCAATTGCAGTGGTTATGTTAAATGTGATTTCTTTGCTGGAGCTGAGTAACACGTTACTTGGTACATGCATGCAGCTATTGGCCTGGCAAATACTTTATCTCTATGCCCATCCATAGGGACCACCAGAAACAATTTGCTTTCAGATGGCAAGGCCTGAAGAATATCTTTACAGTTTTCCCTCAAGCGTATATCAAGTCTCAAGCCCTGTCATAATTTTGTTCAAAGGGATATTGATCACTTGTTTCTTCCACAAGGTATTATACTGTTCCACGATATTGATGACATTATGTTGATTGGACCAAATGAGCAGAGGGTAGTAAGCACTTTAGACTTGTTGATAAAACATATGTGCGCTATATGGTAAATTACAACCAAAATTCAAGATCTTTCTACCCTAGTGAAATTTCTAGGTGTCCAGCAAACACACAGAGCTAATCTTTCTAGAGGGAAAGATACATTGTTGTAACTGGCCCCTCCAAACACCAACATAGGAGCACAACACTTACTGGGCATTTTTGGATTTCAGAGACAATCTTCCTCTCTTGTACTTGTTACTTGGGCCCCTATACTAAGTGAGCAGAAAAGCTGCTAATTTGAGCGGGGCCTGGAACAAGAAAAGGCTCTTCAACAGATCCAGGCTGCTCTGTCACTTGGCCTGTATGATCTAGCAGACTCACTGGTACTTGAGGTGTCTCTGGCAGAGGGATGCTATTTGGAGTCTATGGGAGCCCCTAAAGGTGAATCACAATAAAGGCCCTTTGGAACAAAGTGACAGACAGCCTCAATCACAGACAACTATTCTAATGATGGGCAGTTCTTGGTTTGTTATAGGGTCTTAGTAGAAACTGATCATTTGAAAATGGGTCCCCAGGTTGCCATGTGACCTGAAGTGCCCATTATGAACTGGATATTACCTGATTCACCAAGCCATAACATTAGAAGTTCACAGCAGCAATCCATCATCAAATGGAAACAGTATGTGTGATTGGGCCTGATCGGGTCCTGATGGGTTACAAGCAAGTTGTACAAAGAGGTTGCCCAGATGTCTATGGTTCCTATTACTGTTACAACAGCTTCTGAACCCAAGCATTGACAATTTGCTTTATGGAGGATGCTCCTAGATGAGTTGACTAAGAAAAACTAGGGCCTTTTTCACAGATGACTCTACACACTATGCTGGCACCACCCAGAGGTGGACAGCTGCAGCATTACAGCCCCTTTCTGGACCAACTGTGAAGGACCTTAGTGGAGAAAAATCTTCACAGTGGGCAGAATTTCAAGCAATGGTTGTCATTGTACATTTTTCTTGGAAGAGAAATGGTCAGATGTGGGACTGTTCACTGATTCATGGACTGTGGTCAATAGTTTGATTGGACGGTCAGGGACTTAGAAGGAGCATGGTTAGAAAATTGGAGAGAAAGACATTTGGGCAAGGGGCACATGGATAGACCTCTCCAATGGCGAAGGCTGTGAAAATGCCTGTGCACCACGTAAATGCTCATCAAAAGCCACTCCAGAAGGGTTCAGTAGACAAGATGACCTGTTCTGTGGACAGCCTCTTCCCCAGACCATCCTGTCAATAGGCCCATGAACAAAGTGACCATGGTGGCAGAGATAGAAGCTATGCATGGACTCGACAACATGGACTTCCACTTACTAAGGCTGACTGGGCTACAGCGGCTGCTAAGTGTCAAATCTGCCAGTCTTAGACCAACACTGAACTCCTGATATGGCACTCTAACCCAGGGTGACCAGTCAGTCGTACCCTGGTGGCAAGTTGGCTACACTGAACAACTTCCATAATGGAGGGGTCAACATTTTGTCCTTACTGGAATTCTTATGCTGGTCATGAGTTTGCCTTTTTGCAAGTGGTGTTTCACCCAAGCTAATTTCAAATAGCATTGCTTCTGACTATAGTACCCATTTTACCGCTAAGGAAGTGTGTCTGGAAGGCAGGAGATCCTTTCGGGTGACTCTTCTCACACCGTGTCCTGTGATCACAGCCAGTGTAAAACTATAACACATCCAGAAAGGGTGACAAACAGACCAGACCCTGCAGGCCACCTGTCTAGGTAAATAACCAAGATCTGCTAAAGTGCTTCCTGAGGGTTGAAGAAATACAGGATAGATAGTAGATGAAGGGTTATAAATATCAGCTAGGGCCACATGACCAGTTACAGAAACAAGGACTTACTCGTCCTGCTGCTGCTGGTTCCTATGCTTATATCAGAACCAGTATTTCCAAGCTTTCCTTGTGGACCAGAGACCCAGGGATCTCCAGGAATCTTCTGGGCTTTCTAGAAGCACCAGATTTGGTCTGTTGAGGCACTCTGCCTGTGGACTGAGCAACTACCTGTGGTTGCCCTACCCCTCAGTGAGAGACAGCCATTGTTGGGTCAATCTGACTGCTAATGTAACTCAACCTCCAGGACCAAGTAATTACCAGGTTCTCATCTCTCAGGTGTGAGTCTGTTGTTGTCCACTATGTAGCCCTGGCTGGCCTGTTACTCGCTATAAAGGCCAGGCTGTCCTCAAACTCACAGAGATCTGCATTTCTGTTTCCCAAGTGCTGGGATTAAGGGTATGCATCACCATGCCCATCTTAACAAACCAACCAACCAACCAACCACTAAGTCCAGTTAGTATTGGCATGTGTGTATGGGTGGGGCCATCCAAGAAGTTTTTAAGAAAAATTACATAATCTAAAACTCACAATATTTTCAGTTTTTAAACTGTAACTTTTACATTTTATTTAATCTTTATCCTTTGTTGGATATTATCAGTGTAACATAGAAATTGGCAAGAAGAAATACCTACATATAAATCTGACATCTAACTGCATCTCCCACTTGTGCTTAAGTCTGTCTTTTCCCCTTGTTCTCTTCTATTTTCTGTTTTGTTTTAGACGGGGTCTCTCTATGTAGCCTTGGCTGTCCTGGAACTTACTTTGTAGATTAGGCTGGCATCAAATCCCAGGAGATCCACCTGCTTCTGACTCCTGAATGCTGGGATTGAAGGTGTGAACTGCCACACCTGGCTTTATTTTCCCTTATTCTTAAATTTTGCAATAATTTATCTTCAGCTGGCATCATTCTGAAATTCTTTTCTGTGTAATTGTATTACATTTTACTTATTGTGTGTGTGTGTGTGTATGTGTGTGCACTTTCCAACTTACATGTGTGGATGTCAGAATGTTTCTGAACTTGGGTTTATAGTCCATAATTCAAGAAGCTTGGTTCAGCAACCTATCCTTGAAGACTCAACTGAAACAAGCCAAATGAATAGTAAACCAATAACCAAATGAATAATAAAACAAAGAAAAGAGATTTATTTAATGTGGGATTCCTCACATTGGGAAGAAGCCCCAAGATCCAGGGAGACCCCCCCCCACCGCAAGCCATCTTCAGGGACCTGAAATGAGATTAAGATTTAAATAGAGGGCCAGGAATAAGCACATTTTAGCAGCAGTCCCATTCAAGTTGTGGCCCTGCCATCTGGGCTTCATTCTTAACTGGCAATGCAGTCTGACAAATTGTTAGAGTTGTGTGAAATATCTCTTCCGGGAGCCAAGATATTCCTCTGTCTGGCACAAAGTTTCAGTGTTTTTCTTCTTCCACCAAGGGATCACTGGGGAAATTTCAACTTCTTGGTAATCATTGTCTTAATAGTCTGGCAGTTGAAATAAGCCTTTAGGATACAGTTGTTCCTGCCAGGTCAGTTACAGGACAACATCTGGGAGCTACTCCTCCCTTCCACCATGTGGGTCTCTGGGGTTCAACTCAGATCACCGGGCTGAGCCATCTGGTCAGACTCAAGGACACTTGAGTGTTACTTGAGTGAGGGCCCGTGAGGGAAATGCAGCTCCCCAGGCTGCTGGCAGCAGTGTGGGACTGACTACCTACCTGACATTTGTACCTTCTGACCTCTGTCCACCTACTCTAGTTTGTTCTCTTTATGAAATGTGGCAAATCCCATTACTTCCATCTACAGATTCCATTATATGTCTCTATATCACCATCATGGTCTGCACCACATCTCTTGGTCCAGGCGACTGCCAGGCCAGTATTCTAAGTCCATTCTTGCCCCCACTCCAATGCGTTTTCCTTACTGTACCCCTTCTGGTCTCTCTAAATTAAACACCCTTTGGAGACAGAGGATAGAGTCAAGGTGTTGCTCGTTAATTGCCGTGCTTGAGAAGGAAAAGAGAAAACAACATAATGACTAGAGTTTTGCTGAAGCAACTTGATTCTTTTCAAAATGGTAAAGTCGGGTACAGATTGCTGGTAGGGGTGGGTGTGACTAGCAGGTAGAAATGGGTTTGTCTGGCAGGTGTAGATGGGTGTGACTAGCAGGTGTAGATGGGTGTGACTAGCAGGTGTAGATGGGTGTGACTAGCAGGTGTAGATGGGTGTGACTAACAGGTGTAGATGGGTGTGACTAACAGGTGTAGATGGGTGTGACTAACAGGTGCAGATGGGTGTGACTAACAGGTGTAGATGGGTGTGACTAACAGGTGTAGATGGGTGTGACTAACAGGTGTAGATGGGTGTGACTAACAGGTGTAGATGGGTGTGACTAGCAGGTGAAGATGGGTCTAATTAGCAGTGCTTTTAATGTTCTAACCTCAAAATATTAGTCTATAAAATAGTTGTACTTATTGAATAAGTAAGCCAAGCTAGGCTACCTGGGAAGGTTGAGGCTGCGATGTGTTAAAAGTTTAAGTGATACTCTAATAGATAACTTGTATTACTTGGATATTTGAGTCTCAGGTTGAAAGGAGAACTAGACTTGGAGGCACAGACACGAAAGCTATTTCTGAGATTAAAATATGGAAAAGAGAGGAAGGCCATTGTGGAATAACCTTTTTGCATACTGTGAAGATGTATCTTTGCTAAGGCGCCTTCTTTGCGTTTGTCTATTTGTTTTTCGAGACAGGGTTTCTCTGTGTAGCAACCCTGGAAAACCTGGAACTTGCTTTGTAGACCAGGTTGGCCTCGAACTCATGAAGATCCACCTGCCTCTGCCTCCAGAATGCTGGGAACAGAGGCCTGCACCACCATGGCCCAGCTAAGGCACCTTCTTATTGGTTTAATAAAAAGCTAAACAGCCATGAGCTATGCAGGAGGTATAGGAAGGACAGCCAAACATAGGATACTGGGAAGAAGAAAGGTAGTTTGCCAGGAGACACAGAAGGAACAAGACATGCTGGAAGACAGGGAAAGCCACAAGCCATGTGGCAATACGTAGAGTAATAGAAATGGGTTAATTGAAGTTCTAAGACCTAGTTAGTAACAAGCCTGAGCTATAGCTGAGCTTTAATAATTAATAAGTCTCCTTGACATTACTGGGGAGCCAGCAGTCCCCACAAAAAGGTCCAACTACTAATGGCACAGTGAGGCCTGCTGAAAAAATATTATTACATTAAAAAAAATCAAAATAGAATTTTAACTTTGAGTCAGATAAGGGAAAATAATGAGTATCATCCCTGTCTTCTAGTCAGCAGAATCTAGTTGCTCCCAACCAATCTGTAATCCATGTCTACAGATATTGTCAAGTATCAGAAGATGCAGAAAGGGAACTGATCTTGATTACAACTATGGAATTCAAATAGTATTGATGAGAAGGTGTCTTTTAGCCCCTAAAATTTTACTATTAGAGAAACAGTATTTATATCATCCTGAGCTTATTTATCCTGAGAAATGCTCATGCCAAGGTACCTACACTAAGCAGGTTGCACGTACCCAAGAATGTCGGGCAGGAAGAGACTGAGAGAGTAGTAGTTAACTCCCAGGAGGATTAAGAGAAGTCCTGAACAATGATGTGAGACTCAATTGTTTCTTCTGTCGGTGGCCTTCACTCAACACTGCAGACTGCTTTTACTTCCCCTAAAGTAATCTTGCTCTCTAGCTACAGGCTGGTGGCTTTGATAGAGGCAGGCTGTGTCTCTAGCACGGCTAGGCTTTAACAGTTTGTTACTGAGAAGACCCTGCAGTTAACTGTGGTCCTCTAGTGTGGCTGCACAGGGTTTACCTGAATTACGGCAGCTCCTCACATGGTTTAAAGGCAGGAACCGTAAAGCTACCCCTAAGCCTGACTACCTGGGTCCAGCAGACTGGAGTAAGTTGGACCTCTAGTTTTCTTCCCATTCTCTTCCAAATCGCACCCATAACACTCACTAGTGACTTCCGAACTTGGAAAAGGTGCATGTGCAGGTCAGTGGGGATCCTGAGAAACCCTGGCGGGTAATACAAAGGCATGGGCCTTCTAAGGAGTGTTTTCAGTGGAGAGCTACTCCATGAAGAGTGGGTCATGGTGTCCAGTGAGCACCCTGATGATCCAGATGCCCTTGGCTGTGGAAATCAGTAAAGAACAGCAGTTAGAAAACACTTCTGTCTGAGAGAGTGATGATCAAGTTATTCAAAACACAGCCCCTAAAATGACGCCACTTAGGAACTGTAGCTGAAGATAGTCTATTTAGTGTACGAAGAAATTATAATCATAGGCAGTAAAGTATATATATATATATATTATATATATATATATACATAATATATAATGTATATAGAAGGGTGGGGGTGGCCGTATAAAGCAATCCCGAAGATAGAATCGAATTCTCATCAACTGGTACCTTAAAGGCCTACTCTAGGCATTACTTACAAGGTTTATCTTGGGTTTGCCACAGAAACTACAAAAAAATAATCCCTATTTTAAAAGGATCTTTTAAAAATTGAATACCCTTCCAAGGGAATTAGTCCCGTGTGTAAGGGCTCAACCCCTATGAGCTGCCTCTCAACTGGAGGATTTGTTACCTAAGGTACATTTTGCAGTCTGTCAATCAACAGGTGATACCAAGGAGGTAACAGATGAGCCTCGGTTTTCTGAACCAAAGATTTAATTTCTAGTAAATTCAACTAAAAATTTGACATACAGCACATTACCGACTTGCCAAAATAAAAAAAAAGTCCTTTGTGGTGGGCTGATTTAACAATGTCCAAAAATCCATAACCAACTCCTTTGTTTTTTCTTTCCTTTTTGGAGTGAGTCAGTCCTTCAAAGAGCTGTTCACTGGGGTTCTACGCTCCCTAGGTTTTAAGATTTGCTTCTACTGGACTGCAGTTTAATATATTCCATGAAACTGGTCATTTGTCTGTAAAATGTGCACATGGATGACCTTATTACAGTACCTGATTGGAAGTCCCATGGGAAAAGCGTTCCCCCAGTTTAGTGTCCAGAGACTCCTTTTCTTTTTTATTTATTTTTTTAATTTTTTGAGACAGGATTTTTCTGTATCTGGCTATTCTGGAACTTGCTTTGTAGACCAAACTGGCCTTGAACTCACAGAGATCTGCCTACTTCTGCCTCCCTGAGGGCTGGGATTATAGGCATGTACCACCACTGCCTGGTTTCAGAGACACTTCTTGACTTTCTCTTCAAATAAGTTTAGGGCTGCAATTATTTCCAATTAGTGAATGTTCATATTATCATGGTAGATATTTTGTTTTAGATATATTCCAAGTTATTTACTGTGGTTGTTAAGAATTTTGTTGTTGTTCATTTAATTGTAATTCCCTTTCTTCAATAAACTATCTTAATTGTACTTGGAGTGAAGAAATAAGCTAGCAAGTCATGGACTACAGAGGGACTCAGAAATTCAAGTGAAAATAAAAAATGGATTGGAGAATGTAAAGATGCTATTGCTGTAAGTTAGTAAAAATACTGGACTATGAAGTGAACTAAAAAGATATAGTGGAAGAAAAGTCGAATCTATATCCATAGTATATTTCTTTATATACTGGAATTTATTAATCTCATTAAAAAAAATTCTCCAAACAATCTCACAAACATCTACAATGACACTGGAATGTGATTAATGTAAAGTAAGAATTATTACTATTATTTAAGGAAATTACCACAGTATGTTCCATAAAAGCAAATCTTTCAAAGACAATTTTGCTAAAACAATAAAGAAGAAAGTCTCTCTCTCTTTTTTTTTTAAGACTGGGTCTCACTTTGTAGCCTTGGCTGGCCTGGAACTCAAGATCCTCCTGCTTCTACTCCTGAATGCTGGGATTATAGAAGTGTGCGATGGGCCTGGCCTACAACCTTTTCTCATTGATACAAATATCATTTCAAAAATCCGAAAGAATTCGAACAGTCCATGTAATTAGCTATGAATTTTATTACTTTTTTATGTTTTGGTCTGGGGAAATTTTAGGTTTAATTAAGACCCAACAGCATTATAGAAACACACATATTAATCCACTACGCCTTTGCATAAATATTGAGTTTATTCAAGAGGCACTCTTCAAATTACTTCATTTAAAATTAACAGCTAATAAAGTCAATTTTTAAAATACATTGATATGAAAACAGGCACAACATAAAAGCAAAGACTCTTGATTTTAGAGACTATGAAATTATTATTTTTTAACGTCTTCAATATCAATTCTGGGTGAACCAAGATGGCCTCTTCGTATTTCGTTCAATAATCCTCTTGCCCTGATCATGCTCTGATGGTTTCTCTCCCGTGTACAGTACCACAGTCTCTACAGTTGGGGCTTTAAAGGGGCCCCCTTCTTGAGTCCATATTTGTTGTCTGATTTGTGTTGTTTCCTTGCGTACTTTCTCATAGCAGTAGCCACAGAGAACATGTTTCTGCTTCAGATGGCCACATTCAGGGCAAACGTCTATATTGTTCTTGAAAACAAAGAAAAACCCATTAACGACAGGAAATATAGTACACAATCACCAGCCAGCAGGAGCCCTAAGATGCTGACACTGCATCTTTCTGAGAGCGCTCATGCTATATGAGGTTATATACTATCTCGTTCAACTTTAAAAAATAACAGTAAAACGGAGAGAAGAGTAACACAGTTCAAATGAGGAAGAAAATCAGGGCTAGAACTCAAGTTTACCCATCTAGTATATTTTTATTTGTATGGCCTATGAATAAACTATTCTCACATTCTCTTATCTACCCTCTGGCCTGAGAATATTTTATTATGTAACTCTAGTGAATTCCACATTAAGAATAGCAGAGGAAAAAGTTGGGAGATTTTTACGTAAGAATTGCTTGTGAGGATCCCACGTGACTTTTTACCTTTTTTTTTTTTTTTTTTTTTTTTTTGAGACAGGGTTTCTCTGTGGTTTTTGGAGCCTGTCCTGGAACTAGCTCTTGTAGACCAGGCTGGTCTCGAACTCACAGAGATCCGCCTGCCTCTGCCTCCCAAGTGCTGGGATTAAAGGCGTGCACCACCACCGCCCCCCACGTGACTTTTTAAAATTAAGACCTCTATCAGTCCTCTAATTTCAAACAATAAATAATCAACAAGGAGCCATCAACACAGCGGGACATCAAGGAAGAATTAAATTACTTTTTGATCTACGGTGAGCCAAACAAGATGACAAGACTATTATAAAGCCAATTCCTCTGCTGTAGTAGGGGCTGTGGGCCTCTTCCCACAGCCCGGCTCATGGTTGCCTGGCTAGCTTATGCCCCAAAATAACGACACACAAACTCTATTCTTTTAAATACTGCTTGGCCCATTTCTGTTCATGTATGTAGCACCCCAAGGTGCGCTTACCGGGAAGATTCTAGCCTACGTCCATCCTGGGTCAGAGCTTCATCATGTCTGCTCTGGAGAGGAGAGCATGGCGTCTGTCTCTCAGAGGAGCTGCCCTGCATCTGAGCTCACTTCCTCTTCCTCCCAGCATTCTATTCTGTTTACTCCACCTATCTAAATTCTGCCCTATCAGATGGGCCAAGGCAGTTTCTTTATTAGCCAATGACCTTCCTCCATCATTTCCCCTTTTTCTGTTTAAACAAAAAGGAAAGGGTCTAACATAGCAAAATTACATATAGCAAAACAGTTATCAAGTAAGAATTACAGTTACAATATTTACATCTATTTTATCTTTATCATAACTAAAGAAAACTATAACTATCTATTCTTCAACTCTACCAAAGACTCCAGAAGGATATAATATTACCTAAGCAAACAAGAAATAAGCAACTTCTAAACTCTAGAAATGACAGAGACATCTCGCTACCTTGACAGTCACCCAAAGTTTCTCTGTACCGTTGGGGCATCCATCTTCGGCCTAAAGGCCCATAGTTTCCAGCACACATTTCCATGAAGCAGGAAATTTCAAAGTCAGTTCAGTCACTATCTGCTGTGTCCTGCAGAATGTCTCGCAGACTCCTTCATGAATCAGGAACCCCGAAAGATCATCTCACCTTTAGGCAAGTTCAGTAGTCCTCTCTCTGTGGGTTCTCTGTGTCCAGTTTATGCAACAGTCCAGGCAAGAGCAATTTCTTGCCCAAATGGCTATCAAACTCCATAAGGTGCCTCTTCGATGCCCGTCTTCTTTCTTCTTGAAGTAGATTGGTGCTGCCAGGAGCAGAGTGTCTCATTGTCATGAAAAACCCTAAGTTATTAAAGCACTTAAAATGCCATATTTTATAATCTTTGAAAGATATGAAGAATGTCTATCTAAAATATAAGCATGCACATCTAGAAAATCTAACATGACTACAAACTTGACTATTATTGATAATTATCCATTAACAACCTATATACATTATATTTTTAAGTGAACTACACATCACAATACCTTAATCAATATCAGAAATACATACACATATAATAAAATTGACCTTAAATTAATATCAGTAAACCAAGATTCATATCAATGCAAATTATTCACATCTATATTAGCTCCCCCTTTATATGTAAAAGAACATTTATAAACAATATATGGGAACATGGGCGCAGTTTTTTCTCTCCAAACTGCTTCCTGCTGAAGGGGGGCGCTGTTAATCAAGTCTTTCATGGTATGACCTGTGTGCTAGGTTCCTCTCAGTCGGCAGTTGAGCAAAGTAATTTTTTGAAGGTGTTCACAGCAACCCTTCAGGAGGACGTGGTCTATCATACCATATTGGGATAGAAAAAATCAACAGGGTCTCATCCTCTGTGAAAACAAAAGAAGAAACTCTTTTCCAAAGTATCATATCCTTAGATCCAAATTCTGAAGTCAAGGTATATTGTAAATATCTATCTTGGATTAGTTCAGCAGCATTTATAAACAAATATCTTTTAGCATCTGTTGCTCCTTCCTCAGCATTCAAACAATTCAAAGAGAGCATAATAGCATACAGTATCAAGATTCTCTGTGTAATTTCCATCTTTGTGCAGCTTTATTTTAACTCTATTTTGTTTACTTTTACTTTATATTTTCTGTATATCTTCGTCCTGGAATAACTCTTTAGACAAGGCTGTCCTTGAATTCAGAGATCTGTCTGTCTCTGCCTCCCAGGCAGTGGGATTAAAGGCGTGTGCTACCACACCTTGAAGTCTCAGAGGTCAATCTCCCTCTGCCTTCCAAGTGTTGGGGATTAAAGGTGTGTACTACCACACCCAACTACTCTCTTTCTTCCTTATTTTACTTTTAAGAACTTTAACTTTCAGCCTGCATATATTTTTAAACACACTGTAAATCATTTAAAGTTTTCTTTTGTCTTTGAATCTCTCTTTACTGTATCTCTCTTTTTCTGACCACATGAGTCTTTAATTTACCAAGCAATATCAGTAGGACGAAAGCCGTGCCATTCCTTAGCTTTCCAGCCTCATGGCGGAGATACCAGCTGTAGCCATGTTTATCACAACTCTGTGGCGTTTCAAGGTCTTTGCCAACAAGCAAACTGCAGCATTACATCCACAGACAACAATCAAGTCCTCTCTCTGTAGTCGGCCCTCCTGCCTCAAACAGTCAAGAGTTTGCCCTGGCAGGATGGCCCACAAAGCCGGCATTTTAAAACAGCACAACTTTTTTCCTGCTACGGCTGAAAACCGAAAAGCATGCCTTCAGCTTTTCACCAACACCGTTTTAAGTATTTCGTGGCAGGACCTCTTAAATGAGCTGCAAGGTTTCACAGCTGAAGCTGAGTCAGGAAGCCTCTCTTAGATGAGAGCGCTTGCTTGCCTCTAGCAAGCAGAGCAGACCCGAGAAATTGCTGCTACCAAGAAAACACGCTTTACTCTATTCTTTCCCAAGCTTTCTCAGGCTTTCTGTGGATGCAGTTATCCACGTGGGCGCCATCTGTAGTAGGGAGCTGCGGGCCTCCAGAGCAGACATGATGAAGCTCTGACCCAGGATGGACGTAGGCTAGAATCTTCCCGGTAAGCGCACCTTGGGGTGCTACATACATGAACAGAAATGGGCCAAGCAGTATTTAAAAGAATAGAGTTTGTGTGTCGTTATTTTGGGGCATAAGCTAGCCAGGCAGCCATGAGCCGGACTGTGGGAAGAGGCCCGCAGCTCCCTACTACACTCTGCTGTATGAATAAGAGGTCTGTCAATGGTAGGCTTGGGGAAGAATGGGTGCACACACACACCCCCAACACACACACACACACATTACCTTAATTTTAATAAGCTTCCAGGAGTTTCTTCTCCTACACCGGTTAACTTCAATGGAGCGTCTGTTTTTGGGAGCTGCCATCCAAAAGATACTATCTAAAAAGCCGGAGTCCTCTTTGTTTCCACTGGTGTCGTGGGCTGGATCTGTGAGTATGGATGGACCCTGGACTGCTAATGCTGGTGCTAAAAACAAAACAGAGATCAGAATCAATCTCTAAACGACTACTTATAGATACCTTCTCGTCAACAATCAACACGTCATTAGATATACCTGTAAAGTATGTGTATATGTATGCACACGTGAAGGTCAGGGGACAACTTTCAGAGTTAGTTCTCTCCTTCCACCGTGTAGGTCTTGGGGCTAGAATTCAGGTCGTGGCACCAAGGCCCTTTACTACTGAACCAAGTGGCTGGCCTGACATACACAGTTTAGAATGTCAAAGTAAACAGGTATTAATAAGCCCCAGCTATTAAAATACTAAAGTTCACACAAAACGCAATTTAAAACAATTCAAATGGAATGTTTTCTTAGTCCAGCCTACTGAAGCAACTGGTTTATTAAGCATTTCTTGCCTTATGCAATGCTGGACGCTGTAGTTTAGTAGTAAATAATGTACAAGTAAATTTAATTGTGAGATTCCTTACATATACTTTGACCAGCACTGAGATGACTATGCTGGCCATCAGCTGTACCATAGTATTCTGACCCAGTTAGCTCCTTTAGAAAGCTTATACGTTTCTAAAGCCATTACATTCTTCCTTAATATTTAATCTTGACCTGTGTGCTAAGAAAAGGAACTTTATTATGTAGGACCCTATCAAGTGTTTCACAATTATTTTTTCTAAACTGCTCAGAAAGTATTCCTTTATCCTTCCTTTTATTCTTCAGACTTGCAACAGTTCGCTCCATTCTTTGGACTTCTTACCAGTACATAAGCTACCCAGGTACAGACCTCCAGAAATCGGGAGGCTGAAGCAGGAGGATCGGGCACATATGGGCAGACTGGACACGGATAGACCTTGTCTCACCCCGCCCCCCAAGCCCAAAAGATAAAAAAAAATACATAAAGTTTTCTATATTGGCATTCTTTCTCAACAGACCTTATGTTTTGCTACATAGAGCCCAGACGTTCTAACAGCTCTGGACTGCCTGCGTGACATTGGGAACTTTTTTGGTCCACTGGACACCGAATCGATTGGAATGATTATTTCAGGTAGCACATGGAGACAAATATTTATCACACGGCATTTTTGATCTAACTGAATAAATCTGTTCAGATCGTCTAGGTATTATCACTTCTGGGATATGCTGTAAAAGGTAAAGCAATTTAAATTTTAACATCCAGGATACCAGTAGCTCGAAGCTAGGCTGGGCTACACAGTGAGTTCCAGACCTCCAGAGCTACAGAAACAGCTTCTCATCCTCAATCCCTCCAAGTCAACCAAAAAAGCACGCGCTGTGTCTCACACACAACTCAGAAGTCCCGCCAACCCACTCCCCACGAACTCTCTCCTTACGGACCCCACTGGGGACTGGCAAGGCCGTTCCAGTTCTGCCTCAGTTGCTGCAGCAGCTCCCAGCACCTCCGGAGCGGTCGGGGACGCGCCGGCCACGGGAAGGACAGCAGCAGCAAGGAGACGGCCATGTTTCTCACTGGAGAGGGATGCCTGCCGGGACCGTGCGCAAGCCCTCCCGCTGCCCCGCCTCCCTGATCAGAGCATGCGCAGGGCCGCCCTTAGGCTTGCGCGCGCACTCAGCGACCGACTGCCTGGGATCCTCAAACTCCAACTCCCAGCTGCCCCTGGAGCGCATCCGACTCTCCTCCAATCAGAGATAATAGAACATTAAAGGAAACAGACGTACCGTGCATGGGCGTGGCTGTTTCCCTACTTCCTGAGTAAAGATGGCAGAGCGCGGTTACAGCTTTTCGCTGACTACTTTCAGGTACCCGGGGGGCCCCTCAGGTTCCACGCATCACAGGTCCCAAGAGCTCCCCAGACCAGGCCCCCGTGTCCTGGGTCTGACTGGTGTTTCTGCAGGAGCGTGCGGGGATGGGGCTGGACTCGCAGCTTTGCAGAGTCATGTGCGGTGCCAGGCCTGGGCCCAGGCAGGGGCCCGTCGCCTTTGGGGCTGAGGATCTGCAGGCTCCGAGCCAGGCGCTGGCTTTCCCTCTCTAGCTTAGAGAAAGCTGCTATGGGACAGCCTAGTTTCCGCTGGTCCATTCAGGACTAGGATTTCCTTCCTGGCCCAGATAGGGAGCTTCGGAAACTGATTCCTGCTCAGATGTATGAGACGTCCTTTTTCCTTTGGGAAATCGTTCTGTACTGTTAAGTCCGAGTCGTAGTCTCCCATTTAGCGCCAGTGTGCTTCGCAGCTCACTCTGCTTTCGGTTTCTACTATGCTGCTATAGACTATAACTCCAAAATGAAAGCGCAGATTTCCCGTCTGGTTTTCGTGGCGCTCTCAAACTGATAAGCTAAAGTCGATGAGCTTGATTCGTCACGAAAATATTGCTTTAAAAAGATTTTAGACTTTGCTGTTATGGGATAGAGAGAAAGTTAAATGCATTTTCTCAAGGCACACACAATATGTACTTTATTTCCTCATCGTTCCCTGTTTAAGAACATTCATCACGGAAGAATTTAGACAAACGACTGTAGTTTGACTATTGTCTTCAGGATCCGACTGAAGGCAGCCAGGATCTACTTGTTGAATTTACCTGTACCTGGTTTTCCACTACCACCTATGTATGTTGAGTTAGGGATGAGCTAACCACAGCCTAAACAATTGAGCTTTTTCAAGGTTGTCCACTAGTAGATAAATCGATATTCAAATATTGTTCGTTCTGAAAACAAAAATGAACATACTTCTTGTCACAATATATTGTATTTCCTTTGAAAATTGCCTTTTTTGTAGTTCTGGATAACTGAGGTATGCAATTTTGTTGTATTTGTTTTGGAAACTTTGAATGATTTCCCCTTAATTCCTTAGCAAATGATTTAATCACATACTATGGCAGAGACTATGCATGGTAGTCACTTACATTTGTAAACAAAAGAGATATGATCCCAAATGTGGTCTCACTGGAGCTGAAACAAATGAATATAGACCATAAAGAACTGGAAATTTTTAAAAATTTCTTTTTGAGACAGAATTACTTGTAGCCCAGGCTAGCTTAAAATGGTCAGTCACTAAGGATGGCCTTCAGCTGCTCTTCCTGCCTCCGATTCCCCAGGTGCACTACCACCTGGTTTATGCTGTGTCATGCATTCTAGGCAAGCACCTATCATAGTAGCCACATCCTCAGCCCTGAATCTTTTATAGCAAACATCTGAATATTTGTACAGCGGATTTCTTTACTGTAACAACCTTAAAAACAACAACAAAAAGCATGATAAGGTTTAGCTGTTTAGGAAGAAAATACTGTTTTTAGTATTAAACTATTAATGATATAAGTTGCCAGGGATAGGAAGTGAAGCTAGTAAATATTCGAAAGTGCATGAACATAGACCTTTGTTTCTTTTTAAGCCCGTCTGGGAAACTTGTCCAGATCGAGTATGCTTTGGCTGCAGTAGCTGGAGGGGCCCCTTCAGTGGGAATTAAAGGTGAGTAAATGTTTTGTTCACTGCATATGCTTGTTACTGCTTACCTGAGTTACGGTGTATGTAAGTGCATAGTTCTCAACAGTCTTTTTGTTAGAGAATTTTGAAGTTTAAAGAAAATAGCATTCAGACCGGTAATTGAAATTTCATAGCAAGTATGTCATTGTAGTATATTGTGATAACTCCATAGGTAGTTTTTTTCCTCAGGAAACTATTATTATTTTATTTTTCAACTGAGTATTTTTCTCTGGAAGTTTTATCTTATTTATAAAGGGCTAACTGTAAAACATTTAAAGATAAAATTATTATATGTTCTAGTGTCCTTATAGAAAATTTTCTTATCATTTATACTAGAAGAGTTACCAAGTTTATTGTTTTAAAACCAGTAAACCTGAAAATATTGAGAGAGACTGGGTATTACCTGCAGCTTTGGGGATTTGTTTGTGCAGTATAAATGACCAGTGACAGAAAAATGATTTATTATTTCTCAGGTAATTTTTGTATAAGAATCCAGAAAAAGGCTTTATAATCTAGAGAAAGCAGCAAATTTGTTGAATGCATCTGTAACTGGAAAGCTAATGAAAAGCATGTTCTAATATTTGTCTTTTTTTCCCCTTTCTTTTAAGCTGCAAATGGTGTAGTATTAGCCACTGAGAAAAAACAGAAATCCATCCTGTATGATGAAAGGAGCGTCCACAAAGTAGAACCGATCACCAAGCACATTGGTTTGGTGTACAGTGGCATGGGCCCAGATTACAGGTACTACAGCCGGTCACGGTGTTTTCTCATCACCTTGCTCCTCCTCTGTGGTTGTTCCGTTTAGTCCTGGCAGCCAGGTGATAGCTAAATGTAGTTTGCCTGTACGGGTTATGTGGAGCTTGATCTTGTGAGATGATAAATTACCTATTTTTTCTCATCATTATTTCATTTTCTCCAAGGTCTTGGTAGGAAGGGCTTTGGTGTTCTGATTCACCTTAAAAATCATAAAATGCATTCATTTATAATAAAATATTGTTAAGGTGATTCAGGCAACAAGAGAGAGCATGGACCATGCAGAGTTAGCCTCATTCTGTTTATGTTTGCTCTTATCAAAGGGACAAATGTGTTTAAGGCCACTGAAGGTTTCTGAGTGGCCAGCCAGGATTCATAGGCCTGTAGAATCACTCCCTTTTTATTTCACTGGAGAGGAGATAGTATCCCTGTACACTGGGGTACCGGTAAGTTGAAAGAGAATATAACTAAAATAAAAGAATTTTATGAAACAAGATAGTTTCACTTGGAATTATAAGCCAACAGGGCTACCAGAATATGATTGGCGTTTCTGCTGTGGGACTTCTCCACCGCCGTGTAGGGTGGACACTGCAGTGGACTGCTGTTCATCAGATACGCTTTAGATAGAAGGCGCGAGTGTCTTCGAGAGAGATAATGTGTATATTTCAGAGAGTAGGCCTGGGGGGTGAGGATAAATCTGTCTGAATGTATTTCATTTCTGTATAGTTGTATTTGTCAGGGTTCTCTAAAGGAACAGAACTGATAGAAGATACATACACCCTCCTCCCACATATACCATGGGGTTATTAGACCAATGTAGGCTGTGGTCAGGATACTCTAGCTGGCTGCATGCTGGCAGAAAGGCAGACAGTGTGGTAGTTATTATTCAGTCCATGAGGCCGGACGGTTCAGCAGTTGACACGTTTATCTAATTATTCTTCATAAATAAAAAACTGGGAGTCAGGTATCAGGGTAAGAACCTGAATAATCAGAGAAGCGGCAGAGAAGCCACCAGTGACCTACCTCTTCCATTCCTCCATCCAGAAAGGGTTGAACTCCCCTCTCAGCCCACCTTACTACTTCCTGTATCCTATCTGTCCTCAGTCCTCCAAAACCTCTATGGTTCATTTTGGTCAGCTAGTGGCTAGCTCTGCCCTCTCTGACTTCAAGCAAGCTTTATCGTTAGAATCTGATCCAAATATCACACAACAAGCAGTCCCAGTCTAGTGCTGGAGTCCTGGAGGGTTCTTCAGAGCTGCTGGTCTTCATCTGTGTTAGAACCCTGAAGAAGCTGTGTTTAGTACTGATGGCAGCACCAGTATAGATACTATCCAGCTAGAGTGAGGCAAGAAGGCTAAGAGCAATTTCCTTGTCCTGTGACCTTTGTATCTGGGTTGACATCAGAAAGTATAGCCCATATTTAGGGTGGGTCTTTCTGCTTCAAATAATCTTGACTTTTAAAAGCCCTTGCAGCACCTTGAATCTTAGTAAATTACAATTGTAGTCATGTTGACAAGATTAACCATCACAATGGTATGATTTTCATACCTTATGTAAAATGTAGCTTCTTATTTACTATTTGTTTAATCTTTGAAGGCTATTTTAAATTGTAGGCAATACTTAAGGTAGACTGTAGAAAAGACAGGCTGAGGGAAATAAATATGCCCAGAATTGAATGCGTATGCTCATATGCATCTAAGTTTGGGATGGCTGAGTAAAGTATAAATAGACTGTTCTCAAGATAAGGGGGGCAGTTTGGTGGAAGTCACAGAAGGAGAAATGAAGCTCTTATTTTGTAAATTAAATGTCATCTTTTTACAGTGTGTAGTGTATGTTTTTCTGCACCATGTGCAGATAATGCCCCCTTGGCAAGAAGATGGCATTGGATCCCCTGAAAATGGAGTTAGGATGGTTGTGAGCCACCAATGTGGGTCTTGGGTGTTGAACCTGGGTCCTTAGAAAGAGCAGCCAGTGCTCTTAACTGCTAAGGCATCTCTCCAACTCCCTAAATGTGTTACTATCTGTACTCTAGTCCCTGCTTCTCATTTTGTTTCTCAGGTGTCAAGAGACTCTTCTGAGCTGATAGAGATGCATGTCAAGCTTGTGTGTGTGTGCTTTTAGACGAAAGTTGTGGGTAGTTAGTAGAGTCTCATAACTATTTTTCTTATTGCCTTAGAGTGCTTGTGCACAGAGCTCGGAAACTTGCCCAGCAATACTATCTTGTCTACCAAGAACCCATCCCCACAGCCCAGCTGGTACAGAGAGTAGCCTCTGTGATGCAGGAGTATACCCAGTCAGGGTAAGTTGTTCTTATTACTTGAAGACATGTATCATGAATTTGAAGAAGAAAAAACAGAGTAAAAGAAAACAAATGAGTAGGAGTCTTATTATTTCTGTATTTGCTGAACAAATGAAGAAAATCACTGCCATATAAATGTTTCTGATTTTGATTTGAAGTAATTAAGATGAAAATGTGACTATGTCGTGGTGCACACCTGTAAGCTGAGTACGTGGGACACTGAGGGAGGTAGATGACAAACTCAGGTCACATCTGGGTTACATAGTTAGATGCTGTCTCAAAAGGAAGAAAAGGGGAAAAGAGTGTGTTCTTATTCCGCAGCAGAATAAAGCATCTTGATTTTTAGAAGGGCCCTTTGCTGGTGATTCTTTATAGGCAGTCTTCAGTGCCTCTGTACTTAGCTTTTCAACCTAAAGTGATTGTGAGCATGTAAAACAGCAATAACATTTTAATACCAGTTTTATTTTTTAAAGAATTATTTTGTTTTTATTTATGTATATGGAGTGTTGTATGTTTGCATACCAGAAGAGGGCGTTGGATTCCATGACAATTCTATGAGTTTACAGTTATTAGACAATTGTGAGCCAGGACCGCAAGAAGAGCAGTCAGTGCTTCCAGCTGCTGAGCCATCTCTCCCGCTCCCTGGTAGCCTTAAGTATATGGTGAATAAGATGGTGTGAAAGTAATTGCTGATGCACAAGCCTTGTGGGGAAGATGGGTTTATTAGATTTGTTAGGGTGTGCTTCTCCATGCTTAAACTGTGGCACCTTTATAGGTGTGTGTACACTCTAATTTGTGTTGCTCCAACAAAATATCTGAGCTCTGTGGGTCCAAGGACGTGGTTTGCACTTATACAGGTAATTTGGTTTTCGTAAGGTTTTTCTGGCAGATAGCATTGCATGGGGAGATGTCACATGGTAAAAGAAGAGCAGGCAGTGACCTCCATAGAAACTAATCCACTTCTTTCAGACTTAACCCATCTGAGAAACAAGCATTATTAACCCTTTCCCAGGATGGCACCATGTTCTGCCTCTTGACATAGTTCTGTAATGATGTTACACTGAGAACTACTTTCTCCTGAACTTTTGGGAAGCAAGGTGCTACGTCATTTGGTTTAGGCTTACTGCTCTTCCCAGCTATAATAAAAAGAATTCATTTTAAGTTGGTTCATTTAGAAGTTAAAGTTAAGAAGTCTAAATCAGTTTACTTGGTAATTTGCTTTACTTGCGAAAATATATAAATCTTTTTCATTTTCTTTCTACAGTGGTGTTCGTCCATTTGGTGTTTCTTTACTTATTTGTGGGTGGAATGAGGGACGACCATATTTATTTCAGTCAGATCCATCTGTAAGTATCATTACATATATTTGAAGCATTTATTAGAATTGCTTTTTATATATCTAATAAAAGTTGAAACCATAAAAGTTTAAAATTCACCATTTCCTTTTCCCCCCACTTGTTTTAAAAGATTTATTTTTACCTTTAATTATGTGTGTACATGTAAACAGGCTTTTCTGTCCTGCCTGGTTCCGCAGCCACTTCCAAAGTAATCCCTCAGAGGACTACATTAATTGTAAATGTTTGGCTGATGGGTCAGACTTCTACTAGTTAGCTCTTACACTTAAATTAACCCATTTCTGTTAATCTGTGTATTGCCAAGTGGCCAGTGGCTTACTGGTGCTCTGGCATGTTGCTCCCTGGGTGGCTGCTGGTGTCTCCTGACTCTGCTGTTCTTTTCCTGTATCTCTGCTTGGATTTCCCTCCTGGCTCTATCCTGCATTGCCATAGGCCGAAGCAGCTTTATTTATTAACCAATGAGAGCAACACATATTCAAGTGTGCAGAAAGACATCTCCCAGCGTATACATGTGTCTTTGTGGGTGTGTGTGTGACTGAAGCTGCCCATGGAATCCAGAGAAGTCAGGTCCCACTGAAGCTGGAGCTACAGGTAGTTGAGAGCCACCTGACTTTGTGCAGGGACTAGAATTTGGGTCTTCTCAAAGAGCTGTAAGCCATTGCTCAAGCCCTTCACTTCTTCTGAAAAAGTATAAAGTAGTGCACATTTGCGCGTTCAGCACTTCTGAGGCACTTTTCTTCCATCAGGAAGTGTGTGCCACATTAGTTTTTGCCCTTTTTTGGGTCATGTTTGTTAGCATACACTAGAATGAGCTGCTGTCGCTATGGAATTCCATCAGCTCTCTCGAGCTGTTGTTTTGGGAAGCACATAAGTCAGATGCATGACAGGAGGCCAGTGTTAGAATCTTTGCCATCAGTCTGCTGCTGGGGCTGTCTTGAGTGTGACTCTCAAAGCAAGAGCACTGATATAAGGTTGATATTTGAGTTTTTTCCACGTTGTTCCATTTGCTCTGAGGAGAAGCATAAGAAAAAGACTAGGGAGTGAATTCTTGTTTATAAATTATTAGATCATTGCAAGTTCTCTCGATACAAGCCTTACACTGCCTTCCCAGCCAGTAGAGGAAGGCAGTGTGGGAACTGCGTTCCCCCTTTGCTCTCCTTTTCCTTGCTGACTAAACAGGCATTGTCTAACCCTCGCCATGAGTTTTCCTCTGTGCATGTCTTTGTTTTTCTCAGGTGAGGCTGTTAGACATAGGGCTTCATAGACATTCCACTCGCCACCCCTTTCCACCTGGTAAAGTTATCTGTAACTATGGTAAATATAAAATGCATACAGAAGCCAAATAGTGACTCACAGTCACAAAGAAACCTATCTAAAAACAGTTCTTTGGTATGCATATATTTTTACCTTTTATTAAAAACAGAAGCAAGTTTGCATACTAATGTGAGATGGATAGGCTCCTCTATTATTTCAGAAAGAGTAAGTCATAGAATACTTGAATCTGCAGGCCCTTGGAGTTTCAGAGTTCGATTTTATGATTGTCAGTGCTTAAAGACTTCACAAAAACACTCACTACAGAAATGGCAGGAAATGCTTAGGGCCATTTCAAAAATTGTTGGAAATTCTAATCCCAATCCAAAATTCATTTAATAATTTTTTTTTATGAAACTGAATTCAGCAACTCAAACAACAGTTAAATTTCTAACAGTGGCATCTAGGCTGAGGAATGATGATACTAAAACATTGTCCTTTATTTTTTTATAATTAGATCATTATGTTTCTATAAAAGTAGAAAACATTTTTTAAGCATAGTAAAAGCAACTCCTCTCCCCGGCATGTATGTCTCAAGGCAGTGTTGGCTGGTGTGTGGCGTGTCGGAATAGACAGTGCAGAGAGCACGTGCGTGTTCAGAGCCAAAGCGTGGGAGAGAGCTGCCCAAAACACCTTGGATTCTTTACATAGAGTTTTGAATTATTTTTTTGATGGTTAAATATTTGGAAACCTTTTACTGTTGCCAGCTTTTCACAACCCCATTACAATATTCAAAGGCTGCGATGCTTTCAATGCAAAGCTGTCTCATCTGTCCACTAAAGATGAGTGACCACCAGTTTTCAGGGTGATGTGGCAGCACAGCTTTAGATCCGTGCAGTCTATTAAGCTGAACACTTACTTGGTATTTTACTTTAACTCCTACTTCCTTTTATCTAGCCTTTAAAGTAGTCTTGTTTACAGTAATTTCTCTAACTCATTATTACTGTTTGATGAGTTTTGATATGTATGTGTGTACATAGATACATACCTGAGTAGACATTATCACAGTCAAAATTAACTTCTGAGTTCCTTCATGACTTTTCATCTGTTGTATAACTTTTAAACAAAATCTTTTCTATGAAATTTCCACTCAACTTGAATAACTAATCATGACTTTATATGTTAGAGAGCAGTTTACAGATGTAAGAGGAATAGAGTTATCCAAGTGTTTTAAAATGTCTGTCTTTCCTGGTTAGGGAGCCTACTTTGCCTGGAAGGCCACAGCAATGGGGAAGAATTACGTGAACGGGAAGACTTTCCTTGAGAAGAGGTAGGCCTCCAGGGTCAGATCCTGGGCAGACTGATCTTACGGATGTCAGGTCTCTTTACGTGATTAGTTTCATGAGTCCAACAGGCTCAGTGTATCATTCTGTATTTGAGTCTAGTTAAAGATAAAGGAGAAAACGCCCTAAATCTTGATTTCCTAATCTTTGGTGTATTTAGTGGTAATATTACTCATTTCCTAACGATATTGCATAACCTTGTTTCATTTTTAAAGTTTTTATGTTTTTGGGATTTGGGGGGTGACTGAGACAGGATTCCTCTAGGTAGCCCTGGCTCTTCTTAAGCTGCCATGTAGACCATGTTTCTAACTCACAGGGATTCACCTGCCTCTGCTTCCTGAGTGGTGTGCCAGCATGCCCAGTCATTGGTTGCTTCTTAAATGTTTACTTCTTAATTCATTTCCCCCATCAATTTTTTTTTAAAGCCATTATATTTAGAGTAGAAGAATGTTTAAGCCGGGCAGTGGTGGTACACATCCTTAATCCCAGTACTCGGGAGGCAGGGGCAGGCTGATCTCTGAGTTTGTGGTCAGCCTGGTCTACAAGAGCTAGTTCCAGGATAGGCTCTAAAGCTACAGAGAAACCTCGTCTCGAAAAACAAACAAAAAAGGATGTTTAATAATGACTTATGAAAATTAAAAATTGAGATAGGTGGATATGGAGGCCCATGCCTGTAATCCAGCAGTTGTGAGGATTGTTTCCAGTTAAGGCCAGCCTGGACTGCAGAATGGGCTGTGGTTCAGACTGTGCTATAAACAAAACAAATTGTGAGCCTAGTAGTTGGCAATGAGCAGATCACATGATGTATGTCTAAGAATGGTGTGTTGTATAAAATTTGCTGTCAGTGCTGTGCACACAAGCTGCTTCACTCACAGTTATATCTGAATTCAGTGTCGTCGTTGTCTCTGATATTTTGGATAGGAAGTTTTATGGCTGAGGTCTAACAGATGACTCTTTGTACAATTTTCACGTAATATTCATGTTATAGTTACTAATGATCTTAGACTTTTGATCACACTGTAATCTCAATCTTCATAAAAAGCACTTTAAGTTTTACATATTAATGAGTTTTCAGTGCTGTGTTATAGCCAGTAATAAAGGATTTTAGCAATAGTCTGACATTGTAGTATTGCTAAAACAAAATATTTTTAATAATGATGCTTTTTCATGGTGTTAGAAGTTCGGTAGCTGTGTCACTCACTTTATTGTTTGGGGATAACTCACTGAGATGATTAGGGAATGTTCTTAGAACTTAGTGCTTTTTTCTTTTTTTTTTTTTTTTTTTTTCAGTTTTTTGAGACAGGGTTTCTCTGTGGCTTTGGAGCCTGTTGTTATTAGGTCTCATTGCTCCTTTTACTACCAAACATCCCTACGTTTCCATAAAAGACAGTTCTGGGTTTTAATATTCATAATGACTTTTAAAACTGAGAGAATCTGTATACTTTGATACATTCATGAGACAGGCTACAAATTGTGTTATGCACCTTCTGGGTGTGGATCCTTGAGATCATGGACTACTCTGCAGCTATACTACAACTTAGTGTTTTAAGAGGGTTAGATTTTTAAAAGACTTAATGCTTTTACTGTCCTTTTATTTAAAATAGCCATGAAGAATCTAAACAGTGCCCTAACAGCAGTGTTTTCAATGTTTTTCTCTAGATATAATGAAGACCTAGAACTGGAAGATGCCATTCATACAGCCATCCTAACTCTAAAGGTTAGCTCAGTATCCACCGATGGTTTTAAAAGGATAGTTTTTCTAATGAACTGCTTGTGAAATTGACCATTGTCCTATCTTCCTCAAATAGGAAAGTTTCGAAGGGCAAATGACAGAAGACAACATAGAGGTTGGGATCTGCAACGAAGCTGGCTTTAGGAGGCTCACCCCAGCGGAAGTGAAGGACTACTTGGCAGCCATAGCGTGATGGAGATGTGCCTGGACAGTTCAGATCTCACAGTCTATCCATTTACACATGTTTAAAGTATGTTTTGTTTGTGCAGACTTATTTCTACATGGCTTAATGGATTCACATTTTTAAAATAATAATCATAATAAACTGTTAAAACCAAGTTCTAGCTTTTAAGAGTAAAGTTTGAACATACTTTCTTCTCATTTTATCATAGTTGGTTTTGGAAATTACATTGCAAAGTAGAATGATAAAAATCACTCTAATTTTCAGGTATCTTTGTTATTAGATCTCATTACTCCTTTTACTACCAAACACCCCTACGTTTCCTTAAAAGACAGTTCTGGGTTTTAATATTCATAATGACTTTTAAAACTGAGAGAATCTGTATACTTTGATACATTCATGAGACAGGCTACAAATTGTGTTATGCACCTTCTGGGTGTGGATCAGTGAGGTGGACTACTCTGCAGCTGTACTACAGCAACCAAATGTTAAGCAACAGTGGTTTCCTCTCAGAGATACGTAACTAAATAAACCATGGTGTGCTAGATGCTATGTGTTTCTCCATCTCATGTAGTAAACATATTTAAAAGGATTCCCTAGATTATGGAAGCACTTCTCGTAAGGGTAAATATTAATATTGGTATCAAATACTCAGTTTAGAACTGCAGCTCCCTCCTTAGTGTGAGAAGAACCTTCACTGGAAGTAGGTCCTTAGCAGTGAGCAAGTAGTTAGGCATGGCACATTATTTTCATCGGGTTTCCTCCCTCAGGCATCTTAGGATAAAAGACTTACAGAACAGATTGTTTATGAATGTCATCAATATGAACAGGGGGGCAGTTCAGTGACTTAAATGTAATTGAAGAGAATTTGACCTTTAAAGTTTAGACAGGGTGTGCTGTTTTGCTACCTATTGTCACTATACGTCCATATGTTGTTAATGGAGGCGGTAACATTTTAAGAGATGGAAAGATGGCACCTTGACCTTCTGGAATTATTTATGTATGGTGTGTATATGGGCATGTGAGTTTGTGTGGGTAGCAGTGATGTGGAGAACAAGAGGTCAGTGTTGGTTTACCCTGCACCTTACGTATTGAGACCCAGAGCTTGCCTGGTGACTGACTAGCTGTTCGCTCTGGAAGACCCATGTCTGCCTTCTGAATATTGGGACTAAACGACTGGTGTGCTTGCCCTGTGAGTACCTTGTATCCATACTCCAGTTCTCACACTTGCATCGCAGGTGCTTCGCTGGCAAGCTTTAGCCTCTGCCCTGCCCTTCTGCCTTAAGACATGTCTTCAGGGGCTGGGGAGGTGGCTTATCAGTTTCGAGCACTTGTTGCTTTTGCAGAGAATTCCGTTCAGCTCCCAGTATCCATATGGTGGCTCACAACCATCATCTCTCCAATTCCAGAGTAGCTGAAATCCTCGGACTTGTGGGTACACAGACATACATGCAGACAAAACCCAAGAAATAAAAGATGTGTCTTGAGAGCATCCCATCATATCTCTAGTTGGGCTTGGTGAATCTAGCACAATAATCATAATATTAAAAAGGGTTTGTTTTTTTTTTTTTAAGTCAACTTACTACCTGGCTGAGTGTGCAAAGAAATATGAGCAGTGGTTCTCAACCTCTGGGCTGGGGCCCTTTGGGGGGTTGAAGGACCCTTTCACGGGTTGCCTAAAACATTCAAAAACAAATCTTTACATTACAATTCATAATAGTGGCAAAATTACAGTTATGAAATAGCAATGAAAATAATTAGGAAGGTTGAGAATCACTGAATTAGATTTTCTGTTTTGGCTAAACTTAATATTGTAAGTGAAAAAAGACGGGTTTCTGTTAGACCTCTCATGACCAATATTAAAGAAAAAACCAACCAAACAAAACAAGATGCTCAGTGATAGTGTCTTATACCTGTCATCCCAGTGTTCTGGAGGCAGAGGCAGGTGGATCAGGAGTTGAGGCCAGCCTGGTCTACACAGTTCCAGGTCAGCCAGGGTTACATAAAAGAAACCCTGTCTTAAAAAACAAACCCAGAAGAATGCCAACATTTATAAATCAAAGAAAAAAGCAAAGCAAAGGTACGTAAATTTAAGACGGGGGTGCAAACAGGTACAACAGAAGTCGTAAGGAAGAGGTGACATCACTGAAGCAGATTAAGTTCAGGGTTAGTTTTGCTTCTGCCTCGGCTAAATGCACAGCTGCCTACAACTCCATTCTGTTCACAAAATAATTCTTTTCTTTGTCCTTGAAACTACACTGTTTCCTTTTTGTACCAATTATTTCAGAAACCTATTCTTTGATGTAGGGACCCATTGCTTTTCTAACGTTCTTAAACTCTCAAATCATTTTGGGTTGTGGATTTTAGTTTCTTTTAATCTTGTGTATTATAATGTTCCCAGAGTTCATAGCTTCTCCCAACATTTGGTTCAATTTGTATCTGATAGACTTTTGTCTCTAATCCCTTACCATACGTTTTGCTGTGCAAAGTGTCTAGAAGAGGGAGTTGGAAAGGGAAGAGTGTGGAGGACTGCTTTATAGTGGAGTATATTTTTAGTAGTTATAGACAGAAATTGCTGAACTTGGTACTTAACCTCGCCCTCTTTCCTGCCAGTGTGTGCAACCCTAAACCCCAACCCTAAAGAAGAGTAAAGTTACTCAATGGGAGGGAGGGGTTGGTGTTTTCCTGGGAGTAGAATTTTAATTCTCTGGCCACCGGTCCAGTAGCCCTTTGCTTAGTTGCAGTTCTTGTCTGTGGCAAAATACTGTCCTCTCTGTGGCCTCTGGAATTTTACAGTGGTTTTATTTGCCCTTTGGTGAGTTTGCAAATGTTTGTTTAAATATGGATGCTTTAAATACGGACGACTTTGTGTGTCATTCTCTTGTAGGGGCCGTGCTACTCTCTGGGCTAATGGTCGTTTATGTGCTGCCAAAGCAAGCACTTCTGCTAGGTACTTAATGTTCAATGCACTGAACACCCAAGTAGGTTCTTTACTATAAAAATTAAGTTTTTTAAAAGATTTCTTTATTAAACTCTTTTCTTTGTAAATTTTTTAGTATATTTAAATTTTTCCTTTTAATTTTCTTGATTAAGGAGCTAAAATTTCTGTCAGTGGAATATCTGACTCTTGCTTTTTGCTGTTGTCAACCTTACTATACAGTTGATAATTAAGGTTTGAGACACGGCCTTTATCTTTGAAGAGCTCTTTCCTATGCTGTGCCTTCTCTTAAATGAAGAAACTTCTTATTTGAGGGTCATAGTAACTGATCACTTGAAGGTTCCAGTTATAAGATACTTTCTAAAGCCACTTCGTTCTGCCATCTCTGTCCAAATAGAAGAATGTTCACAAGAAGAATGTTGGGAAGTGTGTGAATGAGTCTGGGACCTACCTACTTTCTTGTACACCGTGAATATTAGATGTCTTTGGAGTTTTTTATTCTTATGTATAGTTTGGAGGGGAAAGGTGGAGCAGGTGGGTACTGGAAGATGGGTGCACTGGAGGAGCAAATAGGCTAGGAGCACCGTTTGAGTCAGAAAAACTCCACTTAATAATGGCGCCCGCCTTTTGTTGGGATTTCATCTGACACCCTAGTTTACCTTCATCACCATGAACTTATTGCTTGGGAAGGATGAGGAACGAGCCAGCTGTGCCAGTTGGAAGAGAGGACTCCGGTGTGTCTTAACAATGTCTTTTAAGGAATCTGTTTTTAATTCTGTCCCCCATCTAGACACCTGAAGTTCCAAAGCCCTTCTGCACTTTGTACTTGATAAATTGATAAAGGTGTTTTAGGCTGTGCTGAAGGCATGTAAACCCGGGGGCTGCCTGGCCTTAAATAACTGGTCTGTGGCTCAGCTGCAAAGTTCGTCTATCTACCCGTCAATTTAGCACTAAATAAATAATGCGTGGTGTATTTGGAATAGCGCTGGCCACGGTAAGCACCGAACGAGACATTGCTCCTTTCTTAATGATTTAGGTTGTGTAATTTGCAATTATTTCTATCGTCCAAGTAGCACTTGGGACAAGGAGCAGGTTATAAGAAAAAGATGACAACTTATGTCTAGTATTTAAAATTAGTTTTGTTTCTCAATTTCTTTTCTGGGTAACTTTGAACACTCCGCTTGGCTAAATATTCCCAGCCCTCAGAAGCTAAGCCTTACTTTGCCCTGTTAGTCGGACAGCACATTTAAAGTCTCCTATGGAAAGCCAGGATGGTGCAACTCAAAGTGCTTCCGAGCGGCGTTTGGAGCCTCTGATGGCTCTCCCGTTTTTATTTTGTTAAAAATAACCAAACCTGAGCCCCAAATAAGTTTTACCATCCAGGACCCAGTGGGAATGCGACCCAGCCCTAGACCCGCCTCTGCTTGCTGGCAGCTCAGCTGTCACACTGGTGGCGGAGGCCTAATGCCCTCAACAAACATGGCCGCTTCGTCGCCGCCTGGGACTCTCGAGCTCAAACTCACCCGGCCGGAACCACGTAATGCCGGAGGCGGGCTCAGCGGGCCGAGAGTGTCTCAGCAGAGCAAGGTGAGGGCTGTCTGCTGAGCTGTCTTTGCACACTGCCTCTGTGTGCCCTCGCAATGTGCGCGTGGGGCCTGTGGCGCTGCTGGTGAGGATCCGGAGACTGAGGGAGTGAGTGGGGAAGAGAGGGAGGTGGGAAGAGAGGAGGGACTGGGCCGGGTGTCCCGACAGGAAGGGTCAGTTCTGCGTCTTCCCTGTTCTGGCCTTTAAGCCCCGGGCCAGCAGGAGGCTGTTTGTTTGATCGGGACCTGTTGGGCCAGGCTCAGCTGTACAGGTGGACGGACCCAGATGGGAACCATAACCCCCCTAGAAGCACCTCACCCCTGGCCCTCCCACCTCGCTATAGCCCAACAGTCATCCTGGCCATCCTGGCGTGCTCTTTTGAGTCCCTCTTCCAGCGCTTCCTTCAGAATGGGAACGGGAGCAAGTTGGTTGTCCCCTTTGTTCTTTTTAAAACACTCAGCTGACGTCACATGCAGAAATCACGCAGTCTCGATTCCTTCGCATCTGTACCCTGTGGAAATCAAGAGACAACTTCTTAAAAGACATCCATCCAGGCGTGGTGGTGCACACTTTTGATCCCAGTTCTTGGGAAGCAGAGGCAGGCAGGTCTCTGGGTTCAAGGCCAGCGTGGTCCCAGGAAAGCCAGGGCTATATAGAGAAACACAGTCTCAAGGAAAACCCTACCAAGGAAACAAAGAAGGTGTAAAAAGTGAGAGACCCTAGTATCAGTTTAGGAGAGACTTTTGCTTAGGACAAATTGTACCTTTTTAAATGATTGTTTTTACATTTTAAAATATCAATTTCATATCATGTGTTTTGCCATATTCACTCTGACTCCCCCAACTATTCCCAGGTCTACCCCACCTTCCCTACCCATCCACCGCCACCCCTCCTCCTTCACATAGTCTTGAACGTGCAATCTTCCGTTGGAGAGTGGCTGCCATACTGGGGCTATACTCTTAGAGAAAATTCTCTTTCCCTCTCCCAGCAGCTAAAAGTTCCAGTAGTTGCCTGGCTAGTGAAGGGATTCTGGGCCTAACTCCGCTTTCCGTGCTCGGTATTTGGTCTGGCTCCTGCTTGTACAAGTGCATGCTATCACAGCCAGTGTGAGTTCATAGACACAGCTGCCCTGCTGTGTCCAGAGGAGGGTCCTTGTAGCCATCCACTGCTCTGAGTCAAGGAGGGAGGGCTTACCTGTGTTCCCTTCAGGGCTCAGAGTAATGCTGCCTTATATTCCCTGCACCTTGACCGGTTGTGTCTTTTTTGAAAGGTCTTTAGTGTTATTTGCACACACACCCTACACTCCCCTCTCACTCCAGCTTAGCCATTCCTGATCCATTTTAACATTTAACCCTTCACACCAGTGTATCCATCTCTTCTTCCTTAAAAGCCCCTCCCCACGGCCCCTTAGTAATGTCCTGATTTCTATGGCTATGTTTTCAGTTCTCTATATATTCTAGAAACTAACCCTTTGTCAGGTCTACAGGTGATAGTTTTTTCCCATTTTATAGGCTGCCTCATTACTCAAGTAATGGCATCTTTTGCTGAATAGAAACTTTTTAGTTTCAGGTTTCATTTATTAATTGTTGTTTTTAATGTCTGTGCCATAAAGGTCCTGTTTAGAAAGTCCTATCCTATGCCAGTGAGTTCTAGTATGTTTTATACTTTCTCCTCTCTCAGAGTTAGGATATCAGAGTTGTTTTGGTTTGGTTTTTTTTTTTTTTTCGAGGCAGGGTTTCTTTGTAGCTTTGGAGCCTGTCCTGGAACTCACTCTGTAGACTAGGCTGGCCTCGAATTTAGAGAGATCCATCTATCTGCCTCCCAAATGCTGGGACTAAAGGTGTGTGCCACCACCACCCAGCTAGGATATCATATGTTAGGTTGGGGTCCTTGACCCATTTGGAGTTGAGTTTTGTGTAAAGTGAGAGATAAGGATCAAGTTTCATTCTTCTACTTTTTAGCTATCCAGTTTGACCAACACCATTTGTTAAAGATGCTTTGTTTTCTCCATTGTGTATTGTTAATATCTTTGTCAAAAATCAAGTGACTTTAGGAGTGAGAGTTCACATATAAACCCTCAATTTATTTTTCATTGATCAGTGTGTTTGCTTTTTATGCTAGTGCTATGCTCTTGTTGCTGTAACTCTGTAGTATAGCTTGAAATCTGAGGTGATAGCCCTAGCCATTCTTTTGTTGTTTGGGATTGCTTTTGCTATTCTGTTTTTTTTTTTTCTTTTCTTTTTTTTTTGTTCCATGTGAAATTTAAGATTGTTTTTTCAAATTCTGTAAGTAATTGTTTTGGAAATTTGATGGGGAGTGTGTTGAATACAGTATGAACTTGCTTTTGGTAGGATGGTTATTTTCACAGTATTAATCCTCCCAACCCATGGGTGGTCTTCCCAGTTTCTTCAATACATTTCTTCAGTGTTGGAAACTTTTTTGTTTTGTTAATTTATATTTCCTTCCACACACTATATTGTTATTATAGTCTTTTACCTCTCACATATGCCTTCCCGCCCCTCCCACCTGACTTCATGTTCTGTCAAAATAACAAAGACAAAGCATACGAAAAACACGGACTCCATATTGTGTTGGCCAGCTCTTCCTGAGCATGAGATTTGCCCTGGAGTTCGGATACAGTGTCATTCCACTGAAGGACACTCGTATCTCCTCTCCCAGTGATCATGAATTACAGATAGTTTCTTGGTAAGGGGTGAAGCTTTGTGCCCTCTTCCCCTCCCCTATGCTGGGATATTTTCTCTGACTTGATTTTATGGAGGTCTTGTGCATGCGGTCAACTTTTAATCTTGGTGTTTGGAACCTTTACATTTTTTCAGTAGCTGAATAGTAAGACTAGTTATTGATAGAGATATAAAACACATTGCCAAACTCCTGCTTTTTATCCTAACATAGGACTTGCTGTGGATCTCATAGTTCAAAGAAATGAAGGTCTGAACAAGTGTCAGAATCCAACTCACTTCAGGAAAGCTTACAGCTTTCTTCAGCTGTCGAAGGAGTCTCTCTCAAAAGCCCAGCTTCATATTCTCAATCTTCATAAACTTTGTTGCTAGGTTGGACTTTTTAATCATGCTTGTGGTGGAATAACACTGAGATTTTCCCCGTTTGTTGTCTTCGATGAAAGGAATAATGCTGTCAGCATGTCTTCACACTCCATGCTCTCTGAAAGAATTGCCATAGCCAAGGAACTAATCAAGAGAGCAGAATCCCTTTCTAGATCAAGAAAAGGTGGCATAGAAGGGGGCGCAAAGCTGTGTAGCAAACTGAAGGCCGAGCTAAAATTCTTACAGAAAATAGAGGCTGGGAAAGTAGCTATTAAAGAATCCCACTTACAGAGTACAAACCTAACACACTTGAAAGCCATCGTGGAATCGGCAGAAAACCTGGAAGAAGTTGTCAGCGTTCTCCGTGTGTTTGGCTACACAGACACCTTGGGAGAGAAGCAGACTCTTGTGGTGGATGTCGTAGCGAATGGCGGTCACACGTGGGTCAAAGCTATTGGCCGGAAGGCCGAAGCGCTGCATAACATCTGGCTGGGCAGGGGCCAGTATGGCGACAAAAGCATCATTGAGCAGGCCGAAGACTTCCTGCAGGCCAGCCGCCAGCAGCCTGTGCAGTATAGCAACCCTCACATCGTGTTTGCATTTTACAATAGTGTCTCTAGTCCCATGGCAGAGAAGCTGAGAGATATGGGCATCTCTGTCAGAGGGGACATCGTCGCAGTCAACTCTCTGCTAAGCCACCCTGAAGAGCCGCAGCTGAGCGAGAGCGAGCCCGACGATGAGGACGAAGAACTTCTGCAGGTGACGAGAGTGGACCGAGACAACGTCCTGGCGCACGTTGCATTTCCCACGGAGATCAAGGTGGACATTTGCAGAAGAGTCAATCTGGACATCACTACTTTAATCACGTATGTATCTGCCATGAGCTATGGAGGCTGCCACTTCGTCTTCAAAGAGAAAGTACTCACAGAGCAAGCCGAGCAGGAGAGGAAGGAGCAGGTCTTGCCTCAGCTGGAAGCGTTTATGAAGGACAAGGAGCTGTTTGCCTGTGAATCTGCTGTCAAGGATTTTCAGTCTATTCTAGACACCTTAGGGGGGCCAGGAGAGAGAGAGAGGGCCGCTATGCTAATTAAGCGAGTCACCGTGGTCCCAGACCAGCCTTCTGAGCGCGCCTTGAGACTAGTGGCAAGCTCAAAAATTAACAGCCGCTCGTTAACGATTTTTGGGACAGGAGACACCCTGAAAGCCATCACCATGACTGCCAATAGCGGCTTTGTCAGAGCTGCCAACAACCAGGGTGTCAAATTCAGCGTCTTCATCCATCAGCCCAGAGCGCTTACCGAGAGCAAAGAGGCCTTTGCCGTGCCCGTGCCGAAAGACTTGCGCAGTGACAGTGCACGCTAGTGGTTCCTTTACATGTTGCCATGGAAATACATTATTTATACCAAAGGCTGGCCTTCCCGTCTATATGGAGAGAACAAAGTTTATAGTAAAAATAATATTTAGAACTCACGTGTTTAAGTAGAAGTTTCTTGTGTTTTGTCTGTTTAAGGTCTATGAATTAGAAAAAAACTCAAGAGACAAGCTTACTTATCTCTGCGTCCCATCACAAGCTCCATTATAGCAGGGAAGAACAGACATGCGGCTGCATAGGCTTTTAGCGATCTCGTGATGCTTTTGTTTGCCTCACCGGGGCTGCAGCCTCCATCACAGGTGATTGCATTTCATGGAATATGGCTATAGTGATTCTTGAATTCATTAAATAATCTGGAGAAAACTCCGAGGCCTGCTTTTCATTGTATTTATTTATCAATTACGTCGATTGAAAGTGGGAGGTAATAGTTATTGCAGATCCTAAAGTCACTGCTTGTTATTGGTGAAAAGAAAATGCTAAAAAAAATTAAAACTAATACTATTATAAATTTTAGAAATTAGAAGTTGGGTGGGGTAGAGAGTATGGGGTGGTAGTTGGTGGTGGGAGAAGAAAAAACTTTAAAAATTAAACTAAAATTCTTATAGGAAATAGAGAATACTTTTAAAATATTTAATTTTTAAAACAATTGCTTTGTGTCAGACACAGTCTGGTGGGCGTGTCTCTAGTTTATAACTCACAGGCATGAAAGTGAACTTTGACCCATTACATCCCATCTATTTATGATGTACCGCTTGTCTTAGCTAGGATTACTATTGCAGCAAGTTGGAGAGGGAAGGAGGGTTTATTTGGCTTACACATCCTGAGTCCCATTGATTGAGGAAGCCAAGGCAGGAGTTCAGGGAACCTGGAGGCAGGAGTTGATGTAGAGGCCATGGATGCTCAGTCTTCTTTGTTATAGAACCCAGGACCACCAGCTCGGGCGACACTACACGCAATGGGCTAGCGCTGATTATCACTAATTAAGAAAATGCTCCACAGGCCTCCCTACAGCCCAATAGTATGGAGGCATTTTCTCAGTTGAGGCTCCCTCCTCTCAGATGGCTTCAGGTGGTGTCAAGTTGACCTGGAACTGGCCAGCATAACTACTGTGGAAAGGGAAGGGAGGCAACTGTCTTCCTAAACTAGAACGCTGAAGGGGAAGTATTAATTTGGACAACTTGAAAAATGTATTTTTTAAAACTCAGTTTACTTTTAAGTCCAAACAACTCTATGTTGCAAGTATTTTGAATTATAAAAACTACCTTATTCTTTTAACTGATAGATAGCAAGTGATCATTGCATCACCTCCCTCCTGAAACAGTGATGGGAAAAAACAAAGAAAATAAGTTTTTTGACTACAGTGTGCTCAATATTTTATCATTTACAATCAAACACATTAACAAAGTAGGCATATACTTTTCCTAAAAACTGCGAATCTGAGAGTAGCATCGTCTTTACCACCTGTAGCGATCAGTGCTGGCATTTGATCTGGCAGCCTCACAAGAGGGAGCTGTGCTGACTCACAAGAGAGGAACTCAATTTCGAGCAACCATGTCGAGGTGAGGTTTCGTTCTCAGGATCTAGGAACACTGATATGAATACAGAATTAAATTTAGAGTGGCGCTTCTCTGAGAAAAGAGATCACTAAACATATTTCCCTCAGGACGAGCTGAGAATTAGGTTTCAAGTTTAACGCGGGGAGGTGTTGCATAGTTTTAGAAATAAAATTTACAATTTTGTGTACCTATTTAAGGCAGTGGTTCTCAACCTGTGGGTTTTAACCCCATTGGGGGTTGAACGACTTTTTTACAGGGGTCACCTAAGACCATCGGAAAACAGGTATTTACATTACAATTCATAATGGTAGCAAAATTACAGTTACAAAGTAGCAACGAAAATAATTTTATGGTTAGGGTTCACCACAACATGAACTATATTAAAGGGTCTCAGTGTTAGGAAGGTTAAAAACCATTGATTAAAGATGTTAAAATACTTAGCACTAGTGAGTACCAAGCATGGAATACTTTGGTATAAAACAGCAGATAATTATGAGGAATACTTAGGATGGAGGCAAAAGGTAAATATATAATGTATTAAATTATGCCCGAAATACTATGAGTATAGTAAGGGAATAATTCTTGATCTGGGGTCAGAAGTCAAGAAGGAATGATGCTTGATTATTTCAGGGGTGAAGCTTTATAAGTATGTAAGTCAAAAATGTCTGATCAAAGAATGACTGTGAGGGCCTGGTAGAAAACCAGGCCAGAGAAGTGGAAGGTTATTTTTTTAATTTATTCTTTTTCTTTTTATTATTTATAGTATATATTAGTATATTATATATATATGTTTTTTCTGTTAAGATTTATTTTATTTATTATGTATACAGTGTTCTGTCTGCATGTATGCCTGCAGGTCAGAAGAGGGTATCAGATCATCAGATCTCATTACAGATGGTTGTGAGCCACCATGTGGTTGTCAGGAATTGAACTCAGAACCTCTGGAGGAGCAGTCAGTGCTCTTAACCTCTGAGCCATCTCTCCAGCCCAAAATGAAGTTTTATAAAAGGTAGGCAAGCTTGGCCTATCAGATCTCTTTCAGGAAAACATCCAAAACCTGTAGTTCAAAGAAAACATTTTAAGGAAGATATGACGGTTAGCTGAGACTGGAATGAGAGTCAGGGACCATATAGACGCGTGCTCTGTTTGAAGCAGCATTGACATGATGTTATCTTCATTTGGTGTTCATTGAGGGCCTGCCATTTGCTGCTAGGCATAGAGGAAGGGCTGGAATATAAAGAAAGACTTGATTTCCAGAAGGGCAATTGCTGTCCCTGTTTGCTGGTGATCAGCTCCTAAGAACCTGGAATCTTTGCCAGCTAGAAAGTGAAGAACCACAGCATTCTGAAGACACTGCTCTCTGAAGGGGCCACATCTGTGACCCTGCTAAAAACCCTTGTCTCTCTCCAGGCATCCAGAGATTACAGTTTTAACAATATAGTAAGTGCAAGAACTAGATGTGGGCCTTTAGTGAGGCGCTTGGTCCTAGAATGAGCAAACTGCTCTCTCTGGAACGGTTCCCTGCGGCTTACCCCATACACCAAAGGCCTACTCAGGTTGACAAACAAGATCAATTCACAGTGTAAAAATGATGAAAATTACAAGAGGAACGCTCAGTTAGATCCCAGCTAAAAACTGTCAGCTCATGTTAGGAAGAAATTAAAGCAAATGTCTTTATAACGTCTAAGACATTGTGAAGATTGAAGATAAAAGAAACAAAAACAACCTACAGTTGTACCAGGAAAAGTGGTAGTGTTTCGGGGATCCTTCTGGAATGAGCACCCTGACACCAACGACAGTGGAAGAGAGGAGATGTCACTGGTGGACGGAAGCCAGGACAGTTCCTGAAAGGCTTCGGGTGCCAGGTCCAGCTGCGTTCTCGTTTTATGTTCTAAAGCAGTGGCTCTCAACCTTCCTAATGCTGCTATTCTTTAATACCGTTCCTCGTGTTATGGTGACACCCCCCCCAGCATAAAGTTATTTTTGTTGCTACTATATAACTATAATGTTGCTAATGTTATGAACTGTAATGCAAATATGATATGCAGGATATCTGATATTCAACCCCTTTGAAAGAATCGTTTAACCTCGAAAGGAGTCGCGACCCACAGGTTGAGAAGTACTCTTCTAAAGCTACAGGGCAGGGTGGCAATCAGCAGTTGTAAAGGGCAAAGGCTCGTTATTTCAGCTGGTCCTCCGGGTCGTTCTGTTCCAGGTAGCACTGAAGTCAGACTCGGCAAATGGGCAGTACAAGTAGCGCTTGAAGTGAATTGCTAAATAAATAAACCAGTATCTAATAATTCTACTTCAGTAGGCAACAGAAAACCAATGTTGAAACAAAATTCCTTATTCTAGAAAGATAGCTTTAAAATCTGGTTTTGGAAAAGTAAAGCAACGTAATTTTAAGTAGTAAGAAATAAACTTCCTTGAGGCTGGCAGGAGGTGGGGGAATGGGGGGGATGGGGGGTTGGGAGGGATGAAGGGTGGGGCGGGGGTGGGGTGGGGGGGTGGACCAGCCGGTGAACGTGCGTGCCGCTGACCTGGGTTTGACCTAAGAACCTACATTAGCCAGATGCTGCAGTACACACCTGGAATCCCGACCCCCCTACAGAAGGATGAAAGGCCACAGGAAAAACACATGGAAACTCACAGGCCAATGAGACTGGAGTAAGGTGCAGTGGCAGAAGCAGCTAGACATACCTTGACCTTGACCTTGACCCCACAGGGTGGGAGGTGGCAACTCACTCCTAGGAGTTTCCCTATGACCTCTACCCTTGCACAATGGCATGCTTCTGTACACACACACACACACACACACACACACACACACGCGCGCGCGCGCGCGCGCGCGTGTTAGAAAGGTAGCTCCTACAGTAAATCAAGATGAATCAATTTCAAACGAGGTATGCGTAAAGAAAATTCCTGGTCGAGTCAGCTTCATCAGGTAAGAGTTAGTTTTAAATATCAAGTGGCTCTTGGTTTAAAAGTAATATGATACATCCCTTAAATGGAGCTGCAATACTCACGTGGAAGGAAGGCTCGGCTTAGCTTCTGCTTTAGTGGGCTGGTTGTCTGAGCATCACTGGATTGTGAATGCTTTCAAATTTACTTTCTAGGATGTGAACATTGGTCTTGTGTGCAAATCTGGAACATAGTATAAAACAAAAAATGTAACACACTATCATTTTGAGAATACACATCTCAGATTAAAAATAACAGAAGCAAAACAAAGCAAAAACCTTCATCTATGGGAGCCTTGTTCCTGGGAGAAAGAGAGCAGTCTACCCACCTTTAACAGTCGGCTAACCCTACCATGCAGGAATTAGCCTTTATCGTGAGTTAGAATAAGACTAGTCTTGTGGATACCTAAAGTCCCGTGCAGGAAGCAGAGGAAATTCTCAGCGAATGTGTGTTGGTTGCCATGGACATGGCCAAACCAGAACCCTGGTTTAGGTCCTCCCACTCACCATATGCCCTGCCCCCTTATTGCTCTAAACCCCTCTTGCTCCAGGACTTCCGCCTGCCTGTTCAGCTCTGTGTAATAGACACACTGAGCTTCCGAGGTGCCGCGGTTTCACCATCAGAGAGCCCAGTCCTCTCAAACCCAGCTTTTCTGGGCGTCTCTGTGTTGTCTTCACTCCCTCAACACCCCAGTCAGGTCGCAGTCCCTGGGACTGTGCAAGGACGTGGTATTCTTGAAACCAGAGCCATAGAAAGCCTGCGGCCTCTATGAGGGAATCCTGCATCCTTTGTCCAGTGACAGCGTGGAAACTGGGTTGCAGTGGTTTCGAATGCTAGAGAAAGAAACCCGAGAGAGATCCAAGTTCCAGCTGTGTTCTCCAGAGACCCAATCTTAACAGCCCCGTGGGAGTTTCCTAGCGAAGGAAAACTTGTGTTGAGATAAAGCTCTTATACACTGGAAAGGTTTTTCCGTTTACAGAGTAGGATGCCAAGTCTTTGGGGCTAAGGAGTGGTATAGCTGGGTCATATGGTTTACTTTAACCTCTTTGAAAATTCTCTACACTGATTTTCATAATGGCTGCCCCAGTTTCCATCCCAGCAAAAGCGAATGAAGGTTCTCTTTTGCTCCACATCATTGCCAGCATTTATTCCTGGTGGCTTTGTTGATCTTTGCCATTCTGACTGGAGTGAGATCAAATCTCAAAGTTGTTTTGAGTTGCATTTCTCTAACTACAATGATGAAAATTTTTAAAATTATTTCTTAGTCATTTCTTCATTTGAGGACTCTGTGTGCATGTTCCAGGTCTGTTTTTTGAGTGGGTCATCAGTTTTATTCATTCCTTGTCTTTTGAACTCTTCATATACCCTTGATATAATTCTCTGTCAGGTGTACAGTAGGCCAAGATTTTAACCCATTCTGTGGGCTTCCTCTTCACCTGTTGGTTGTTTCTTTAGCAGCGCAGAAACTTTTTAGTTTTATCAAGTACTACTTGTTGATCATTGGCCTTAATTTTTAGGCAAACGGAGTCCTATTCAGAAAATGCTTTCCTACAACTGTATCATGTTCGGGACCACCTATAGTTTCTTCTAGCAATTTCATTTTTTTTTAGGTTCTAGGTTTAAGTGTTTGGTCAGTTGGTGTTTGTTTTGTGAAGGTTCATGGATACAGGTTTAATCTCACTCTTCTGTGTGTGGATGGACATCCAGTTTTCCCACACCACTTGTCGATGATGCTTTCTTCTCTCCAGCATGTGTTTCTGGCATCTTTTCAAATGTTAAATGGCTGAAGTTATGTGTATTCATATTTGGGTCTTCAGGTTTGTTCTATTGATCTACTGTGTCATTGTTCCAATACTATATTGTTTTTATGACTATGTCTAAACATAGTCTTATTTATAGTTTCTATTGCTGTGATAAACACCATAACCAAAGAGCAACAACAAAAAACTCAACTTGGAGAGGAGAAAGTGTTTTGATTTATACTTCCCTACAGACCAGGCCTCTGGCTTCAGATGACATTAGTTCTCTGTTGATGAGTTGGCAGGAATAGAGGGCAGTGGGTTGTTTTTCTACTTTGATAAAAGATCTTTCTGCCAGGGAAGACTTTTGTTTGTTTGTTTGTTTTCCTGGGGGGGGGGGCTTCAAGACAGGGTCTCTCTGTGTAACAGCCCTAGCTGTTCTGGAACTAGTTCTTGTAGACCAGGCTGGCCTTGAACTCACAGAAATCCACCTGCCTCTGTCTTGGGAGTGCTGGGATTAAAGGCATGTGCCACCACCACCCAGCATGCCAAGGAAGTTTTTAAGGTCTGGGAACAATGTTGAAAAAGTTCTATTAGACAACAAAAAGAAATTGAAAGCATCCCTTTGACAGGATGTCAGCCAAACAAAGGGAGTTAGTTATCAGGGAATTTCCAAACGGGGTTCCATGGGCTGGAGTTGTAGATCAGTGGCAGCGTGCTTGCCTAGCAAGCCAGAAGCCCTGAGTGCAGTCCCCAGTGCTGCAAAACCCGAAACAAAAATAAAAACATAGTAAACTCAAGAAGCATGTCTTTGATGATTAGGAGGTATCAATTCCTTAAAAGGAGCCTGAAGAACGCAGTGTCAGTCAAGTAATAAAGAATAGTTAGTGACCAACAAGAATGTAGGTAATAATGTCCTTTATTTTTTTTGCTAGAACATGTCCAAGAATCTGTAATTCAAAAATTTTGCAGCCTGGTGTATTTTGGAAATCAGATCATTTTGGATTTAGGAAAAAGATAGAATGTATTATGCACTCCTAAAAGTATCTGGGGACCACAGTCATAGATGAGCAATGAAACATGTATGTGTAAGAACTATGACGAGTTAAAGAGTAGGAATGGTTGGTCAGTCTGGCTCAGTTCTTCATGCTTATGACTTGGTTTTATGTATTTGGAGTGCTTTGTGGTTCTGAGAATTTCAGATAAAGGACTGAAGGGAAGTATAATTTGTTGTTGTTGTTGTTATTATTATTATTAGAGACAGTGTCTTACTGTGTAGCTCTGACTGGCCTTGAGATGGCTATGCAGACCACAGTGGCCTCAGATTTCCCGAGATCTTCCTGCTGAGTGCTGGGATTAAAGATGTTTCAGTGCAGCCAAACGAATTTATGTGATGCTTTAATTTGGACACATTTCTCAGGGTCAGCTGGAATTCTTATTTGAAAACTAGGTTCATAGAAAAGCCCCCAATGCGTAATTCTAGTTTTTCTCCATCTCACCTTACAACACGAACTGTCAAAGTGGGTTGCACGGTTTGAAGGAAGCTACCCAGGAGTGAAACTGCAGGGAAGTACTACTCTGCACACATACCTGCAGGAGCAGAAGTCACGAGACGGTGCAGGGCTCCCTGGGAACTACGGGGAAGGACTCAGAGCCGCCTCTCTCCCATATCAGAATCCAAAACTACTGAGGCTGCAGAGACCACTGGCGTCCCACCCAGGACCACGAGGAACCCCCTGAAGCCAGCGCGACCTGAGCGCTTCACATGTCCGCTAAGTTCGGCTGTTATCCCTCCATCAGTATCTTCTTTACTTCTTAGTTTGTATTTTTTAATGACCATTCCTGCTTATGTCTTATGACGGTTTTGCTTTTGTTTATATATTGCTCAGTGACACTTTAGGGTTTTTTTTTTTTTCTATACTCTTCAGCCACATCTCTTTTAACCCCTTCTTGTCCATACATCTTTTTTCTTGTCCTTTTCGTTGCCACTTTTGCTGTGTAATTAAAACCTCCACAGCTTTAGCAATCTCTTAAATTTGTGGAGGTAACCGTCTCCTACATATTCCTACTTTATAGCCTTGACATCAGAATCCTGTTACGCTTTTGGTGCTTTTCAGATGTTAAGTCATTGGGTAATTACAGCAGCAGCCCAGGTGAGTCCTCCCTTCTTCCTTGAGGAGGTCTTCCTCTTCATGGAAGTGGGTGTGTTTCCTGATTCTACTTCCTGCCATGATGTCCTTTCCTCCGAAGCGCGAACACTGAGATTTGCTACTGTTTTTTTGTCAAACTCTTTTGTTTAATTATAAGTAGTTAATTAAAAATGTTTCTTTCTGTTCTCCTAACCCTACTCACATCTCCCCTTTAACATCGCCACCCACTGTAATGGTGGTGGTGTGTCATTGAGTCTGTGTGTCTAGCCTATGCACTCTGCCATCTGCAAAATGTAATGTATAAAAACCATAAACATAAATTATTCAATCTCTTTGGAAACACTTTTATTGAAAATTATTTGGCTGTTTGTCATTCTTTTTCAAAAACGGTGTCTTGGAAACTGATCTTTTATTACCATTGAGGAGGGAGATCTTAATTAATCTGTAAGACTGTGAGATTGAGCAATGGTCTTGAAAAACCATCAGATGTAGCTGCCATTTGGAATAAAGAGGTCAGGAAGCACTAATCACTTTTACATATTGAGAAGCCGTGGCTTTGCCTTAATCCTTACTGACCACATGGGGGCGCTCTAAGCCTTTTCTGTGTAGCGTAGTCGCCTCTCCTAGCACACACTCATAGCATCTGTGCCAGTCATTGCCTTGGCCAATGGCCCTGTTCTGACAGCATCATCAAACCCGGCGGTCTGAGATAGACCTTGTCACTAAAATCTCTGTCAATTTAGAGCAGATAACATTAAAAGGTTATCTTGTGAGAACTGTTTGTAACTGGTTATCTCTGGAGCTAAAGAAAGAATCAAATTTAAAAAAATAAAAAAAATCAAAAATCATAAGCATCATTTTTTTTCGATTTTGCAGCATCAGATATATATTTATATATATAATTTAATTAGGGAAATCTGTTGTTCTATGCCCCCCTCTTGCCCAGAGTCTAAGGTGCTGTCGTATAATTTTTTTGTTTGTTTTTTGTGTTTTTAAACCGTCATTTCTTTGTACTTTATGTGAATGGGTGTTTTGTCTGCATGTATGCCTGTGATTTGCACTGGTGCCTGATATCCCCCTGGGAGTGGTCTGAAAAGGACACCAGATCCATGGTAACTGGAGTTACAGATGGTTCTGAGCCACCATGTGGGTGCTGGGGATGGAACCTGGGTCCCCCGAAAGAACAACCTGTACTCTTAACCACTGAGCCATCTCTTCAGTTTTTAGGGGACTTTGAGCACTTTGATTTTTTTCAGTTGGTGAGAATGTCAAATGTGTACAGAGAAAATACTACAGTGAATCTGCTTATTTGTGTCCACCATCAACAATATGACTCGAGTATATGATATTTTCAGCTGTGTCTTCGTCAAGTCTGGAGGGTAACTAACTGCATTGCCAGTGTTCTGTAAGGTTTGGGGCAGGGGTTCTTTCTTTTTCTTTCTCTCTCTCTTCCTTCCTTCCTTCTTTCCCTCCCTCCCTCTGTCCCTCCCTCCCTCCCTCTCTCTCTCCCTCCCTCCCTTTCTTTTTTGTCTTTTGTTTTTTGTTTTTCGAGACAGGGTTTCTCTGTGTAGTTTTGGAGCCTGTCCTAAAACTCGCCCTGTAGACCAGGCTGGCCTCGAACTCACAGAGATCCACTTGCCTCTGCCTCCTGAGTGCTGGGTTTAAAGACATGCACCACCACTGCCTGGTGAGGATGTGGTTCTAAGCGACCCCAGTGACCAACAACTCCGAAATCGTTAACCCATTCCCAGTACTGAGCTTTTTATTTGGTAATGTGAGATGTTAGTATATTGCTGTCTCATTATAGAGTAACCATGGAAACTTCTACAGTATAGTTCTGCATATGGGTTTTCAGAAGGCCCCTATTGTTAGTTATCCCGTCCACTTGCCCTCCTCTGCTGCCCGTGCCATCTAATCCTTCCTGATCGTTTCTCCCTATATAACACCGTCTCCTATTTCCCTTGACATGAAAGGCCATCTCCTCCAACTCTGATCCCTTATTTTGTATCTGACCTTGAGCATTCTAAATACCCAGAAACCACAGTGAAAACTTAAAAGCTAACATCTACAAATGAGAAAAGAATCTGCAGTTTATGAGTTCTAGTTACCTCAATCAGGTTGATTGTTTTCTATTCTGTCCATTTACCTGCACGTTTCATGCTTTTATTTTCTTAACAGCTGGATACTATCGCATTATTTAAATGCTCCCCATTTTCATTGCTAACTCATCAGTTGATGGAAATCTAGCCTGCTTTTACTTCCTAGCTACTGTGACTAGCTCAGCAGTGCATACGAACGAGCAAGAATAGCTGGATGTGTGGTAGCTCTCCCTTCAGCTCTTTAGGAACTTCCACACTGGTCGTGATAGTGCCCATCCCAGTTTGTACTTTGTCCGAGTTACTTTTCTGTTGCTTTGGCAAAACACCACGACCCAGGCAACTTACTAAAGAGAGCATTGAATTGGCTTCATGGTTTCAGAGGGTTGGAGTCTCTGATGACAGAGCAAAGGCACAGTGGCAGGGACAGCTGATACCCCACATCTTAGGAGACAGGGACTAGCACACCGGGAATAGTATGAGTCTTTTGAAACCTCAAAACCCTTGTCCAGTGGTGTACTTCTTCTAATGAGGCCGCACCCTCCCAAGCTGTGCCGCTACCCTGGGATCAAGTACTCAAACCTGAGCACACGGACTCCATTCTCATGTAAGCCACTGCACACCACTCTACCACATCCTAGCTAGCATGCTGTCATTTTTATTTTGGCCATTTTGATTGAGGCAAGATGAAATCTCAAAGTGGTTTTAATTTGTATTTCCCAGATAGCAAAGGGTCTTGAACATCTAAGAAGCATTTCTTGGTGTTCCATACTTCGAGAACTCTCAATGTAGTTCCATATCCTATTTTTCAATTTCTATATTTGTTTTCTTGATGTCTAGGTATTTTTTTGAGTTCTTTGCATATTCTATATACCAACTCTCGGTCAGACGTGTAGCTGGTAGGTATTCTTTCCATTGTAGATGCTGCCTGTTCACGTAGGGATATTATTTGTTGTACAGAAACTTTTTAATTTTACATGACTTGTGCCAGTTTCTGTTCAGCAAGCCCTTTCCTTTCTTATACTAAGTTCAAGTGTATCCCATATTTTATCTTTAATTGGATTCAGCAGGCATTAGGTCTTATGCTGAGGTTTTTTTTTTTTTTTTTCAAGACAGGGTTTCTCCATAGCTTTTGGTTCCTGTCCTGGAACTAGCTCTTGTAGACCAGGCTGGCCTCGAACTCACAGAGATCCGCCTACCTCTGCCTCCCGAGTGCTGGGATTAAAGGCGTCCACCACCACCGCCTGGCTTATGCTGAGGTTTTTGATGCATTGAGAATTGTTTTTAGGATGATGGATATGAAGCCAGTTTCATTCTTCCACATGTACATATCCAGTTGGACCAGCACCATTTGTTAGAAAGTCTGTATTTTCTCAAATATGTATTGCTGACCTCTTTATAAGACAATCATCTGCGAGTGGTGCTTGGCCTTGTGTCTGAATCTTCAGTTCTATTTTATTCTTCAATGAATCTTTTTTTGTGGTGCTTTGTTACTTTATTTCTGTGTTATAATTTGAAATCAGAAATGAGGTTATCTCCAGCAGTTGTTGCTCATGATTATTTTAGCTCTCCTGCTGATTTTATGTTGGAATATGAAATTTAAGATTATTTTTTCAGTTTCTCTGAAAAATTGTGTTGGAATTTTGTTGGGGATTGCATTGAATGTTTAGTTGGCTTTTGGTTGGATGGATGTTTTTACAATATGATTCACGTTCAGGAACTGATGTAGATGGATCCCTTGGGGTTAGACTTCCCATGATCTGTTGATCTCTGCATTGTGACCAGTTGTGGTTTTCTTTGATGGCATCCATTTACTGTAAAGAGAGGCTTCTTTAATGAGGGGTTGTTACTTCCACTATCTGTGGGTATAAGGATTATAGAGAGAGTAGGCAGAGCCAAGGAGACACCATGTATCTGATGAAAGAGACAGACACTGGAAACTTACCAGTAGGCCACAGCCTTGAGGTAGTACACAGATTAATAGAAATGGGTTTACTTACGATGTAAGAGCTATGTAGGAATAAGCCTAAGCAATTGGTCAAACAATGTGGTAATTAATATAGTTTTGTATGATCATTTGGGTCTGGGTAGCTGGGAAACGAATGAGCACTATCCATTTACAAGGATAATATGAATTTAGAATGTAGCAAGCAATTGTGCTAGTCTAGCAAAGTGACAGTAGTAAATTCTTTTCTAAGGATCGCGATCAAACTGGTTAGGTTTCCAGTACCAGGAATGTTTTTCCTTCCTGCTGAGGGAGCCTTTTGTCCAATTAGACGCCCGTTGGCTGCCACCATCAGGCGAGTGCCACTTTTCGCACCTTTATGTATACTTTGCCGTGCTAGTAATTGTTGTGGTTTGTGGGTGTTGCAGTGGGGTGGGATTGTTTGATTCTTTCTCTCCCTTGGCAGCTTGAATAGTAATGCTTGGAACAGAAGATAGATCACAGGAAAAAGGCTTTCATGTCAGCTCCAGCTCATATCATCTGAGTCCTGTGTCCTATGTGTAAAGTGTCTTCAACAAAAAGCAGCCATCACTCAACTCCTGAGAGGCAACCATGGGCTACATCAGAGTTAGGTACAAAGAACTTTCTTTTGCATGCTTGGTCAGGACAGTTCAAATGACTGAAAACAATACAGATTATTGATGTAGCACAGAAACAGAGGAGATAGAGCAAAGTCAGGGAGATGCCAGCAGCCAACCAGGAAAACAAGATGTGAGGTAACAAGCCCCAAGCCTCATGGTAAAATACAGATTAATAGAAATGGGTTAATTTCAGTTGTAAGAGCTAGTTAATAATAAACCTGAGCTAATAGGTCAAACAGTTTTTAATTAATATTAGTTTCAGAGTGGTTATTTGGAAACTCATGGGTGGGCAAGAAACCTCCATTTACAAAAAATAAACAAACAAATGATCAGTAAGACAAAAAAATATATGCCCAAACAAAGCAACATGGAATAAAATGTCCACAAAAACATCACTGAGTTTGTTTTGTATTCGTCAGTTACCCTGGGCATGAGGCATGCCATGGAGTATGGTTGGTAAATCTAGTGGGACTCTATTAAAGAAAACTGATCTTCCATTTTCCAGTAGGCACAAATTATAGATAGCCTCCTTATTAGGGTAGGACTCCTTGTTCACTTCTCTCTCTCTCTGTGTTGGGACCCCATCTGTCTGTGTCTGCTGTCACAGTCTCTGTGAGCTCATGTGTGTATCATCAGTCCTTTTGTGTCTGGAAGATGCTGTTTCCTTGATGTCATCCACAACATCTGGCTATTACAATCTTTCTGTCTCTTCTTCTATGCATATACATGAACTTTTAGAGAATAGGTCTATGAAGACTTTCCATTTAGGATCCTTTGAGTGCTCTCACTCTCTGCTCACTGTATACTTGTGAGTCTGTTTGTTGATTCCCATCTACTGTAAGAAGAAGCTTTTCCAATGTGGGTTGAAGAAGGCACTGATCCATGGACATAGCAATATGTCATTAGAAGCCATTTCATTGCTATGTTCCTTTATCAGAATATAGTAGTAGGTTTTACTGCTGACCCTTGGAACCTATCTAGTCTCATATTCTTGGCCAGTGACTTTATTATTGTCAGGTATGGGTTCCATCTCATGGAGTGGGGCTTAAATCCAATAAAAACATCGTTGGTTACTTCAGTAACATTTGTGCCACTATTGCATCAGCATATCTGGCAGGAAGGTCAGTGTTGCAGGTTGCAAAGTTTGTAGCTGGATGATATGGATGCTCATTTCTCTTCTTCTATCATGTGGAGAGTATTTTACAGTATGATGAATGCTAGTCAGTAAGAATGAAGCTTCACAGTTAGGCACCAACATTTATTTCTCTATGTTTGCTGAAATAAGTAAAACTGTATCTTTAGCAATAGGACCTTACCATTAGGCTGTGGATAATAGCAAAAAGCCTTGGCAATAGTCTGTGATGATTTGTTTGGGGGGCAGTCCCTAAGGCCCCTTTTATTGAACAACTCAATAAGATGTAACCCTTTCTTGGAACTGGAGGTTTTTAGTTAGTGGCATAAAATGTCTAGTTGGGAAATTTCCTCCCCCATTAGATGGTGTCTCCATTTAGATTTCTTTCATATATGTATATATTTTAGAAAGATTCTATGGCAGTAGGTTTCCATATGGTTTTTCAAATGTTCTTTAGTGTTATTTGTCCCTCTCCATATTTCCTCCTTTACCATTATCTCCCACCACCTTAGGTGAAAGGATGAAAAAGGTATTCCAGGCAAACGGAATTAACAAACAAATATAGTTATTCTAATATCTGACAAAATAGACCTCAAATGAAACTAATCAGAAGAGATTAAAAATGACTCTATATTCATTAAAGAAAAAACAACAGGATATTATAATCCTAAATATATATGCATTCAAGCTAAGAGCATCTGATTTCATAAAAGAAACACTATTAGACTTAAAACTATAGACAGTGTGTGATTTGAATACCCCACTAGAAAAACTAAACGCATCTAGAAAAAAAAACTGAACTCAAAAATGTTGACCGAGGTTTCTGTCCCGCCTGGTCCTAAAGCCTTTTAGCCCCAAAGAAACACACAGAGGTCTATATTAACTATAAACTGATTGGCCTATTAGCTCAGGCTTCTTATAGTTCTTATAACTTATATTAGCCCATAATTCTTGTCTGTGATAGTCACATGGCTGGATACCTTTTTCATCAGGGAGGCATTCTCATCCTGCTTGTTCTGCTGTGTCTGGGTGACAACTGCAGACTGCACTTTCCTCTCCCAGAGTTCTCCTGTTCTCATTGCCCTGCCTCTACTTCCTGCCTGGTTGCCCTGCCTCTACTTCCTGGCCAATCAGTGTTTATTTAAAATACAAGTGACAGGGTACAGATCATTGTCCCACAGCACAAAACTCTGGAGTTAAATGACAGCATAAACCATAAATGCCTAAGAGATATCTACAGAACATCACACTCAAACACTGAAGAATGTACATTCTTCTTAGAAGTCCATGAAAGAATTTTCACAAAATGCCTTGATTTGGACACAAAACAAGCCTCTAAAATACAAATAACTTAAAATCACATCCTATATTCTGTTCACTGTAGGTTAAAGCTAGATATCAACAGTAACTACAAGAATGACAGAAAGCTTACAAACTTATAGAAGCTAAACAGCATACCATTGAATCAAAATTGGGTGGGGGAAAGAATCAAGAAAGAAATTTAAAATAGAGCATAGCAAAATCTATGACACAATGAAGGCAGTCATTGGAAGGAAGTTTGTAGCCCCATGTATCCATATCAAAAACACAAGATATGAATTAATCACTTAAAAATGCACTGGAAGGTCTCAGAAAAACAAGAGTAACCAATGACAGAAAAGTACAGAGGAATAGGTAATTAGAATTGGATTAGTATTGAAATGAAAAACGTAGAAAGGAAAAATAATACAAAGAATCAATGAAACCAGTAGCCAACACTTTGAAAAAAATTAAAATAATTGACAAACCTCTAACCAAATTAATCAAAGAAAGATATTATTCAAATTAATAAAACAAGAGACAGAAAAAGGAGACTTTACAAAGATACCTAGAAATTCAATGTCCTGATGGGAGCTCCGATAGTTTTAGGTGCCAAGTGATTTTTTTCATAAGGAGCTCACTTGCACAAGTTTCTCTTCTCTGCAGCCTTCCATGTTTCTGGCATTTCCAGCATCCTGGGGTTACTACTGTGGCTGACACTTCATGTTCACAGTTTCATGTATTTCTTTCCTCGGGGCTTTCCTCAGAATCAGACCATGTTATCCCGACATCCTTTAAAACCTCTGTGGAAGCCTCCATAATTTTGTAACTCATATACTATGTATGCTTGGAAAACATAAGTAGAAGGCTAGTTGGCTCTGAGGTCTGTCCATGACTTGAGCAATAGTCAAGTCATCTGGACAATGGCTGCAGAAGCTTCTAGGTGTGATGGTGCTTGAACCTGGAAAAACAGTTCCGTAGGTAACACGGTTTCAGTAACTCATTCTCTCCTTAATGGAAAATCTTTTAAACAATTTTTAGTTTTATACCTTGAATTGTGTGCTTTTAAAAATTATTTTCCTAAAAGAAATTTGAAATGTGGTGTTCCTATTTAAATTATTTCTGTTTTATCACCTAGATTTTGTACATATTTGTCCAATTACTCTTAAAATCTTATCTTCTTAGAGCCTTTTTACACTTTTATGACTGTCTATTTTATTATGCTCCAGAGAACTGTGCTTTTGAAAATACTTTTTTTTTTTTTTTAAAAAAATGTGGGCCAGTAATATGGCTTAGGGAGTAAGGAGGCTTGCTGCTAAACCCAATAGCCTACATTCAATCCCTAGGATTCTGATGGTGGAGAGCTAGAGCCAATTCCTGTATGCCCTTTGACCTTCATGTGCATGTTGTTTCAGGGACATATACGCTCTCTACACACTGTAGTAGGAAGGCTGCTCGTTGGGTCCCGGCTGCTCATTTCTGAAATAATCACACAGAAACTATATTATTTAAAACATTGCTTGGCCCATTCGCTCTAGCTTCTTATTGACTAACTCTTACATACTAATTTAACCCATTTCTATTAATCTGTGTATTGCCACGAGGCTGTGTCTTACCGGGAAAAGTTCTGGCATCTGTCTCTGGCGGAGCTGCATGGCTTCTCACTGACTCTACCTCCTTTCTCCCAGCACTCAGTTTTCCACACCTAGCTCTGTTCCCCTATAGTTTTGCTATAGGCCTAAAGCAGTTCCTTTATTAACCAATGATATTCACAGCACACAGAGGAGAATTCCACATCAACACACAATAAAAATGTAAAAATTTTAAATGCTTTTTCATGATAGCATAGTGGAAAAATAGTTCTAATTGACTACTATTAAGGTAAGTATTTTTATGTGTCTGTTAATAGTTGTTGACACGTTTGATTTATCATTTCACTCTTGGTTCTGTCAGATTGTAGGATGCTGTATCTGAGCTACACCTGACTAGTCATCTGCCCCCGTGTCCTTTGGTTGTTTTCTTTTTTTAAAAAAATTAAAACAGAACTCTTCATTTTGCAGATGGAATTTTATATAGCTAAGTCTCTAAAAATAAAAATACAATGACTTTTTGTGTGTGTGTGGGTGTGTGTGGGTGGGTGTGTGGGAGGAGAGGTTCCCATGTGCTTCCCTCTATCCACGAGAAAAACTGTGTAACAGTTTTCAAAAACATCCATTTGCCACTAGTATTGCTGTATGCTTTTTTTCTTTAAAGCTTTTTATTGATTCTTTGTGGATTTCACATCATGCATCTTGAACCCCTTCATCTCTCTGTCCTCTCGCTTCTGCCCTCTGCCCTTGCCACCTCTTCGCAAAACAAAAATTAAAAGAAAAGCCAAACCAACCAATAAAAAGAAAGAAAGAAAGAAAGAAAGAAAGAAAGAAAGAAAGAAAGAAAGAAAGAAAGAAAGAAAGAAAAGGTCTCAGTGTAGAAGCTGTGGTGTGGCCCAGTGAGTCACACAGTTTACCCTTTAGCCCATACATCTTTACTTGTGAGTGTTCGTTGCAATGGGTCATCCATCTGGTTCAGGCCTCTGGCTTCTGCTACACTATCGATCCTGGGCTATCACTGGGACTCCCCTTGGATATCCTGTTATATCCTGTGTCCTGGAGATCCTGTAGCTTTGGATCTGCAGGTGCTGCCCCTTCGTGTGCTCCAACGGATCATAGATGGGGTGGATGTTGTGGCTGGCCAACTCATCACCCTAGGTTCTGGGCCAGGGTGGCTGCGGATTGGTCAGTCCACCAGCTTTCTCTCACTCTCACCACGCAGGCCAGTTCTCCAGCACTGCCCCCAACTAGTTCACCCAATGTAGCAGACAACAAGGAGTGGGACCAGTTCTGCTTTCACACCTTCTGGTCCGTCTCACTCTCACCCACACCACCAGGGCCAGCTCTCCCGTTTCACCCAGGAGAGGTACAGAACCAGCTCTCTGGATTGCTGCACTTGGTGAGGGGTAGGGCCAGTTTTTTCATTCTTATGCCCCCCGAGGCTGGCTCTCCTGCCCGTTGCGGGAGGCAAGAGATGGGACTGGGGCATCCCCTTTCTCTTGCTACATCATGTCGTCCTGGCCTGCGCTGCTGCCAGGGACCACGTCTGTGTCTGTGACTCTGCTGTAATCTCAGTCTGTGTTGATGTCTGGCTCCTGGTACCACGGAAAGCCGTGAGGATAGGGCTGTGAGCCCTGTACCTCTTCAGGGCAGCACAGTAGAATCTTCCCTGCTGGCAAGAGTGCCGGTGAGCTGGCCCTGAGAGATGATAGCCCCACGGTCTGTCGCATCGTACCGGCAAGGGAGAGATACCTCCTTTGACCCCACACCCTTCGCCTCTCACCACCTACTGCAGGCGGGAAATGCTGGTCCTAGGTCTCGAGAGTGGGAGAGATGACCCTGCCCCTCATGGGCTGCAACACACAAGAGAGTGAGCCCTGTACTTCAGCTGGGCAACACAGTAGAGCTGACCCCATTGACAGGGACACAGGTGATCACGTGCCCAACCCTTCACCGGCCATGTGGCTGTGTCGAAGTGGGAGAGGGAGAGATGACCGCCCCCCTCCCCAGCCCCTTGCCACCTGTGGCAGGTGGCAGAGCTGGCTGGTCCTGAGATCACGAGAGGGGGAGAACTGTCACTGCCCCCCACTGGAAGAAGCACTTGGGAGAGCAGGCTCCATCCCTCATCCGGGCAGCAGAATAGAGCTGACCCTGTTGACAGGCGTAGTCTTGAGCTGGCTTGGCTGGGTCATGAGAACATCAGGACTAGTCGTGTGTCGCGTCCAGTTCCCTCCCATCATGTCGTGGCATGGATGAGGAAAAAAATACCCTCTCTTCCCTTGTCCACCTGCGGCACGTAAGAGAACTGGTTCTGGGGCCATCCAGTGGGAGAACTGGCTCTGCCCCTGACCAGCTGTAGCACTCTAGGGCTGACCCTGTTGTCAGGGGACACGGGTGAGCCAGTCCTGAGGGCATGAAGGCATATATGCCTATGTTTCTTGTTGAATCCCTTTGGGGGTAAATTAATGATTTAGATCCACAATCTGTACATGGTCTGCGAAGGAACAAAGTTGTTAAGAGGTGCCCGTGCCAGCGCAGCCTGGATATCGAGTTCGAGCGAAGGACGTCAGGATTAATGAAACACGCACTCTGGATGTTGCAGAATCAGAAGTCCTTTATTGTACATCACCAAGGGTATTTTATACCTAACCCAGACAGGTGGGTCAACAGGATGGAGACCTCATCGCCAGATCCTCAGGTTAGGGCCAAGGCAATGCGTACTCAGAAAGCAGGGTTGGTAAACAACTCTGAGAGAACGGAACTTGAAAGTTTCTCAGAAACCCAGAACAACAAGGGCAAGAAAGGTCACCAACAGGAGAGGTGAGTAGGTGACTCCATTAGGTCCCAACAAAGAGGCACTTTACTTTGAGGACATAGGCAAGGAATATGGTCTATATGCACATTGTTTATGCATATGTGTGTATGGGAGGCATGCTGGAGATATTTCTGCAGAAGAGGACTCTATGTGGCCACACCCACCACTGGGCCTTAAATATCCTTCATGCAAAGTGGGTCAGTCAGGAGTGTAATGACTGACGCTATGAAAGGACCACAGAGCTTCTTTAAAGGACATCTTCCTGGGAGCGTCTCTGCAGATCATTAACTATTTAACTGAGGGAGAATGTGAACTAATTTGTGTTTCAGTTCACTGGCCTTTAAATGACAATCATTATATAAACAAAACAGACCAGAAATTATGCCGATACGTGTCTGATATTGAAAATTTACGTCTGGTGTGTTAGAGAGTTTTGAAGGCATGAAAGCAAGCCATCCCTGGGCATTTATAAACTTAAAATTATATCGCAGTACACACACTTGCTATGGTGTCTGTACAGTGTATTTCAGTGCACACATACTCTCCTGGTTTGTTGATCTTCTTAACAGAATTCATTTCAAAGTCGGGGGCTGGGACTAGAATGCCTTCATTTCTCAGGTTGTTTTCTGAACTATGTTTTAGTAGGAAGAGTCTAGAGAATCTTTTCAAAGGTTCATAAGAGACTAAACTTTCCTCCTTCTTCTCTTGGGACAAATTAGCACGGTTACTTTGGGCAGAGAACAAGAACCAACATTTGGAATCACTCTAATTAAATCAATGCTTTTGGCTTAAGAAGCATTTTTTAATATTAACCAGCTAGCCTAAAAGCTTACATCCCAGGAAGTTGTTCTGTTTACTCTAAAATGCTTGTGATTTCCTAGCCTCATTTTCTTGTTTTTACTTCATCTTATAGTGTTAAATGTGTTTTCTCACAGAGCTGAAGAGCCTTAGTGAACAGATGCTGTGCCAATTTGATTCTAGCACTTACCAATCTTGCAATTATTGACGTTTGTGATCTGGATGATTCTTTGTTGTGGGTGCTGTCCTTTGCAATGTAGCATGCTTTTCCATGTTTATAATTTCACAGATGCCTGTGGAATTGTCACTTCTGCCAACAAGATAATTACTACGTGGAACCCAAACCATTGTCAAACCCTAGTTCCAAAGTAACAAGGAATACCAAATCACCATTGGCAAGGATGGAAGGCAGACGGTAGGAGTCTCAGTTGGATTTTGTAAGAACAAGTTTGTGAATCCATCCCTGTCCCCAAGATCTGACTTATCAGTGTTACCACCAGCAGCTGAAAACTGCCTTTGGCTAAAACCAATAATAAACCCACTAAAGCTTTTGATAAGCAATAGACAATTCCCCTGAAAGGCCTTAAAAAAAACCAATTTTCTTCTATAGTGCTTTTTGGTTTGTTTTGACATTTTTTTTGTCTTAGTGTTTTTTGTTTTGTTATTTTACTTTCCTTTGATTTTAATTATTATTATTATTTTTTTTTTGAGAGAGGAAGGACATGAAGTTGTCTGGGTAAAGAGGTGGAGGTGGAGAAAGAATATGAACAAAATAGATTTTGTATAAAAAAGTAAGTAAGGGTAAGTTAATTAAAAAAACCAAAAGTATAATTTAGTAAGATCAAAATTAATAGACAAATATGCAAGACCTAAGCTAAATGGCTTCTTTAGTTTTTGTTATCTTTATTTCCTTACCTACTTATTTATTTACTTACTGTGGGGCATGTCATGGAGCATTGTGGAGGTCAGAGGACAATTTGCAGGAGTTGGCACTCTTCTTAGACCATGCAGAACGACCGAGTTTAAACTCAGGTGTTCAGACTCGGTAACAAAAAGTACAGTTATGGTACTGTTACTTACTAAGGCCAGTTCAGAACCGTTATTGAGTAGTTGCACAAGCTGTTGCTCCAGGACACAGGAAAAGTGAGACTGTAGTACTTATTTATGCTCTGAATCCTTACCTTCATTCCCAAGGGGCCGCTGTAATTGTAGAAGGACATGTTTAGAATGTCTATGAGTAGAATAACTATAGTCAAGGAAAAACAGTAACTTACCTTTCTTTCAAGTGTGCCTATATTTCAAGGAGACATTCTTATGTCAAGTACTTAGGTCTAAGATCACCTCCTCCTACACTATAAAGTACACTTAAAGCCTGCATACTGGGTCTTAACTTAGGCCATTTATTCTGTATTGACTGAGAGACTTCTCAGGGATAATTGTTCTTGATGTAGTTGTTGTAGCTTGGGACAAACTCAGCCATCAGAGTAGTTGGTGAAGTTGGCCACTGTATTCAAGATGAGACTCAGAAGATATTGTATTCCTAAAAGAAGGAGAAGGAAAAGTAAAAGCAGAAGAGATCACAGCATGGGGGTTTCTTGCTTAGGCTGGGTGAAGTGGTTTCATTCTGCCGTAAGTAAGCAAGCACTCATGTGATTCCTACAGACACAGCTTCCGGAAGAAAGAATGTTTTAAAGCATCTAAGTCAACACTCATCAGGATGTCATTTATCTTTGTCTTTTAAAGAGGGATCTGAGGTCTTTCATGGGCTTACAAGGGTGATGGGCAGTTTGTTTAGCACCACCAGATACTATGAGAACTTGTCCTTAAGAAGGAATCTTCCAGGTGTGTTACACCTCAATTATTCCAAGGCCTATGCCCAATATGTGGTGTGTCGTCAACAATAGGGTCTCATTTTCCAGTTCTGGGAGACAACCAAGGGAGAAGTAATAAAGGTGAAGCCATTATTATTATTTTTGGAAATGGATCATTTATTTTTGTTTTTTGTTGTTTGAGATTTTCATACACACCTACAAAGAATTGTGAGTCACAATGTGGTTGCTGGGAATTGAACTCAGGACTTCTGGAAGGGCAGGCAGGCAGTGTTCTTAACTGCTGAGACATCTCTCCATCCCTTAAATCTCAGATTTATTGAAGATAATTATTTATACAGAGTAGAAATCTTATAACTGATTATGCTTATTAATGTATTAGAACAGAATAAAGCCATCTGATTCTCTGGTTAAATACACTAAGTTTTAGACTATATTTTGGAGACAATTTAGTCTTATTTCTATAGGTTTTTCTTTTTTCTTTTCTTTTTTTTTTTTTTTGAGACGGGATCTTACTAGGTATCCCTGGCTGGCTATGCAGCCCAAGCTGGCCTCTAACTTACAGAGGTCCACCTGTCTCTGTCTCTGCCTCTGCCTCTAGAGTTCTGGGATTAAAGACATGTGCCATGCTCGACAACTCCTATTTTAATGTGCAGGTTCTACTAATTGTATATGATATTTTGTCAAAGTAAAGTACATATTTTATCACACTGGGAATTGAGATGCATTTATATAAGTTAATTGGCAGTGTTTTCAGTACACAGACTATCAAATGACAAATCTTGGGTTAGCTGATAAATATTGAATATAGAGGAAAAAGATTCTAGGAAGTTCAATGTAAAAATGAAAACACTTGTGATTTGAGTAATGGCTGGAGAGTAAGGAGGCCTGAGAAACAATTATTGAGAATTTTCAGATTATCCATTAGACTGTCAAAATTTACTGAATGGTTTCAAGAGTGAAAGAAACTCTGGAAAACATAAAACACAACCTGTAAAATACCTGGGGGTGGAGGGGATGGGAGTTGGGGAGCAAGTATAGTTCTTGTTATATAGCCCAACCTGGCCTTGAACTTGTAATCCTCCTGCCTTAGCATCCTGAGTCCTGGGACTACAGACTTACAGTTGTCTGACTTGAAACACAGTCCTTTAACATGAAATGTAATGTTACCATTTCCAACCCTCATTCCTTTCTTCAATTCCCCTTCAGTAGGTCCCCCTCCAAACTTCATATTTCTTTATTTTTCTGCCTTCTCCTCCTTCTTTTCCTCCTCCTTTGCCTTTTGATAATCCACTAAGTCCAGTTAGCTTTGTCCATATGTGCATGTGTGTGATATCATCCATTGAAACTCAGGGAACCTTCCAGTGACCCACCCTCAAAGAAGAATGTTCTCCCTCCTCCAGTATCTATCAACTGTCAATAGCCCCTCGGTAAGAGGTGGGACCCATTGAGCACAATCCCTGTCTACATTTGAGCTTCAGAGACCTCAAAGCCTATCCACAGTGACTCACCTCCTCCAAGTAGGCCACATCTATTCCAACCAGGCCACATCTCTAATAGTGCCACTCCCTATGAACTATGGGTGCCATTTTTATTTATCAAAAGGCACAGAAGGCATGTTGGCCTGATTGATTGTGATTTTTTTTTCCTCCAATGTGTTTTATATATCTTGAGGTAGGTGATTTGTTGTGTTTCTTGGTGTGAATATTTGGACTTGTCTCTGTTGTGTGGGTATTTGCATCTTTGTTTGCTGTTACCACCAACTTGTCATGTTGTGGCTCAACTGAACAATGTTTGGTTTTTAGTCTTCTGGGGGTTACAAGTGTGGCTCCCCATGTTCCTAGGTCAGCAGAGTTGTTGTGGGGACTGATAAACTGGCATGTAGGGGTGGCGGATGGCTTTGTGGTTCATTAACTTGGGTTTCAGGTTGGGCTTTACACAGGCCAGGAAACCTAGAGTGACCCGTAGTGGGTGGCTGAGTGGACCATCTCTGGGAATATCTAACCAGGCAGGCAAGCAGGAATATAGGCTGTTTTTTTCCTAGATACAATCAAGAAGGTTTTTGGCCACTGCAGAATGCAGTTTATAAAGCTATCATGTACAGTCACATGCTCCCAATGCAACACGTGTAAGAATCTCAATATGCTGCCCAAAATATTTCCATATGGGCCCCATATCTAGGACGGGTTCTTCCTGGTCCTTCTCCATGACTTCCCTCTGCTTTCCGTACTCAGCTTCGTTTGAGCTCATCAGCATCTACTCCATTTCCATGGAGAAGGAGTCGGACTGAGTCCTAAGCAGGTATAGGAGGAGGTGAATGTAAAAGAAAAGAGCTTTTGTAGTTTGATTTTGCTTACCATTTCTGGAGTGTCTTCTATTGTCATTACATGGCTTCTAGCCTTTAGATTGCCCAGTCTACTAAGTACTTTAGGTTAGCACACTGACTTTACTAGGGTAGGTATTCAGAAAATGCTTGTAAAGAGGGGATGCTCATCCATAGTTAACCTACTCCCATCTGTGGGGAGGTGGACAGGAAACATCTAGGTAGGCACACCTTGACACAGTTGTATCTCTGAGTTGTTCCTGAAGAAAGCTGATTTACTCACCTTCTGTGATCTTGTGTGTGCACGGCCTTTATTACTTCTGCTCTCACTTTCTACGATTTATTCTGTGTTGTTTAGAATTTGCTTTAATCCACAGTGACCTGGAACCCACTGTGTTTTCCAGGCTTGTCTAGTTCTAAGTGCTAGAATTACAGACTTGTATCACTCACCTGGCTAAAGTCTTCCCATTCTCACATTTTCTTCTCTTTGTATTAGTTCTTCTGATTACATATTATAGCCTGGAAGTGTCTCCTTGGGCTTTTCTTTCTTTAAAAAAATAAAATATTTATTTTTTGACAATTTGATACATGTAAACAATGTATCTTGATCATATGCACCTGAACTTCTCTCTCCCACTCTTCAGGCACCCCCCCACAGGCTTCCCTCTCTCTTCCTCTTCATGTTCTCTCCTTTCTTATTTAATTGTTTATTATGGGTAACCCACTGAACCCACTGAAAGCTATCTGGTGGAACGTTGACATATTGTTAGCTTGAGCCTGTGCTTGTTTTGTGCAGGTAATCCTGGCTGCAGTGAGTTGATGCAATGGCCATGCCATGGTCAGAAGACAGCATTTCACAGCATTTCTCTCCATTCTCCTTGTTTTCTGCCTCCCCTTCCACAAAGCTTCCTGAGCCTCGATGGGTGCTGAGTGTATGTGATAAAGATATCCTATTTAGGGCTGTGCACAGAGTAATTACTAAAAGCAACTATGAGTTTATTTTTAGTAATGTTGAGAATTGAACCCAGAGCCTTGCACATACTAGGCAAGCCCTCTACCTCTGAACTATAGCCTTAGCCCTCTAAATTGTAATTTTTTTTTAAAAAAATTAAGTATGTTTCTTTTAAATCTTGGAAAATTGAAAGTATTTGGTTTTTGTGTATATGATGTGTTCATGAGTGTACAAGTATGTGTGATGTAACTATGACTGTGTAAAATGTGTAATAAATGTGTACAAGAGCATGAATAGTATGAATTAATATGTTTTTATGTGTGAATATGGCACATGTATGAGATATATCTATGTATGGTATATGTGTGATTGTGTGTAAGTATATAGCAGACCCATAAATATTATGTGTGTGCTTGTGTGTTCTCTTGTATATTTCTATATATATGGATATGAGACTTGTGTCTATAATTACCATTATTATTATTCATGCATATATATATATGGTATAGGTGTAGTTGTATGACTGTTTATGTGGTATTTAGGGTACCTGTGTCACTGCATATCAGTGCATACATATGTCATACCCCTAAGGTATGTATAGATGTGATATGTACATATGCTTTGACCTTTGATGGCAAATCCATCCAAATGGTAGAAGCCTCTTGTACAGCCACAGAATATACTCCGCTACAACTTGAATATTGTTACAGCTCTGAGCCAGAATTGTTATCTTTGGCATGGGAAGGAAATTCATTCCACATAAACAATGTCTGTAAGACTGACAAATTCCTAAGAAGAACCTCATTTTGAGTTCTTGTTCACTCTAAGAGTTTTGAGGATGTAGTATTTGCTGAAAATGCTTTGGTTAAAGATGGAAGAAGTAATTTGAGTGTTAGCTCTGCAGATATATGTCCTCTTTCTGGACCTATTTTTGAGGAAATGCCGTAGGCTATGCCATGAGTACTCTATTTTCTAGCCAAAGGGAAGCTTGCTCCTTTGCCCTTTGGCTTCTGAAACCATCACCCATCGTTCCTGGTATTGCTAATCAAGCACATGCATGCCCTGATCTGGGCATATAGTGGACTTGGTTAATATTATTAGGATTAGGACAGGCTACCGCCAGCAGAGGGAGCATTCTGTCTGGATTGGAACTGCCTTCAATTTCACTGCATAGATTCATGTTCCTTCTTCTTTTAAAGTTTTAAAAGGAGATTTCAGACAGCCTGAATTGTGTATCTGATTACACATATAATTCCATGTCTAGGACATCCCTAAAACCCTGCCTGTGAGGACCTTCTATATTTTCTTTTGACTCTCATGGGGAAAGTCCGCAGCTCTCTTTCTCCCTGAATTCAAGTGAACCTTGTTTCCCATTTTGACATCACTATAAAATCATAGTATGAGATTGAACTTTCAACAAAGTTTCCCCTTCTTTGTTTCTTCATTTATAAAGTGAGGTAACCAACAGCATTGAAGAATAAACAAAGTCTCAGCAATATAGATAAACTCAGTGTAAAAGCTAAATCCACAATCAGAGATTAGCATCTAAAGCTTGGGAAGGGCCACAGATAAAAGATCCAGGATTCCATTCAAGAGGGCAGAAACATTTCAGAATCAGGGGGAGGAAGCAAGGAAGCATCTTTTTACGTGGCCAAAATCCAAACTTAAGGGCTTCTCCAGTTATCTAGTATGTTGGCCTTCTGCAGCCTTGTTGGTGTGAGTCTGAGGACCATATTCTTTAAGCCCAGGGAAATAAAAGATTGGTAATTTTCTGTGGCTTCTGCATGAACCTCACATCTTTCCAGGAAACAGTGCCATTTTGTAAGAAGAGTAAATGGCTAAATTTTCTATGTTTCTATTCCTTCTTCTGAATTCATTGCTCAGGTGGTTCTTCATTATACCACTTGAGTTCTTGTGTGACAGATACTAAGTCACCTTGTATAGACTTGACCACGAAGCAAACACTGCCTTTCCACAGGTTATAAGCAGTACTTTGCTAAGTACAACTAAGTACAAGCTAAGTACAACTTGCTCAGCCCTTTTATTTTATATTACTTTATTTTTATGTGCGACTTGTCATTTATATAGCTGTATATATGTGTGCAGAGGTGTGTGGCACACATCCTCACACACTTGCAGTGAAGAGGCCTGACATATTACTCAAATGGCCTTATTTCTTTGAGAAGGGTCTCTTGGTGAACCTGGAGCTTCCAATTTTGGACTTTGTTGACTGACCAGCAAGCTCCAAAGATTTTTCTATTTCTGCTCCTTCTCTGAGTGTGGGAGCTACAGGAACTTGCAGTTGTGTTCAGCTTTTATGTGTGGGGGGATCTGAGCTTAGGTCCTCACTCTTGCTAGCAAGTGGTCTTACTAAGCCAAGTCCCCATCCCAGTTTGACTTTCTTATGTGTTCATCTCTTTGTAATTCCATAGACCCAGGGTTACAAAATCCCACATTTCACCCTGCGATGCCTTCAGGGTTATTCCTTTGTTTATATTAGTAGAACCATAGTATAATTTAAAAATATCTCCACATCTATGTCTTGCTTGCCTATAGGAAGTTTGTATTTCCTGGCCATTTGTGATACAATAGAGCTATGTGACTAGTTCTGTTCAAAGACATAGGAATGTCTGGTATTTCACTTCTAGGCTAGAACATCAGTACCAGTTCCACACCATGGCCAATAAACACCAGAGAGGAATTTCTGCTTTTGTGTAGACACAGAGAGTTTTTACAAACCTGGGTTATGGACATTCTAAATGTTAACCTCTGGATTGCATTTAGAACTCAAATTTAGAATTACCTGCAATGGAACATATTGATTGCTATTTTAGAAAACTAGCTATGAAGCACAAGTCCTTTGGTCTGGTTCTAGAACTCAGATTTCTCCAGATGCTTGGCAGTGGGTGTTTTGAACTCACTGATGCTTACCTCTCCTGTTTTTTCCCGATAACGTCACTCAAAAGTTCAAATTATTTATAACCATTCCTTTGGGGAGATACCCATGATTTCACATCCCTAAATAAGAATCCACTTGGTTAGGTTTTGTGCACTGAAACAATGTTGAACGCTTGCTGCTTCTTATTGAGAGGAGATGGTTAAGAAATGAGGAAAACTTGGGCACATTGCTAGGGATTCAGCTTCTTGACAATGTTTTCCTGCTTATGTGTGCTGTGAGACCATCTACAGGTAGTGTACCTGTTATTTTAGATGAGTACTACTAAAATGTACTAAATCAAGTCAGTGCTTGTTGCTGTCATTCTAATGCTATGTTAAAATTATTATTATATGTCCTGAGTGAAAATGAAAAACTCTCCAACCACAGTCAGTTGTCAATTCTTCATATAAATATGTAGCTTCTTTTCTTTTATTAGGTTACCAAAGTATTTCAAGCAGATGAAAATCAAATGTGTACCTAAAGAAGAGACTGTGTGTTTTCAACTTCAGTGGTCTATGACTTTAGATCTAGAGCAAGAATTGGCCAAATTTCCCTCCTTTGTTATGCCTTTAGGAGGGAGGAAGTAAAATACATGCCTGTTGAGAACATGTTTGTGTTGTTGTGTTCAACAAATGATGTATTTAAGTATTTCTAAATTGCTGTGGGACAATGGTCTTCTACCCTCTAAAGATCCCTCACTTGTATTGCTTTAATAAAATGCTGGTTGGCCAGTAGCCAGGCAGGAAGTATAGGTGGGGCCACCAAAACAAGAGAATTCTGGGAAGAGGAAAGACTGAATCTGTAGTCAGATGCAGAGGAAGCAAGATGAGAATGCTCCACTGATAAAGGTACCAAGTCATGTGGCTAACTCAGACAAAAATTATGGGTTACTGTAAGATGTAAGAATTAGTTAACAAGAAAGTCTGAGCTAATAGGCCAATCAGTTTATAATTAGTGTAGGTCTCTGTGTGTTTCTTTGGGACTGAACAGCTGCAGGACTGGGCAGGACAAAAACCTCTGTCAACACTAAATGTTTTAAATAGAACTGTGCCAGAGATAGGTTAAAAATCAAAATAGTAAATTCATGATCATTAAATTCTAAATACAAAGAATGAAAAATAATTTTTCTTTATGAGCAGAGATTGTTTTTATTTTAATATTTTCTGAAGGAATACATCTCTGATTTCTCTTGGACGAGCAAGGCCCTATGAGTGATTGACTTGCTTCTTAAAACTAATGGAATTCAGTGTCTAAACTTCCTCTTTTCCTCTTCTGTCAAGATCTTTGTGGGGCAAGAAGTGGATAGAAATAATACCAAGCACACTATGAACAAATACAAAATTGTATTCTCCAGTGCACACATACATCAAAGCCCACCTCACATGTGCATTTCTGCTTGTGTATTTGGAAGACCAACTTTAAATCGAATTGCTTAAAATATTTAAGATTGAAAAAGTGATATTTAATAAAAATTTTTGAAGACCAAATATTTAATTTCCTTGTGAATTACCTCTAGAGTCTTTCTTCTTTTGTATGAGACTCTACTCCCTTTTTGGTGAAGGAGGATACTGTGGGAAGCACTGTCTAGCCAAGGGCTGAGAAAGCAAATGCAGAGTAGACCGGGTCAAATGTAACAGAATGCTTCCCTGTTCTTTGTATTTGATAGACTTTTCATCACCCTTCTTTCACATTTGTCTTAATAAGAGCTCAAAGAGGTGCCAAAGAATAGATTTATGCAATACTTGAAGGAACTGATGCTATTTGTGCATGTGCTTTGCATGAGACTGTTAAAGCATTAGATCTGATTACAAGGAATACTACGTTCAGTGGGAAGCAGAATCTATAGTGACATTTGGTGGGAGTTTCAAATGCACAGATGCAGTTCTTGAATGATGGAAAATCAAATGAGTTGAAGTTGGACCAAGCCAGATGCAGATCCTCCAAGCTCAACCAAATGAGTTGTAAGACAAATGGTCTGTTCATCCAAAAGTTATACATTAAGTACTGGTTTAATTAGACCAGCCCAGCCCACATAATATGTCATCTTGAGGTTAATTCTTTCTACAAGATGAGTTTTACGGAAGAGTTTTAAAGGAATGCAAAGATGAGGAGAATCTGTCACAGTCCAAGAAATGTAGTACAGGAATTGATACAAACTTTGGAGATTTCTCAAACTTACCATTTCATCCAGGTATAGTGCACTTTGGATGGAAATGATCCATGCTTCCCACCAACTTTTAAAACAGAAAGATAGCAACATTGCAGTCTTGGTGTACATGTACCAAGGAGCCAACTTCATTTTCAAAAGATTGTTCAGTAACTGTTAGATTGGCACAAAACATCCTGGAGACTGTGTTCCACAGAGTCTTTTGAATTGGTTGATGATTTGTCAAAGGCTACAGCTTTCTGGACAAAGCTCAGAAGCCTCAGAACACACCATTTCTCACCTGACTTGAACTGTAATAGCATTAGCAAAACTTTACCTGGTCATAGTGTGTGTGAACACAGCTTCATAAGCCCATTTGTTCTCTTTACATTTGTATTTTTCAGTTCAAATTCCTTCACAATACCTTAAAATTCCCACTGATGGCACAGTAGAGGTTTGGGGTATTTTCCACAGGTGAGTGGATCTTCCCCTACCGTAGAGGAGCGGAGCCCTTTGGTCTGACAGCTGGCCAATAGTCATGAAGTCTGCCTGACTTTGCATTTGTGGCACGGGAAGTGAGCAAATGTTTGGAAAAAGTAATAGATAGAATTTTAGAAAGAAACTATGGTATAACTTTGCTGTGAAACTGATGTTTCAATTTTAACTTATGTTATAAGATTTCAGAATGAAACAATCTTTTAGAATCTTCCTAGAGGTTTATGGGAAAGAATGAAGAGTTGACAATGAGTGAGATTTAATCCCTCCTTATCAGAGAGAAGGGGATAGGGCAAGGAGTGAGGAAAGTATCTATGAATATGCAGAGCAACAAAAAGCATGGATGAGTTGACCAGAAGTCAATAGAAAGCGTTGCAGAAATAAATAAATAGAAAGGGGAAACTTTAGTCTGATCCAGCAAAGTATAATCCATGAAACAGAATGGTCAAGAAAAGAAGTACTCAGCCATTTACTAGCAAACATGACTAATAACATAAGGACATGCACATGAAAAATATTTGTTCCCTTCAGAGAATGTCCAAAATTAGCTTGACTTTAAAATTCAAGGTGATGCACTTGGTTTGTTCAATGAAACTCTGTAAAGGAACTAATGATAAAAGGACCTGCATTTTTTCATACCTCCTTCCTGCCCTAGGCTTGTCTTACAGAAACAAACATTGCTGCTTGTTTTTATCTGTGGGCTACTCATATATCTGGGTAATATGAGTTTACACTTATAATAACTATTAGCAGTATGACATGTACTTATAATTACATTTTCCCTTGAACAATTTTTTTTTTAAAAAAAATTTGTTCTTTGAGATTATATAGACTGCATTTGATCATGTTAATATCCCTCCCCCAACTCTTACATGATCCATCCATCTTCCTCTATGTTCATTTTTGCTGTTAAACCTATCAAGACCAATTTGTGCTGCCTAAATATTCATGAACATGTACCTTTTCACGGAACCATTGTTGACTTACCAGGCACTACACTATAAGAAGAAATTGACTCTCTGTCTCTTAGTAAACAACAACCATCAATAACTCCGTTGCTAGAAGTGGGATTTCATGTTCAACTCTCTTCTCCAGACTAGTGTTTCATCTTATTGGCTTGCACAGATCTTGTGTATGCTGTCACAACCATTGTGAATTCATATGTGCAATTGCCCTATTATGTCCAGAAGATACTGTTTTCTTGCAACCATCTACTACACATAGATTTTACACCCTTTGTGTCCTCTCTTCTGCAATGATCCTTTAGACTTAGGGTGGAAATACGGTATAGACTCCAATTAGGAATGAGCATTCTTTAGTCTCTTTTTTACTGTGCTTTGGTCAATTGTGGGTCTCTGTGTTAATCAGCATCTACTGCAGAAAGAAGTTTCTCTGATGAGGGTTGAGAGATGCATTAAATTATTGTTATTATGATAAATCATTAGGAATAAGTCTAATACTATGACCACTTAGCAAAGTAATAGTAGTAGGTGCTCTCTTAGGGCTTATGACCAGCCCAATTGTGGTTCCATATAAAGGTTTTTATCCTGGGGACTAAGACTTAAATCCCATCAGAAAATGCCTGGTATATTAATTGCCCTCCTATTGCTGTGATAAAATACCCTGATCAAGGCAACTTATAGAAAAAAAGAGTTTATTTGGGCTTACAGTTTCAGAGGATTGCAGTTCATAAAGATGAATTTATGATAAGCCTCGGCTGCAGGAGTAGGAAGCTGAGGGCTCACTTCTTGAACCACATAAGCTGTTTGACCTAGTAGCTCAGGCTTCTTATTAATTAATTCTTACATCTTACATTAACCCATTATTCTTGTCTGTGTTGCCACATGACTTGGTACCTTTGTCAGCAAGGGATTCTCATCTTGCTTCCTCTGTGGCTGGGTGACAACAGCAGAATGACCTTTCCTCTTCCCAGAATTCTCCTGTTCTCATTGCCCTGCCTATACTTCCTGCCTGGCTACTGGCCAATCAGTGTTTTATTAAAAATAATACAAGGGACAGGATAAAAGACTATTGTCCCACAGCACATACTTATAGATCTCTCTATATGTTATATATATATATATATATATACAGATATATCTATAATATATCTATATCATGTATACATCTAGTATATACTATATAATATATTATATATAATACATATTAAGGTTTTAAATTTTTTTAAAATATCCATACAATATATATTTTTTTCATACAATATATTTTGATCATATTCTTTTCCTTCTCAAATTTCTTCCAGATCCTCCCTATCTCCTTCCCCACCCAGCTCCATTTCTCCCCACCCCCATGTGTACCCATCTCTCTGACTCTGTCTTTCTCTCTCTCTCAAAAAAAAAAATCCAGAGAAAACAACAGTCAAAACAGAGGCATTTTTTTTTTCTGTTGAGGTTCCACTTCCAAGATGACTCTAACTTGGGTCATGTTGACAAAAAACTAACCAGTACAATCGATTTTCACAATTTTGAGGAAACTCCACACTGATTTTCAAGGTGGCTGAACCATTTTGTACTCCAACAACAACAAATCTGTTTCCCCTTTCCCACATTTTTACCAGCATTCTTCATCATTGTTGTTTTTATTTCTCTTGTTTTAATATCTTAGTCATTTTGACTTGGGTAAGATGAAATATCAAAGCAGTTTTAATCTAAATTTCTCTGGTGACTAAGGCTGCTGAACATGATAAGAAATGTTTCTCAGCTCTTATATGGCATCTTTTGAAAACTAGTTTCTAGCCTTGTTTTTAAATCCAATTGCTCATTTTCTTTTGTTACAATAGGCCCAAACAAATCCTTCTTCTTATTTATTTATTTATTTATTTATTTATTTATTTATTTATTTGTTTGTTTATTTAAGATTTCTGCCTCCTCCCCACCACCGCCTCCCATTTTCCTCCCCCTCCCCCGATCAAGTCCCCCTCCCTCATCAGCCCTAAGAGCAATCAGGGTTCTCTGCCCTGTGGGAAGTCCAAAGACCAACAACCTAGATGCCCTTCAATGGAAGAATGGATGAAGAAAGTATGGAATATATACATATTAGAGTACTACTCAGCAGTAAATACAATGACTTCCTGAATTTTGCATGCAAATGGACGGAAATAGAAAACACTATCCTGAGTGAGGTGAGCCAGACCCAAAAAGAGGAACAGGGGATGTACTCACTCATATGTGGTTTCTAGCCATAAATAAAGGACATTGAGCCTATAATTCGTGATCCTAGAGAAGCTAAATAAGAAGGTGAACCCAAAGAAAAACATATAGTCATTCTCCTGAATATTAACCTTCATCAGGCGATGAAAGAAGACAGAGACAGAGACCCACATTGGAGCACCGGACTGAAATCTCAAGGTCCAAATCAGGAGCAGAAGGAGAGAGAGCACGAGCAAGGAACTCAGGACCGCGAGGGGTGCACCCACACACTGAGACAATGGGGATGTTCTATCAGGAACTCACCAAGGCCAGCTGGCCTGGGTCTGAAAAAGCATGGGATAAAACCGGACTTGCTCATTTTCTTGATATTTAATTTTTGAACACCTTGCATATTCAAATTCCCCACTTTCTGTCAGATGTGTACCTGTAAAGATTTTTTTTCTGGTTCTGCGACTGCTTCTTCACTTAAATGATGGTGTTCTTTGTTGTATAGAAACATTTTAGTTTCACGAAATTCTATAAATTTTTGGTCTGAATGCCTGAACAATAGGCATAATCCAGAAGGTCCCCTCCAAGCCAATGAGTTCCACTATGCTTCCTACTTTCTCCCTATCAGTTTTAGGGTATGTCCTTATGTCTAAATCTTCTTAATTCATTTGGAGTTGAGTTTTGTGCAGGGTAAGAAATGAGGGTCTACAGGCTGTTATTCAGTTTCATTAACACCATTTCTTGAAGATTCTGTCTTTTCTCCTGAGGGCATGTTTTGCATCTCATAAAAAATAATTTGTGTATAGGTGAATGGAGTTGCATCCATATCCTCAATTCTAGAATTAGTCTGTTTTTATATCCATGCCATGCTGTTTTATTACTATATCTCCACAATATAACTTGAGATTTGGGATGGTGATAAGTCCAACAGTTTTGTTGTTCAGGATTGTTTCTGGTATTTTTGTTTTGTGTTTGTGTTTCCTTATAAAATTTGAGTTTTTCTCAGTTTCTATGAAGTTAATTGAAATTTTTATAGAGATTATATTGAATCTACAGATTGCTTTTAGTAAGATCACCATTTTAATAATATTAATCCTAACAATTTCTGAGCAAGGGCGTTTTTTCCATCTTCTGGTATAGGCTTCAATCTTTTCTTTCTTCTTCCATCCCTTCCTTCCTATTCTTCCTCTTTCTCTTTCTTTTTTTGTGATTTAAAATTTTCATTGTATAACTCCTTAATTTCTTTGATTAGATTTATTCCAAAGTATTTCATTATGTTGAGGCTCTTGTCAATGGTATTTTTGTTATTTCTTTTTTTGTGTGTTTGTTGTTTGTATATAGGGAGAATAATAATTTTTCTGTGTTTTATATTCTGCTAGTTTCCCTCAAGTACTTCTCAGAGGTAGGAAATTTCTAGTGGAGGCTTTTTGGGTGTTTTATTCATAATCATATCATCATTAAAGAAGGCTAGTTTGACTTCTTCCCTTCCTATTTGTATCCCTTTGATCTCCTTCAGGTGTGTTATTGATCTGGCTAAGAATTTAGGTACTATATTGTGGGTATGGAGAGTTGAAAACCTTGTTTTGTTTCTGATTTTATTGAAAATGCTTTAAATTTTTCTCAGTTCAGAAAGAATTTGACTGATCATACTGTATGTTGTCTTTATTATATCGAGATATGTCCCCCTCTTTATCTGTTTTCTCCAGGGCTCTTATGATGAAGGAATTTAGGATTTTTGTCAAAGACATTTTATTTGTCTGATGAAAAGATCCTGTCTTTTCTCTTAATGTAGGTTTATGGAATATAATGTGTCAATTAATTTATGTATATTGATTAGTATCTACATCTTTGAGATGAAACTGATTTGCTTATTGAGGATAATCTTTTAAAAGTGTTTTTGAGTTGGGTTTACCAATGTTATATTTAATTTTTAGCATCTGTATTTATCAGAGAGATTGACCTATACTTTCTATATATCTTTGGTTTCAGGGTAATACTGACTTTGTAAAAGGAAGTTGGAAATGTTCTTTTATTTTCTATTTTATGGTATCTGTGTTGTATATTTTATTCAACCTGGCATAAGCTAAAGTCATCTGAAAGGAGAAAATCTCAATTAAAAATTTGCCTCTATAAGATGGGGCTGTAGGCAAGCCTGTAGGGCATTTTCTTAACTGGTGATTGATGTGAGAGGGCAGAGACCATTGTGAGTGGTGCCATACCTGGTCTAGATGACCTGGACTCTATAAAGAAAGTAGGCTTAGTAAGCCATGGGGAGCAAGTCAGTATGCAGCACCATGCCATGGCCTCTGCATCAGCTCCTGCTTCCAGGTCCTGCCCTGTTTGAGGTCCTGTCTTGAATTCCTTCAATGATGAGCAGAGTTAAAGAAGCATAAGCCAAATAAACTCTTTTCCTCTCAAGTTGCTTTGGTCATGATGTCTCTTCACAGTAATAGTAACCTAAACTAAGGCCGTGCCATTTCAGCTTCTTTGTAAGTTGGTAGAATTCTGCATGGAAGCCGACTGATTCTGGGCTTTTTTTTTTTTTTTTTTTTTGAGAGATTAGGAGCAAGAGGCCTAGGATAGAACCAAAAACAAATGGCCAAACAAACAAACCCCAAAAGCCAGTGTGGGAGCAGGTGGAGAGTCCTACAGCCAGACATTAGGCAGAGCTCAGAGACGGGGAAGAAGGATTGAAGGATTGTAGGTGCCAGAGGGGCCAAGGACACCAAAAGAATAGGGCCTACATAGTCAACTAAGCAGGACTCATTTGGCCTCACAGACTGAAGCAGCAATCATGGATCCTGCATAGGCCTTTGCTAGGACCTCTGCATATATACTATGGTCATGTAGCTTGGTGTTCTGATGGACAGATCAGTGGGAGTAGAGGAGGTGTCTCTGACTCTTTTGCCTGCTCCTGGGACACTTTTCCTCCTGTTGGGTTGCCTCATCCAGCTTTGATATGAGGGTTTGTGCCTAGTCTTATTGTCAGTTGTTATTCTCTGTTAGGTTGATAGTCTTGGGAGATCTGCTTCTTATCTGAAGGGAAGTGGAGGAGGATTGGATGGGGGAGTAGAGAGGTGGGAGGTACTGGGAGGAGTGGAGAGAAGGGAACTTCAGTCTGCATGTATTATATAAGAAAATAATTAAAAATAGATTTTTTTCTCACATAATATAAACTGCTTTCAGTTTCTTCTCCCCCTACTCCTCCTAATACCTCCTCACCTGCCCTCCTATCCAGATCCTTTCCCTTTCTATCTCTCATTAGTAAACAAACAATCTTCTAGGAGAGAATAATAGAATAAAGTAAAATAAAAATATAATAATGTAAAGCAAAACCATGCAATGTAATTAGAAAACAACCAAACAAACAGAGGGAAAAGAGCCCAAGGGAAGGCACAAGAACTAGAAACCCGCTTGCCTTCACACTTAGAAATCCCATAAAAGCACTAAACTGGAGCTATAATATATACATAGAGGACATTGTGCAGACCATGCAGGCCTTGTACATGTTTCAGGCATGTTGATTCAGAGGGCCTTGTTTTCTTGGTGTCCTCCATTCCCTCTGGTTCTTATACTCTTTCTGCATCCTCTGCCACAAGGTTCCCTAAGCCCCTAGAAGAGGGATTTGATGGAGGCCACCAGTTTAGGGCTCAGAGTTTTAAGATGTCTCACTCTTTGTATGATGTCTTGCAGTGGATCACCATATTTGTTCCCAACTGTTGCAGGAGGAAGCTTCTCTTTTGATGGCTGGGCAAGGCACTGATTACAGAGTTATACAGAATGGTGTTAGAAGTCATTTTTATGGCTAAATTTTGTTTTAGAACAGTAATATTTGGTTTTTCCCAGGTCACTGGACTATCTAGTCTAAGGTTCTTGGTCACCCAAGCAGTGTCTGGTATGGGTTCCAACTCATGGAGTGGGTGGTAAGTCAAATCAGATAATGGTTGGTTGCTCCCACAAGCTTCATGATACCACTGCATGGCATATCTTTCAGGTAGGACACCATTGTAGATCAAAGGATTTGTGGCTGGCTAGGTGTCATTCTCTTTTGATTGCATGTAGAGTATCATTTTGTTCCAAAGGTGCTGGAACATAGGAGTGAAGGTTCTATGTAGGCAACAGCTCAACTTCTCTGTGTTCAATGAGTTGTGTAGGTGCTGTCTTTGGTAATAAGGCCTTGTCATCAGTGTGCGGAGAGAAACCTGTAGTCTTGACAACAGACTGGGTTGTTTGGGGGATTCCCATGGGTCACTTTGACCAACAACTCAATTAGATGTAACCCAATCCTGATATTGGAAGCTTTATTGGAAGTGACAAGTGACAGTTGGGGACTCTGTCTTCCCTATTCTTATCATTATTATTATTATTGTTGTTGTTGATGATTTCATTTGGATGGTCTTCATATATCGTATACATTAGTAAAAGGGTATGAAGATGTGAGAACATGAGCAAGGAAACCAGGACCACGAGGGATGCACCCACCCACTGTGACAGTGGAACTGATTTATTGGGAGCCCACCAAGGCCAGCTGGTCTGGGACTGAATAAGCATGGGTTGAAACTGGACTCTCTGAGCATGGCGGACAAGGAAGGCTGATGAGAAGCCAAGGACAATGGCACTAGGTTTCGATCCTAATACATGAACTGGCTTTGTGGGTGCTTAGCCTGTTTAGACGCTCACCTTCCTGGACGTAGATAGAAGACCTTCGTCTTCCCGCAGGGCAGAAAATTTGGACTGCTCTTCAGTATCAAGAGGGAGGGGGAATGGTGTGGGGGGAGGAGAAGAGGAGTGGGGATAGGGGGAGGAGAGTGGGGGGAGGGGGCAATATTTGGGAGGAGGGGAGGGAAATGGGAAACGGGGAGCAGGAGGAAATTTTAATTAAAAAAGAATAAAAATTAAAAAAAAATTAAAAAAAAGAAAATAATAAAACAGAAAACATAGGATAGTACTGGGAGGGAGCTCGAGTGAATACTGAAATCTGCCTGTGTTTAATTTTCCATACACTTTTCTACCCCAATACAAGAGGGGGAAGAAAGCAAAAGACTGCTTTAACTGATACAAAGGACAACTAGAACAGTTATTTGTCAATATTTTGAGCCATCAAGCCATTAGTTCATGGGGAAAGCATTCTGTTGTTTAGGCAGTGAACCCACCCTAGACCAAGTATCCTGAAGGCAGCCACTCCCAAGGTCATACCTCCTATTTCAAAAGAAGAAGCAGAAGTATGCTTGAATTTCCTGACCATTGGTCAGGGTGGAGTGGATCTATCTATATGGGCCATCTTAATGTCAAAAGGACCAAGTAACCACACCCTAGGCCAGGATGTGTATCCCTTGTTGGTGTCAACGATTTTGAGCAACCTCAAACTCTCTGACCTTTTGACAAAGTGGAAATAGGCTCACATTTTTGGACCTCCACACTACTGTATTCAGATTCCATACTACTCCTCAAATGGCCCTTAATTTTAGCTGTTTCTACCAATATTCCCTTCTATTTACCCCTCTCTTGCGCCCCCTTGATCTTCTCTTTCTAGTCCTGCCCATAATACCATAATTATCTATTCTATTTGTCTTTCTAATGAAATCTATCTACCCCTCCCCCCAGTTCCTTACTCTGTACCTAATCTCTGTGTTTCTACCCATTATAACTTGGTTATCATCCACATATAATCAAATACAAACCATATTTCTCTTTCTGGGCCTAGATTACTTTACTCAGGATGATATTTTCTAGATCCATCTATTTACTAGTGAATTTCATGATATCACTTTATCATCTGAGTAATACTCTGATGTAAATGTATTATTTTCTTTATCCATTCTTCTGTTCAGGGACATCTGGGATGTTTCTAATTTCTAGCTATTATGCAGAGAACAGCAATGAACACAGTTAAGTAAGTGTCTCTGTGGTAGGATGAAGTGATCTTCTGTTTCTATTTTGTGGAGTAATTTTAAGAGTATTGATATTTATTCTTCTTTAAATGTGAAGTAGAATTCTGCTTTAAAACCATCTGGCCCTGAGGTTTTTTGGTTGAAAGACCTTTAATGACTGCTTCTAATTAATTAGTGTTTTTAGGTATATAAAATTGCTTATCTGATCTTGATTTAACTTTGGTAAGTGATGTTTATTGAGAAAAGTATATATATATATATATTTAATTTTCCAATTTGTTGGAGTATAGGTTTTTAAAGTACATCCTTATTCTCTGTATTTCCTCAGTGTCTGTTGCTATGCCCCCTTTTCTGTCATACTTTTGTTAATTTATATATTCCCTCCCTAGCCTTTAATTAATTTGGATAAAGGTTTGCTAATCTTAATGATTTTCTCAAAAAAAAAAAAGAAAAAACAAAAAATGAAAACAGAAACCCAAAACCCAACTCTTTATTTCATTGATTCTTTCTTTTGTTTTGTTTTTATTTTAGTGATTTTTTTTCCTGGAGTTTGTTTATTTCGTCACTACTCCTTTTGAGTATGGTTTCTTTGTTTTGTTCTAGAGCTTTTAGGTATGCTCTTAGGTTACTAGTATGAGCTCTCGCCATTTTTTTTCTCTAGACACTCAGCGCTATGAACTTGGCTCTTAGTGCCACTTTCATTGTGTCCCATAAGTTTGGGTATGCTGTATATCCACTTCTCTTCTATAAAGTCTTTAATTTCCTTCTTAATTTCTGTCTTGACTGATTTTTTTTTTCATTCAGAAGAGAGCGGTTCAATTTCAATGGGTTTGCAAGCTTTCTGTTTCTTACTATTGATATCCAGTTTTAATCCAAGGTGATCAGATAAGATGCAGCCTGTTATTTCAATTTCCTTGTACCTGTTGAGACTTGTTTTGTGTCAGAATATGTGGTCAGTTTTGGAGAAAATTCCACAGTTCATAGAGAAGATGGTATATTCTTTTGTGTTTGGGTGAAATGTTCTGTAAATATCTGTTAGGTCCATTTGGTTTGTAACATCTGTTAGATCCAGCATTTCTCTGCTTAGATTTTATCTGAATTATCTGTCTGTTGGCAAGAGTGACATATTAATGTCTCCCACTATCAGTGTGTGGGGATTAAATTATGATTTCAGGTGTAGAAGTGTTTCTTTTAAAAAAACTTTGGTGTCCTTGTGTTTGGGTCTTAGATATTCAATGTCCTCTTGGTGGAAATTTTTCCTTTGATGAGTATATGATGTCCTTTCTTAACTTTTCTTATTAGTTTCAGTTTGAAGTCTCTTTTGTCAAATATTAAAGTGGTTACGCCTGCTACTTCTTAGGTCCATTTTCTTGGAGTACTTTTTTTTATCCTTTTACCCTGAAATGATATCTACCTTTGATCTCAAGGTGTATTTATTAGATGTAGTAGAAAGATGGATCTTGTTTTCACATCCATTCTGTTAATCTGAGTCTTTTTATTGGGGAATTGATTTGTTGATGCTGAGAGACATCAATGACCAATGATTATTGATTCCTTTGTTGTTGTTCTTTGTGGGTGTTTTCCCTCTCTTTTGATTTGTGGGGTCTGGGATTCTTTATTCCCCCCATTTTCTTGGATGTGGTTAACTACTTTAGATTGGCATTTTCTTCTGGGGTCATCTGTAGGATTTGATTTGTAGATAGACATTACTTAAATTTGGTTTTATCCTGCAATGTCTTATTTTCTCCATCTATTATAATTGAATGTTTTGCTGGGGGCATAGTCTGGGTTGGCATCTGTAGTCTCTTAGAATCTGTAGAACAGCTGTCCTGATTCTTCTGACTTTTAGAGTCTCCATTGAGAAGTCAAGTGCTATTCTAATAGATCTGCCTTTATATGGTACTTGCTCTTTTTCCCTTGTAGCTTTTAAAATTCACTTTTGTTGTGTATATTTTGATTATTATGTGCTGAGGGAACTTTCTTTTCTGGTCTAGTCTATTGGTGTTTTGCATGTTTTTTGGACCTTGATAGGCAACTCTTTTAAGTTACAGAAATTTTCTTCTATAATCATCTTAATTAGGGTTTCTGTTGCAGTGAAGAGACACCATAACCACGGCAACTCTTACAAAGGAAAACATTTAGTTGTGGTGGCTTGCTTACAGTTCAGTGGTTCAGTCCATTGTCATTAGAGTGGTACGTGGAGGCATGTGGGCAGACATGATGCTGAAGAGATAGCTGCTTCGTGTTGATACGCAGGCAACACAAAGTAGACTAAGCATCACACTAAGCGAAGCCCACCCCCACAGTGATACCCTTCCTCCAACAAGGCCCCACCTTCTTCAACAAGGCTACACCTACTTTAGCAAGGCCACACCTTTTAATAGTGCTACTCCCTTTGGGGGCCACATTCTTTCAAACCACCACAATGATTTTGTTAAAAATATTTTTTGTGCCCTTGGTCTGGTTTCCTAATCCTAATCTAATCCTTTTAGTTTTAGATTTGTTTTTTTCATAGTGTCCCTGATTTTTCTTTATTTTTATTTTAATATAACATTTTCTTTGACCTAGGATCTATTTCTTCTATCTTCAATTTCTGAAATTTTCTCTTTTTGTTGCATTTTATTGTTGAAGCTTTCCCCTGAGGTTCCTGTTTAGTTTCTGGATTTCTCATTTCCAGATTTCTCTCAGTTTGAGTTTTTTTTAATTGCTTCTGTTTCCACTTTCAGATCTTGAGTGGTTTTATTAATTTTCTTCTACTGTCTGTGTTTTCATAGATTTTAAGGGATTTATTCATCTTTTAAAGGACATCTATCATATTCAGCAAGGCTATTTTAAGGCCTTTGTGTGCGTGTGTTTCAGGTATGTTGCAACACTCAGGACCTGCTGTGGCAGTTTCTAGGTTCCAGTGAAAACATACTATCTTTGCTGTTATTGATTGTGTTTTTATTGTCTGTGTATTTGAATTTGGGAAGTTTGTTATTCTAGATGCTGATATCTGGGTTTGTATTTGTTGGGTGTGCATTTTGTTCCTTGGTTTCTGTTGCCTTCTCTGGTTCTTAGGAAAGTTTGGAGGCTGTTTGTTGTCTGGTAGGAAATTCTGGGATTCTGATAGTTGTGGCCATTGGGAGTTCCAGATAAAATAATTTTCTAGGTATTGGGAACTGACTCATAGAAATGGAGATGAGTTAGAAGGGGAGGATGAGGGTGCCCACAGGAGTGGGGAAATCAGAATGCCCAGCCAGGATCTGTTTAGTCCCCTGGGAATGGGGCAGAGAGCTAGAGAAGCCTCTGTGGATAGTCTGCTGAATGACACTGGGTGATTGGATGTGGAGGAATGAAGGAGAAGTGAAGATCTTTGGTTAGCCTACCTGCTTTCCTGGTCAGAGAAGTATGTGCGTTCCCAGGGATGGGTTCCTACAGTTGGGGGCTGGTACAGTGTAATAGGTGAGGGGGGTGAAGTTTGGAGGGGAAGATCTATGTTATCTACTGGAGATAAGAGTGCAGGTGTGTGGGAGAGGGTGAGTGAGGGCCAGCCAGTGTTTTCTGCTGCCAAGCTGGACATGAGACTGGGGGATTGGATTTGTAGGAGTAGAGGAGGAGATGTGCAGTTAGCCTACCTGCTTCCCTGGCTACATCACACCTATATTTCACATATCATCTTGATTGCCTTTTAGACTAGTATTCAGAGTAATTTTAAAAATTGACTTCATCGCCGGGCGGTGGTGGTGCATGCCTTTAGTCCCAGCACTTGGGAGGCAGAGGCAGGTGGATCTCTGTGAGTTCAAGGCCAACCTGGTCTACAAGAGCTAGTTCCAGGACAGATACCAAAAACTTATAGAGAAGCCTTGTCTCGAAAAAAAATAAAAAAACATATATATATATATGAAAAAAATTGACTTCATTTCCTTAATCATACAGATGTACTTTCCATTTTCATAGGCCTTTCTAAACATACCATTTCCACCACGGAAGTGTTGTTCTGAGGGCGTGATCAAAGTGCCTGTTTACTCTTACATCTCGAGGTTTCTCCTCATTGTATGGTAGGGTCTATGACTTCTTTGACATAGCCCAGGAAGCACAGAGTCTTTAGGCTTTTATTTGATAGCGATTTCTAAATCCTGAACTTGATTTGAGGTTAAATCTTTCCTTTTCTGCTGGATGGTTGTTGAGAACTAGAAGCAGCTGTTTGCCAGGCAAGGGTAAGCCTCGCCCCGCGCGCCGCCCCCGCACCTGTCTGCAGTCTTCTGACTGAGTTCCTGGGATCTGATGCTTGGATTGGGTTTCATCATCCTGCTTTACGATGGGAATCCTCCTGAGAAGGATTCCATTGAAAACGATCTCAGGTCCACTTTCCTGCTCTGAATGCTGCCTCTGATTTTTGGGCCTGGGGAGTTTTTTTTTTTTTTGAGGAGGTAGCATTCTCTTTTCAAATCTTTGCACAGACAGATACTTTTCTTTCTCTTCGGTGAGCATGCAATAGTAGAAAGGCTGGGCCATATTTAAAAGGACAATTTAGCATTCCAAATGCCATTGAGTAGTAATTTCAGTTCCTCGATTCACCTTGACCACTGGTTATGATGTCTTTCTAGTCTGAACTCTTTTGATGGGTGCACAGTGGTATCACATTATGATTTTAGTTTTTCATTTCCCTGATGACAAATGTCATGGATTTTCTTTTTTTTTTTTTTTTGTTAAAGTTACAGTGTGAAAGGTTAAGGATTCGGGGGCCCTGTGCACCCTGACTGAGCAGGGGGAACACAAAAGTACAGAGAGATCTGTGGACAAGGTGTGTTGGACCAGGAGGCAGAAGAAGGGAACTGCAGTTGTAAAGATCATGGTAGTAGCTGTAGACACCTTCAAAGACTAGAGCAGGTCATAGACGTCAGTTAAGAAGACTGCAGATCAGGATTTCAGAGAGGCCCAGTGAGTCCCAGTGGGCACTCAAGGGATATCGTAACATTTCTCCTGTTTTAGGCCCTTGGAAGGAGAAGGTAGCACGGAGCACCACTGGAAGAAGCTAATTTTTGATACGCATCTAATCTTTTAATTGGTTGAATATTTCCCTTAAAGAAACCATTTTAGAGCCAAAGCGATGCGCACGGAAGGGGATATGGCGCTAGCCTATACTTAAGGACAGAGGCATGCAGTTAAGTTACTCACCCAAATTGAGGTCATTGTGTGTTCCGCGGCTCACGGGACAGGGTGGACTCATGAGTAAACCGTCCAGATTTAAAGTCGATCAAGCGCGGCATCGCATTGTTCATCAACTCAGAATTCTCAAACAGTGTCTCTAATCTCCTTTTAGAAACCACGTTTAAGGCGGTTTTCCCACTCTGCCCTTATACAGAGACTTGGTTTTTATTCAAACGAATAGTTTTTTTTCATATTGTGCTTATTTTGTTGGGTTTGTACTGTTTATGACTGTGTTAAAAGCTTTTCATATTTTGTTTTTCTCGCTGGTAAGACACTGTAGACAAACGAAAGGATCAGAGACAAATCACTTTACTAATGACTAATAAATCCCTCTACGTGTGGCTCAGGAAAGTCCCACAGCTGACATCATTCCGCTTCCTTCTTTGCAAAGTGCATCTTAGAAGATGGTATGAATGGTATGAATTACTCAGTATTTGGTGGTATCGGTGTGCTGGTGAGTCGATGCCAACTGATCCCTTACATTTGTGATGTGAGTAGTTGCGTCATGACTGATTTGAAGATACATGTTAATGCCATAAGGAGCGATCTGGGGATGAGATGCCCATAATCTGCTGTGGTGAGCTGTGAACTGGCAAACTGGTGACAGTCATATACTGATTCTTCCCACTGAAGTATTGCATAGTGTTATATAAAAACACTAGCATTTCTTTAATATTTGCATCCAAGTAATGGTTAATCCTCTTATTAAAATTAGTGACAATTGCTTGTAGGTGTGGTTACTAATCTGTGTTAGCCAACTTTTAAGGCTTTTTTAAAAATCAGTTTAACAACATACATATTAAACAAAATTTTGCCTGGGGATGGCGTCTTCTATACTTCAAACTTGACTCAATGAACTACATTTTAATTTAGCATGTAATTGGCTGAAAGCCTGGTATAGGAGTTTACATACAGAATCAAATAGCTGAGTGTATACCTACCAATTACCATCCAGCTGATCAGACCATGCTCAAATGAGGCAAAACCCAAGCTGTAACCGATCAAACTGTAACTGACTGGACTCTGTGAGTAAGGCCTTGCTCTACATACTTATCATACACGCTGCCTGCCTACACCATCAGGAAGAGTTATTAGACTTGTTCAGGAGACTGCCATTACTAAAACATGTTTTAAAATATTTTTTAAAATTTTTATTTTTTAATGCAAAGATTTAGAATCACATTTATTTATTTAATTGCGTGCGGATGGAGACACACAAATGCCGTGATGGAGTTGATTCTCTCCTTCTCCAGTGTGGGTCCCTGGGATCAAAATCAAATGATCAGACTTGGCAACAGTGCCTTTATCTGCTAAGGTATAGCAGCACAGCAGTTAGTAGGTTATTTTCCTTCGTTAATTAAGAGCTACTAAATTTATCTTACCTAAAGTTTTATTTTAATGTAATTATAACTTGAGTCATATAATATTTGTTCATCTTGACTGTGAAGCCATACTGAGTTTTTGTTAACTGCTTGCTTCTTTTATAAGTTTTTTAAAACCCATTGTTCTTGCTGACTATGACTAGAATTACCTGGGGCCCCTTGAAAAGATAGTTGGAGCCTAGCACAGGGCTAATTCCCAAAAAAAAAAAATTTAAAAATTTAAAATTTAAAAGTAACAACATCAGGATAGCATTAAAGCAAGTTTGGAAGGCCCTCCTGAGCCTGGACCTGTCCCTGGAATTTCTGAGCTTAAGCTCACATAGGCTGGGATGCCACAAAGCAGACTCATTTCCACCCTTACTTGCTCATTTCATAACCGATCAAAGAAAAATATGGGAGCTTCCAAGTTTTATGCTTTCTGCGTGGCTGTGATGTCTAGCCTGAGTTGAGCATTCTATGGTCCCCAGAAGCACCATTGCTGAGGTTCCTGAAGAGACTGTTAAAACACTGACCGCTGAGACCTGCCTTCGTACATCTGATTTGGTAGGAAGTGGGTGAGGAGTTAGAGTTTGACTTACAGAACCCTAAACGCTGCTGGTGGAGGTCTGAGAACAACATTTTGAGAAGAATTACCCTGAGGCCAGAGCTCTGTCTTCAGATGTGGAAAATGACAGACAATGACCCGAATGATATAGACTTCTGCAAAGCACAATGGTGTCAAGGGACAAGGTCCATCAGTATTTGTATTTTTGGTTTGTAACTTGCAGAGCTCCGCACACAGAATGCATTGTATCCATGAGCTGACAGCTGTGCATGTCTGCATGATAGATTCTTAAACCTAGACCCCGTAGAACTCCATTTCAAGGTCCCCTTCTTACCTACATGCAAGAGCTCCATGACTTGAGACTGCTTTTGCCAGTCCCTCTTTGTCTGCTTCCTAGTAGAAACACAGCTGTGCTGTGCTCCATGTTGGAACTATTTATGATTCCAGTTGCTTCTATCTCTGAGATAGGATACTTATGTCTTTTTGGAGCTTACTGTAATATAATTATTCAGAAACTTTGTTGAGACAACAAATTCTTTTGTGTAAAGACATGGTTGTTCTTAATAATTATCGGGCATGATAGAATTTAAGAATGGATAAGGGGGTTTGTTTTCCTTAGCCATTCTTAAGCATACATATTTACGGCCCCCCCCAAATAACCAGGGTAAAGGTAGAGATAAATTATTATGCATCCTTTTCTATGGGTGTCAAGTCTACTTATATTTTCAACTGAGTCAGCATTTTGTCCTTTGCCTTTAATACATAGCTCCTTAAAAAATATCTTCAGGAGCTGTGGAGATGATTTATTCAGTAAAGAGCTCCTCAGAACCCATATGAAGACCTGGGTATTGGGATACATGTCTGTGGTCTCAGTGCTGGGGACTGGATACCTGGAGCTGACTAGCCAACTAGTATAGCCAAACTGTTGATCATCAGGTTGAGCGAGAGACACCTTTTCCAAGCCAACTCCCTAGTGCACCCTCTAAAAGACGGAGAGCATGAAAGAAGGTTGATCAATCTCTGGCCTCTGTATGTATACACACACACATGCACACACACGAGCTCACATAACATATTCCGATCTAAAGCGTTGCCATTAGGTGTATTATGAAATGAGTTAAACTTTTTTTTTTTTTTTTCCGAGACAGGGTTTCTCTGTAGCTTTGGTGCCTGTCCCGGAACTAGCTCTTGTAGACCAGGCTGGCCTCAAACTCCCAGAGATCCGCCTGCCTCTGCCTCCCGAGTGCTGGGATTAAAGGCGTGTGCCACCACCGCCTGGCTGAGTTAAACATTTTTAAAAAATGTTTTGATTTATCTTATGTGTAAGAATATTTTTGCCTTCATGTATGTCTGTATACTACATATGTATCTCATGCCCACATAGTATGGAAAAGGGTGTTAGATCCCTTGGGGCTGTGATTACAGATGGTTTTAAGCCACCATGTTGAGGTTAGGAACTGAACCCAGGTCTTCAGGGAGAGTAGTGGAATACTCTCAGCCACTGAGCCATTTCTCCAATCCTGAATGAGTTAAACTTTTGCAAAGTACAATGGTATCAAGGGACAAAATCCATCAGCATTTGCATTTTGGGTTTTTAACTTGATTGATTATGACCATTTGTTAGGTTAGGAGATGATGTAAAATGAGAATAGAAAATATGTGTGTGATCAAAAAAATAATGAACAAATATCCAGAGTTTGGATCAGTATCTGGCCAATGTGGGGTATGTCTTTCTGTGCGGTATGTGTGTGTATATGTGTGTGTGTGTGAGTGTGTGTGTGTATTACATGTGGACTGTGGTGTATATGCAAGATGTGGGGGGTTAGGATAGAGGTGGTGAGGAAAAGAGGTTGCTTGAGGTTTCTCCCTCAAGGGATCATGCACACCCACATAAAATCCAAATATAATGAATTTTGGAATGCAAGCACAGATTATCCATCAAGTTGCAGAGGTGGAAGGCTGCCTTCAGACATGGAAAATGACAGATAATTATCCAGTCTTTTGACAGCATGTCTGCTACCCAATAATTCAAACTCTTGGTATGAAGGAAAAAGCTAAAATTCTTGATGAAGTTGGAAAAGAAGCTTAAGAACTTGTCTCCACCCCACGTACTGGAATCTACACTCCCATTTTTAGCTGGGAAAGAGTGCAAGGCAGCTAAAGCCTAGAACAGCTGGAGAGAGAGATTCAGCTTTCTCAATTTATTGTAGTTCTCTATTTTTCTTTAAGTGTTAAGCTAAAGTAATACTCCAAAGAAAAACTCAACAATTGAATTCCTTGTATTTGCAGAGTGTTTCAGCAGTTAAAAATGATTTCATACTTTACAGGGAAATAACATGAGCATCATTGTTCTTTGCTTTCTTATTTTTTATTTTAATTTAATGTGTTTGCCTGTTTTGCCTGCATGTATATCAGCACACTACATGTCTGCAGTGTCTGGAGGCCAGAAGAGAATATCATGCTTCTGGTACTGAACTCACAGAGGGTTGTGAGCAACCACATGGGTGCTAGGAATTGAACCTGGGCCCTCTGGAAGAGCAGCCAGTTTTCTTAACTAATGAGCCACTACTTCAGCCTTGTTCTTTGTGATTTTTAAACATATATGGTGATATAGAATGGAACTGACAATGTAGCTCAGTGGTAGGATTCTTGCCTAGCATGTCCAAGGTCCTGGCTTTACTCCTACTACCACAAGAGCCATACACAGTAGTTACTAGTGTTGCTAACAGTAACTCACTATTTTGATTGCTTGCCAGCATATTTCACTTCTAAAATTTAAATATGCTATTACTTTTATATGAATGGGGTTGGGCTTTTTAATTTGGGGAACTTTGAAGGATCTGGGAAATTTCATTTGCAGTAATCTGATGAGTGTAGATGATTTTACAAATTCTTCTTTCATCACAAAAAGAGTTTTAAAGAAAGTAATTACATAGACATAGAGGAGCCTCTTCTCCAGGCCCACCTTCATACCTTAGGGGCTCCACCTCTTCGTTCAGAACCAGAGTTCCCCTAGTTCCCTACTGATGCCTCTCCCTGCCTATGCCTTGCATAGCTCCCCTCCTTTGTGGCACCCCTCTACCTGCAGAACCCTTCTGTACCAGCGTTTCCCTGTGGCGACACTAATTGAAATTTCCGTAGGTGGCCTTTGATGTCCTCCTGCCCTGCATTCTTGTCTCTCCAGACTTACTGCTAGTACCACTGCAGCCTGCTGACAGCAACCCCTCTGCCAAGCTCACCTCTGGGACTGCACCTCTCTGTACAAAACCAGGCTCACTCTACTTCCTTCCTGCAGCCCCTTCAACCTTTTCTTCTCACCTATCTCCATTCCTTTCAAACACCCACCAAGGCATAGAAATGCTCTCTACCATGGAACCCACAGCCGCCACATTTGCCTAGGTCCCAGAGTCAATCACAACAGCCAAAGAACAGAATACCTACCCAGCAGAGACGAGACCAGTTATCTACACCAGGAAACACATCAAATGTCTTTAGTTCCACGTGCCTATATCCCGGAACAAGTATGAACACCAAGACAGTATGCCTCCTCTAGAAGCCAATAACGCTAATGCAATAGGTCATGAAAACATAATTTATCTGAAACAGAAGACGTGGACTTCATAAGAGCAACTATGAATATGTTATATTGAATAAACACCTTAATGAAGACTGGAAGCACAGATAGTTGAGTGAAAACAAGTCAAGACATGAAAGTAGAATATAACAAAGACATAAAATCCCTGAAGAAAACCCAAAATGAAATAAAACTGGAAATGAAAGATTTAAGATGTCAAAAACTTCAAATGTAACCTTCACACCAACATATTAGAAGACATGGAGGAGAGAATTTCAGGTTTTGAAGAGAGGGTAGAAGAAATGGATTGCTTAGTCAAAGAAATTGTTAAAAACAAAACAAAACAACCCAGACACAAACAGCCAGGAAACCTGAGACACTATGAAAAAAAACAAATCTATGAATAATAGTGTACTGGCTAGTTTTATGTCAGCTTGACACAAGCAACAGTTATCTGAAAGCAGGTAACTTTAATTAGAAAGATGCCTCCATAAACTCTGGCTGTAGCGGATTGATGGGGGAGGGCCCACCCATTTTGGGTGGTGCTACCCCTGGTCTGGTCCTGGGTTCTATAAGGAACTCGACTGAGCAAGCCATGATAAGCAAGTCAATAAGCTTCACCCCTTCATGTAATCTGTATCTGCTCCTCCTTTAGGTTCCTGCTTTTCTTGAGTTCCTGTCTTGAATTCCTTTAGGGATGGGCTATGTTGTGGAACCATAAGGGAAATAAACCCTTTCCTCCCTGTGTTGCTCTTGGCCATGGTGTTTCATCACAGCTATAGAAACACTAAGTAAGACAAATAGAGATAAAAGAGGGAAAAGAACCCAGGTCAAAGTACAGAAAATATTTTAACAAAATCATAGAAGAAAAATTTCCCAAGGTTCAAGAAGCACACAGAATATCAAGTAGATAGGGTCATAAAATAAATTACCCACAACACATAATAATTAAAACAGTATACATACAGAGCAAAGAAAACCACAGGGGAAATATACCAAGTCACATGTAAATGTAAGTCCTATAATCCAGCTTTATAGAAGGTGCTAGAAGGGAAACTTCAGTCTGAAGAGAAGGTTAGCTTCACATAAGAGGACACAAGGAATAAATAATCCCAGAACAGTAAATCAAAAGAGGCAAAAACAAAACCAGACAAACAAAGCCAAAAACCTGATACTGCAACAATAAAATAACAGAAACCAATAAACAAGGCTCATTGTACCTTGGATTAAAGCAGTAGAAAGTATAGTAACTCACAGAAACTGAAAAACTCATTCCTGAATGAAAATTGAGTCAAGACAGAAATCAAGAAATAAATTGAAAACTCTTTATTCCTGAAAGAAAATAAAAACACAACATACCCAAACTTATGGACACAATGAAAGCAGTTCTAAGAGGTAAATTCATAGTGCCAAATGCCTACATAAATAAAATGGAGAGATCTCATATTAGCAACTTAATGACATACTTAAAAGCTCTAGAAAAACAACCAAAATAATAACCCAAAGGAGTAGAAAAGAAAAGTCATCAAACTCTGGGAGGAAATCAATGGAAAAGTAGCAACAATGAAACCAAAAATGAGACAAAGAACAGAAGACATTATTATAGCAGATACTGAGGAAATCTAGAAAATTACAAAGACAGGCTTTAAAAATCTATCCCATCAAGAGAAATGCATCTGTTACTTGATATATATGAACTAACAAAGTTAAATTAAGACGATGTAAACAATTTTAATAGACCTATAACCCTAATTGAAATAGAAGCAGTAATTTAAACATCTCCCCAACAATAACAATGAAGCCCAGTGCTAAATGAATTCAGGGCAGAATTCTACCAGGTGTACAAAAGAGAACTCATGTCAATTCTCCTCAAATTATTACACAAAATAGAAACTGAAAAATCATTTCCAAATTCTATTCATGAATCTACTATTACCCTGATACCAGGACCATACAAAGATCCAACAAAAAATTATAAATCAATATCCATTTTGAACATAGATGTTAAAATTATTAGTAAGATACTTGCAGACTTAGTAAAAGAACACACCAAAGATTAATACCTTGATCAAGTTGGCTTTATCCTAGGGATGCAGAGATGGTTTAACATACATAAAGTCAATGAATGAGACACATCACAAAACAGACTGAAATAAAAAACCATGTGATTTTTTCATTAGATGCAGAAAATAATGTTGGCAAAATCTGACATTCCTTCATAATAACAGTCTGGAGAAACTTGGGATACAATGAATATACCTCAACATAACAAAGGCAATTTACAACAAGACAACAGCCAACATCAATCTAAATGGAGAGAAATTAAGAGAATTTCCACTAAAATCAAGAGCAAGACAAGGATGTCCATTCTCTCCATACCTATTCAATATAGTACTTGAAATATTAACCAGAGAAATAAGACAACTCAAGGAGACCAAGAAAATACAATTAGAAAAGAAAGCATCAAAGTATCTTTATTTGCAGACCATATGATTTTATATATTAAAAAACCTAGAGAATCCACCAGGAAACCTCTATTAATGATAGACACTTTCATAAAAGTAGCAAGATACAAAATTAACACAAAAATATTAGTCAATTTCCTGAATAGAAATGACAAAGACATTGAGAAGGAAATAAGAGAAACAGTACTTTTAACAATAGCTGAAAATATACACTGTGACAACTAACCAAATAAATGATTAAATTCTATAATAAAAATGTTTAGACATTAAAGAAAGCTCTTCCATACTGCTATATCAGTAGACTAATATCGTGAAAATGGCCATCCTACCAAAAGCAATTACAGATCTGATGCAATCTCCATCACAATTCTAATTCTCTCTCTCTCTTTACAAAAATTGGAAAAAATATTCATCTTCATATGTAAACACAAAATACCCAGGATAGCTAAAACAATCCTGTATAATAAGAGAGCTTATTGCAGTCTCACCATTGCAGATTTCAAGTTGAATTACACAGCATGAGCATAAAACAGACATACATATACAGTTTAAGAAAAATTTCCTGTCTTGGCTGGTAATCTCACTCCAAGAGCTAAAGGCCATCTAATAAAAGTCTTAATACCAGGCATGAGATAACCCTCTTTTGAGTTGTTGGTCAGAGTCATCCAAGCGTCTCCCAAAACATTACGTATTATTGCTATTGGCCTTGGGTTGTTCCCCAGAGGTGGAAAATGAGTGTCCATTGCTGAAGATACCATTCTCTTCAGACACAGCGCTCAGAGCTCCCTTATCTAAAACTGACCTGAATGTCTTTTTTCTGTGGCCTAGTTTTCATGGTACCAGAAGACTCCATGTAAGTTTCCAAAGGATGGAAGCAACCAAAGGTCCCACCTAGCTATGAATCTACAAACTATTACAATGACCAGCATGGTATGATAACCCTAAAGTTCGGTAGTGGCATACACACCTTCATGGTAACCAGCAGCTTTCGAATTAGGCTTAAAGCCTTTCAGCAGGTTTCTGCCCTGCTTGAGTTCCTGTCCTGATTTCCTTCAGTGATGGACTATGATATGGAAGTGTAAGGTAAATAAACCTTTTTCTCCCCAAGTTGCTCTTGGTCCAGGCGTTTTATCAGCAATATAAACTCTAAATAAGTCCTTCCATTCCATCATGCCCTGAACGTGGTTTTCAAGTCTGCAGTATTGCACATTTCTAATGAATGATGAAATGGAAACAGGGCATGTAGACTTCTCTTTTGGCCGGGTAAATCCAGATCTTTCTCCCACTCATTGCAGGTGTTTCAACTCATGCAAATGAAATCATGCGAAGACTAACCTTCTCAAATGTCTTACTGGCAGGCCCAAGGCCCTAATTACTTCACGTGTGCCAGCTAATTGCTTAAGAAATCTTTTTACGCAGCCTTTAACCTGTGCTCAATCAGACATCATTTGGGCTAGGAGCTTCATTTTCATGTCCCTGCTCTGCTGGCAAAATGGCAGGATGACAATTTAACTGACAAAAATCAAACAAACAAGTTGATAAATTGCTGTGATTTAGTATAACCTCAGGCAAAACCTTGTAGAGGTTTCAAATCTGTTCTAGGCCACTCTGATTTGTATGTTGTGCCCTCCCCATAAGGTTTCTTTCTATTGAACTTCCAGTTTCCTTTCTCATTTTCAAAGCTTGTCTTTGGAATTACCGGATTAAAATAGTGATTCTAAGAGAACTAGATATAGTGATATCTTTATTTTAAACTGTGCATCTTTTTAAAATAAGGATCACCCTTTCACGGCCTCTGCATCAGCTCCTGTTTCCAGATTCCTGCCCTGTTTGAGTTCCTTCCTTGGCTTCCGTCAAATATTTTTAAAAGATACCTCCAGTCTTGAGCTGCAATTAAAAGTCAAAATTAATTTCTAGATAACCCTTCACAAGTTTTTAATATTTCCATTTTATCATTTTGTATAAAGGATCAAAAGGATGCCCTGCTTACTCTCACACCTATAGGAGGCGGCTGGAAAAGTGTTCCTATAGCAGCTCCAGGATAATTCAATGGAGAACAGACTCAGTTAACTTTTCCATGTTATGGCTAAGAATGAGTTAGTCACTGTGAGAGGTGCTGCATGCTGCTAGTCACGGTTTCATGAGGTGGAGACCAAAGAATAGCACAGTCAAGGCCAGCCTGGACTCTACAGCATGGCCCTGTCTCAGAAAAGAAAAAAAAGGAAACAATTATTTGCACAGTTGTCTAAATCACAGCCCACCAGTTCTGCTCTTCTGCCTTGATGATCTTGTCTTAGAGAGGAAGAAATAAATATCAAGAAGGAAGAAATTGACATCTGGGTTAGGACCAATGGTGGTTAAACTCTAGTGTGGCCACTCAACAACCAAAATAAGAAAATAGACACCAGTCTCCTTACGAAGACCTCTTGTTTACCTGGCCTGATGAACCACAGGAAAGGAGTTTAATTGTAGTGGAGAACTCCATGCCTTCAGCAATTCAAATGATGTGTAAGTTTTCTGCAGAATCCTGACTCTTGCATTAAGAAATACTTAAAAAATAATATGTAAAATTCTCTGGGTATATGTTTAGGATTGGTATATCTGGATCATATGACAGTTCTGTTCTTAGTTTTTTAGGAAATTCACTTCTAAAATTCACATTTTATAAAGAACTATTTTATGAACTAGCTCATTTCAGAATTTCTAAACAAAGCACAAAAGCTTAAATGTTATGTCAAGGGGTTATTCTGTATTAATAATCATTTTAGGAAGACATGAATATTTTAGAAATTAATGCTATTAGAATAAGAATAATGAGCTGACATCTCTGTGTTATACAGTGAATATCCTGTGTGCAACTGCATTTGGCCTTGGGATGTGGGGCTATTGCCTGGTTCAAGTTAATGGCATGCTTTAAGAATCTTGGGGAAACTGAGTATGGTGGACCATGCCTTTAATCCCAGCCCTCAGGAGGCAGAAATAGGTAGATCTCTATTAGTTCAAAGCGAGTTTGGTCTACATAGTGAGTTCAGGACATAGTGAGACCCTGTGTCGAAGAAAACAAACAAACAAACCCCAAATCAAACCAACCAAACAAACAGAATCCAAGGTAGTCTAGCAGTTCTTTGTGAGGATAGCAGCTGCCATTAGCAGACAGGATTTGTAGACAAGTCTCTCCTCCACTGGGAGGACACATATGGATGAAGCATGAGCCACAAAGCCTGACTCCTGGAATTCATTTCCCTTAAAAGTAGGTCAACCCCATCTTCCCTGGGAAGTCCCCTCCTTCACTATTTCAGGACAATAGGACTGTAGCAGAGACTGCAGCACAGGCACAGCATCCAGTGTCTGCAGCTCCCCTTGCGGGAGATTTTGAATGTATCTTTCTCTGTAAGGGCTCAGAAACATCTTTAGTACTCTGGGAAACTTGGGACCAAGGTTGACACCTCTTTCGGGCCTTGGACCTTAGAAATCCACAGGTCGAAGAGATTAGGAAGTAGACCCACTGGCCCTTTTTCCTTTTTAACTAAAGGAATAGAAAGTCATCTTTCCTGCAGTCTTGCCCTTTCCTGAGTTAGGAGTATCAGCTTGATGACCTCAGGCAGTATTAACTTCAGGATTTCTGAAGAAATTGTTTAAACTAGTCATTCTATCTGGCTATCTTTGGTTTGACATCATTTGAAACATATTTTCCTCTCTGTTTGTGATAAACTAGTTCTTTTAAACAGATTTTACATTATTATTAAAATTTATGGCAATGAATAAGAAAATGAAATAATTAGTACTTGTGCTGATAAAAAAAAGGAACATGCTATAAGACTCGCAGAAATGGAAAGATGTTGATGGAAAATATTGCTAAGGAAAAGCAAATTTTTTTACTGTAATGAAAACTTGCCTACCTCCCGCTTCGCAGTTGAGTTACAAAACACAATTATGTCCCAATTTGGTTAGTTACAGAATTAAAGGACACATGTCATATTCAAATTGGCCAAAGGCCCTGATGTTTATGTTTTAAAACCAGATCAAAGAGAGTTTGTACTTAAAACAATAATTTCAGTACTCAGCTTGAGTCCAGACAACCAGTAACCGACCTCTTGGGGAGGAAGAGAAAATATTTTCTAAAACTTCTGCTTTGTTTCTCATATTTTCCCACCAGTAAACAGGAGACTCATGACTAGGCTTGGGAAGCCTGGTGTGGCTGTGCCAGATGGTCTCCAGGGACCATTACTGACGAGTTTTCCTCGGCTAGTTTCGTTAGTCGACCAGGATATGCACAGACATAAATGCCATAAAAATCACTAAAATGTTAATTCAACAAAAATATACCAAAACTAGTGACCGGTTATTATCTCTATGTATTAACCAGACTGAAAGTCATATCCTTTCCTTCAACATTTTAACATCCAAATATGTTATAATGGTATTGTCAAAAACAGAAGAGAAAAGTAATCTTACAGAAACCTACAAAGTGAATTTAGTAAACTGATAAACACATATGATTGGCAAATTTCTCTGATAGTGTGAATTTTGCGAATGCCTTGGCAAAGGCTTAATTGGCATACGTGAGGTGGGGGTTCATGGATATCAGAGAAGACATTTACCTCCCCCATATCTTCTAGTAGGAATAATGAAAGGGATCCTTGGAGTCCTCATTCCATTTGCTTACTAGAAAGATCTATTTACTCTTTATTCGATAGTGATGGCACCAACACAGAAGTCCCTGCTCTCACAGACCTTATTTTCCAATGGATAAAGTAGACCAGATAAGAAAAACTATGCACGTACAGGGACAGGAGTAAGCCCGATGAAGCAACAATGCAAACAAAAGCAAGGGGGGAGATGTGGACGGAACATCCCAAAGTTTGTGGAGAAGGGCATGCCAAGGAGCCCTCAGTGCCAGAGCGACAGTTGTCCAGGCAGAGAGGGAGAGAAATTAGCAAGTGAGTTTGCTAAGTGATAGGTAGGAAGGAACAGTTGATGCAAAGGAACTAAGGCTGACTCACACTGAGGTGTTTGGGGGGCAGGAAAAGGAGAAAGGCAGGTGGTGAGGTTAGGTATGTGGTATCTTAAGTAATAGAATCTTACCAAGTCTTGGTAGTCAACCTAGCCTTCAATGTCTTGAGGGTCTCATAGACACTCTTCATCAACAATTCAAGAGTAGGTATCTCAAGCCAGTACTTGACCTTTTGTTTGGCAGCCTTTGGTTTCTGGAAGGAGTATTATCTCCTGTGTAGGTTAACTCCAATTCTTTCTCTCTCTCTCTCATCAATTATAAAATAGATGGTTCAATAGTTTTCCAAATATCCTTAGTGTTAGTTATCCCTCCATCAATCTTCTCTTTTCCCCCACTGTTACATCCCTCTCCCTCTGAGACCTCCTGTCCATTATGCCTCAGTTCCCCTTTATATCACCTGTGTTCTATTATGCCCCATCCTCTAAGACAGAGGTTCTCAACCCATGAGTCACGGGCCTTCTGGGGACTGAATGGCCTTTCGCAGGGGGTCACTTAAGACCATCTGCATATCAGATATTTACATCATAATTTATAACAGTAGCAAAACTACAGTTTTGAGGTAGGAATGAAAATAATTTTATAGTGTGCAGGGGTCATCACAACATGAGACGCTGAACCAAGGGGTCACAGCATTAGGAAGGTTGAGAGCCACTTTCCTGGGATGTTTTCTTGCCCCATGGAACAGCTTTCTGGCTTTTATATGTGCTCCAAGCCAAATATCCAAACCTAAAGATTTGATGCTAAGATTTACAGATTAAAGAGGATACATGACATTTGTCCTTCTGGATCTGGGTTACCTCACGCAATAGTCGCAGTATTATGTTTGCCAGCTCTATTCATTTACTTGCAAATTTCACAATTTAATTTTCCTTACAGCTGAAAAAAATCTCACTGCATATAGATACCACATTCTCTTTGTCCATTCTTCAGTTGGTAGACGTCTAAGTTGTTTTCAAGGAGTATTGTGAGTGAAACCTTGATGAATGTGGATGGCCATGTATCTGTCTAATAGTCGTTCTTTAAAAAAATGATTTAAGCCGGGCGGTGGTGGCGCACGCCTTTAATCCCAGCACTCGGGAGGCAGAGGCAGGCGGATCTCTGTGAGTTCGAGACCAGCCTGGTCTACAAGAGCTAGTTCCAGGACAGGCTCCAAAACCACAGAGAAACCCTGTCTCGAAAAACCAAAAAAAAAATAAAAAATAAATAAATAAATAAATAAATAAATGATTTATTAATTCTTTGAGAATTTTGTACAATGTATTTTAATCATACTCACATGCTTCCTCCAACTTTCCCCTGATCTCACTTTTTTTTTCTACCAAGTCCAATTTCTGTTGTCCAAATGCTTTTGAATGTGTGTGAGGCCTGCCGTGGAACACAATCAACTTTTCCGGGGTCATACCTCTGAAAACACCTCCCCTTTCTCTCCCAGAAGCTACGCATTGCCAATAACTCATCATCTAGTGATGAGACTTTGACTCATCCCCACTTTCCTTCCCCCCACATTGGGATTTTTTTTAAAATAGCTTTGAGCTTGTGCTGAGCTTGTGCATGCTTTCAGTTTCTGTGAGTTTATATGTGTACAAGTCCTGAGCCTTTGGGGAGGGGGTGTGATATAAATGTCATATTTAGGTCTGAGAACTCCACATTCTCTCTTATTCTCTTACTGCAAGGAGAAACCTCTTTGATGATTGAGGAGAGATATACTAACCCATAGGTATAACAGTAAGTCATTAAGAGTTAATACTATGCCCATTTAGTGGAATATTAGTTGGAGGTTCTCCCCTAGGACCTATGGTCTATCTAGCCACAAGTCTTGACTCTAATACCTGTGCCAGGAATGAACCTTTTTTGTTAAATTGACTACATATGTAATTAACTAAAACCCCAAAATGGAAGGCATACCTCTGAGGGATCTTTGCTTAATTGGAAGTTGGAAGGTCAAATTCTAATTTGGATCTTTGAGGTAGGAAGACACACCTTTAATCCATATCTTATCTGGGCCATGTCTTCAGCTAGAATCCTAAGTAAGGACACGGATGAAGGAAGATTTTGCTCTTTGCCTGCTTGCTCTTACCTTGCTAGCAAGTTCATTCCTTCACTGGCATTAGAGCCTACTTCTTCAGGATTTCAGTGTGCTCTGAAGACCAGTTGAGACATCCAGCTTTGTAGACTGAGCAACTACTGGATTCTTGAACTTTCTGTTCATGGTCAGTTGGGTGAGTTGGGCCACAGTCTGTAAATCTATCTAATGAATCCCCTTTCTGAAGATAGAGATTCATTCTATAAGTTATATTACTCTAGAGAACCTGACTGATACACTCCCATAATATTCTTGTCCTCATTGTACTAGTAGACATACCTTGTCGCCATAGTAATTGTTGTTATTCACTGCATTTGCATGTGACTATGAAAAATTATTACTTTTCTCCTTTAGTGCCATATAGAAAACCTCCCAACATTATAAAAATTGCCAATAGAGATGAAGTTTTCAGGTCAACACCCATTTGTGTTTGTTTGTGTGTGTGTGTGCGTTTTATGATTTAAGACTCTATTGTCTTGAACAATAGTGTTTTACTATCGTCAGCTGACATCTAGTTGGGGCATTGTCCCCCAATTATAAGGTAGCCTGATTTAAAGATTTTATATCTTTTCATATATGTATACACATGTATTCTCAGAAGCTTCTCCATTAGTAGGTTTCCATATGGCCTTTCCAACAGGCCCTTAGTGTTAGCTATGTCCCCTTACCCCACATTACCTCCTCTAGTCAGCCTTTCTGAGTCTGACTTACCTCACTCAGGATAATCGTTTCCATTTTCCTCTAAATTTTATAATTATATTTTTCTTAACCATTTCATAGTCCATTGTGTAAATGTGCTGCATTTTCATTATAAGTTCAAGAGTTGATGGGCATCTAAGCTGTTTATGCTTCATAGTTATTGATACACAAGCAGCGGTGAGTAGATGAGCAAGAATCGAATAACTGGACTCTGTAGTAGATTTATTTTCAGCTTTATGAGGAACTGCCACACTGACTTCCACAGTGACTGTACCAGTTAGCATTCATACCAGCAGTGAATAATTTTTTCCCCTTCTCCAGCAATATGGCAACATAAAAAACTTAGCCATTTTGACTTGGATAACATGAAATCTCAAAGTAGTCTCAATTTGCATTTCCATTATGTTTAAAGATGTTGAACATTTAAAAAATGTTTTGCAGCCATTTGTGTTTCATAATCTAGGAAATATTTAACTCCATGCCATGTTTTTGTCTATCTATCTATCTATCTATCTATCTATCTATCTATCTATCTATCTATCTATCTATCTCTAGTTCTTTTAGTTATTTGCATGTTATAGATATTAACTCTCTGTCAGATATGTACCTGTAATTTTTTTAATATTATGTAGGCTGCCTCTTCATTTAAGTGATAACAACTGCCTATCCGCTGCTCCACCTACCTCTCTAGTCCTGATCCAAATGGAGACTAGCAACATAAAGCATCAAGTAGGGACTGCTCCAAAGACAGTATTTCTACCTATCTGCTCATCAGTCACCCCAACACCCAATACACAGCATTTCTGTCCTTGATCACATGGAATACAGGGATCTAAGACTAGGTTGAAGATTGTATGATTGGGTTGGCACCCCAATTTCCCCACTGGAAGACTTGCCTGGTTTTAGGAGATAGCCAGTTCAGGGAAATCTTCTTTTAAAGTCTTGTAAAATTATTTTGTGAATTCATCTTGTTCTGGGCTTTTTAGTGTGTGTCAGACAACTCGTAATCACTATTTTTTCTTATTTGTTATAGTCTGGTTAAGTTTTTGGCTTAACTTTGGTGGTTAAGGTTAATGGACAAATCAAGAAGTTTGTTCATTTCTTTTAGGTTTTCTAACTTAATAGAATATAGACATTAAGTTATTCCCTTACAAAATTCCAAATTTCATTGTCATCTGTTGTAATATTTTTCTTTTCATCTTTGATTTTGTTAATTTGAATCCCTTCTTTTGGTTAATTGGTCTGAAAGACTATTGATATCGTTTAACATGTTATGTGTTTCAAAAAACCATCTTTTAGATTTGTTAATTTACTGTATTATTTTCTTAAAATCCATTTCATCCATTTCTGCTTCAATGAATGCTTTGAATGACTCCTTGTCCACTGGGTTTGGTTTATTGTGTTCATGCTTGTGTGTGTGTGTCTGTGTAGGGGATTATATGAGCCAAAGCTGTCAAAGAAACAAAACCACAAGAAAACCCACAGAATCAACTAACCTTGACTCATAGGGGCTCACAGAGACTGAACCACAACCAGGGAGACTGGATGGAACTGGCCTAGGCCCTTTGCCTATGTGTTACAGTTGTGTAGCTTGTTCTTCTTGTGGGATTCCTAACAATGGGAGAAGGGGCTGTTTCTGGCTCTTATGCCAGCCTTTGGGACCCTTTTCCTCATTCTGGGTTGCTTTGTACAGTCGTATCACGAGGGGGTGTGCCAAGTCTTACTGAAACTTGATATGCCATGTTTGGTTGATATTCATGGGAGGCCTGCCTTTTTCTGAATAAAAATATGTTTAAGTTTAAAAGATTGTTTTAAATATTGAAAATGTAAGTGTATAAGAACTACATATAAGAACAGAGAGTTCTGAAAATAAATTAAACTGGCTAAGAAATATCTCAAAAAGTGTTTAAAATTCTGAACAATCAGGAAAATTAAAATTGAAACAATTTTGAGAATTTTGTCTTACCTCAATCAGAATGGCTAAGCATTTAACAAATGCAAATGACAACAGACACCATCGAGGATGTGGGGAATAGGAAATCTTAATTGTTGGTGAAATTGCAAACAAGTCCAGCCACTCTGAAAACCAGTGGGTAGAGCTGTCAAAAGCTAAACTATGTATTGGCCACAGCACCCTAACATATCAGTGCTGAGGTCCTGCCCAGAGGATGGTGCACTCTACAGAGTCTCACTCAGCCATGGCAGGAAGTGGAAAAAAATACATTGTCTTTTCACTGATAGATAAATAGTAGATTAATTAAAAAAATCTGGTATATACATATGCACATACATGCATACAGAATAGAATACATCTTAGCTGTAATGTAAAGAAAGATGAATTTATAAAAATTTCATCAAAATGGATGGAAGTAGAAAATAATATTTTGAGTGGAATAACTCAGATCCCAAAACACTGTAGTATGAGGAGGAGCGGACCACTCTGTAGTGAGGAGTGGCGGCGGGCTGTGTTCCGCCACCCGGCTAGCTTTACCCGAAATAATTACACGGAAACTGTATTCTTTTAAACACTGCTTGGCCCATTAGTTTTAACCTCTTATTGGCTAGCTCTTACATATTGATCTAACCCATTTCTAATATTTTGTGTAGCACCACGAGCTTGCTTACCAGGAAAGATCTTAACCTGCGTCTGTCTGGAGTGGGAGAATCATGGCGACTGACTCACTCGGCTTCTTTCTCCCAGCATTCTGTTCTGTCTACTCTGCCTATCTAAGCTGCTGTCCTATCAAAAGGGCCAAGGCAGTTTCTTTATTAACAATAGACATATGACCCTCCTCCATCAAAACACAAAGGCAGCGTGCTCTCTCTTCTTTGTGGACCCTAGATCCGAATCTTTAAATGTGAGTGCATATCCTGGAGTAACACAGAACTAGGAAAATAAAAGGTCTGTAGTGTAGAAGGAGGTCTAGAGAGGAGAATAGTTATGAATGGGGACATGGGTTTCATGGTTGTAGGATACTTAACTTGGGAAGGGGATAGTAGGGAAGGGGAGAGTAGGGAAGGGGAGAATAGGGAAGGGGAGAGTACGGAAGGGGACAGTAGGAAAGGGGACAGTAGGGAAGGGGAAAGTAGGGAAGGGGAGAGTACGGAAGGGGAGAGTAGGGAAGGGGACAGTAGGGAAGGGGACAGTAGGGAAGGGGACAGTAAGGAAGGGGAGAGTAGGGAAGGGGACAGTAGGGAAGGGGAGAGTAGGGAAGGGGAGAGTAAGGAAGGGGAGAGTAGGGAAGGGGACAGTAGGGAAGGGGACAGTAGGGAAGGGGACAGTAAGGAAGGGGAGAGTAGGGAAGGGGACAGTAGGGAAGGGGAGAGTACGGAAGGGGAGAGTAGGGAAGGGGACAGTAGGGAAGGGGACAGTAGGGAAGGGGACAGTAAGGAAGGGGAGAGTAGGGAAGGGGACAGTAGGGAAAGGGAGAGTAGGGAAGGGGAGAGTACGGAAGGGGATAGTAGGGAAGGGGACAGTAGGGAAGGGGACAGTAGGGAAGGGGAGAGTAAGGAAGGGGACAGTAGGGAAGGGGACAGTAGGGAAGGGGATAGTAGGGAAGGGAAGAGTAGGGAAGGGGAGAGTAGGGAAGGGGAGAGTAGGGAAGGGGAGAGTAGGGAAGGGGAGAATAGAAAGGGGAGAATAGGGTAAGTAATACTAAGAGTGTTTGAAAAGTCATAAAGAACCATGTTATTTTGTGTTTACTTAAAATTGTACTGCACAGACATAGGTAAGCCACATTAAATATATTCATCAGATTTTCTTTAAATTCATATGCCCATATATATGTAACCATAATAAATAAAGAATAAGAGGCGATGAAATGAGGAGTGGGCCAGAATACGTGAGGAGTTGGAGTGAGGACAGGGAGGGGTAAAGTGACATAAATACGGTACTTACATATGAAACCCGCAAACATTTTTTAAAAGTTATCACTAAGGTCCTCTTATACAAGTTATTCCTTCATATGTAAAATACAAAAATACTTCTCTGTGGTGGTGATGAACTCATTTCCTTCTGGAACCATCAGCCATGCAAAGTTCTTCCTGCTATAATTTGCCCTGGTCATTGTGATGATTTGAATAGAACGGCCCTCATAGCCTTGTATGTTTGAAGACTTGATATCCAGTTAATGGAACTTTGGGGAAAGGATTAGGAAATGTGCCCTTGTTGGCTGAACTACGTCACTGAGCAGGCTTTAAGGTTTCACAAGTTCACACTCATCCACAGTTAGCTCCCTCTGCCTTGTGGGTATGTCTGAAGACAGGCGGTCTTAGCTTCTGCTCCGGCACCATGCCTGCCTGTCTGCCGCCACACGCCCTGCTATAACAATCACAGCCTCTAACCCTCTGAAATGGTAAACCCCAAATAAACTTTTCCTTCTATAAGTTTCCTTGGTCATGGCATCTTATGACAGCAATAGTAAAGCAGCAAAGGCAGAAATTGGTACAGGGAGTGGGGTATTGTGCGGGCTATTGCTGTAACAGACCTGACCATGTTTTATTTATTTATTTTTTGAGGACTGTGCAAAACCTAGGAACTTTGTACTTAGAATGCAGTTGGATGCTGTAAGTGGGCCTTAGTGGGTCACCATAATAGAAGCCCAGAAGACAATAGTGCTGAGAGCAATGTGGATAATGGGGCGGTCATTATGACAGTGTAGAGTAGGGTATTTCTCCAGCTCAGGCCCATGCCTCATTAAACCTGCCACCGTAAAACAACAACATTTCTTGTGGTTTTGAAAATATCTTTGATGTGTTTTTGATACATCCTCATGGCGACCACACAGAGGTCAACATTTCCTTCCTGATGTTCTGTGAGTAGTTCTCAGGTTCTCCGATTCCTGTTAAGAAAACTGCACCCACCAGAGGCACTAGACTGTGGACACCAAATAAAGCTATCACAGCCCATGACAGTGTTTGTCATGCCTATGTTCCTCTGATGCTTGCTCTCCAGACACTGATGTCTGCCTACCTGACTTCTGGCATGCCAGGTATTTAAAAGGCACAGAAAGCCTAAAGTGTCTGGGTCCTTCTCCTTGTAGTGACATTGAACTACAAGTCTTCTATGCAAAACTTTCCAATGTTTCCAGTCTTCCATAGTCAAGCAAAGGAACTCCTTTCAATTTCACACGTGGGACCCATTCTGATTCTCTGCAAACTGTTTGGATACTTGCCCAAATACTGACACTGTGGTCCTCATGTCTTTTCTCCTCTCTCCTCTAGGGGAGACAATGTTCTCACCTAAACCCTTCTTTGTTTTCAGTGTTTTTTGTTTGTTTGTTTGCTTTTTTTCTGGGTGATTGCTCAGACTCTAAATCAAGTATCTTCTCAGAGACCCCCTTGACCCCACCCCACCGCCCATACTGTCCTTTTCTTTCTTTTCTGTTTTGGAGGAGACTTTTATTTTAATTGAGAAGGTAAGACCTTTCTAGTATGCTTCTATCAACTACCTTAAAGCAATCGGAGTTGTCATTTGTTAATGTTTATCTCCTTTACTTATTAAAAGAAAAAAGTTTTACTCCCCCTGAAAGTTCAGTCTGGGGTGTGTGGTGGTTAGCGTCTGACAGCACTAAGGGAACAAAAGGCACCTTTTCAATTAAAGTTAAGAGTGGGATAACTTCAGACACACAAAGAGAGAAAAAGACACTTAAAGAGTCATGGTGAGTTCAAAAGGAAGAGCTGAGGTGGAATCACAAAGCACCATGGGAAGTGCTATTCAAGCTCCCCTGTCAAAAAGGCTGATCAACAGCGGCTCCAAGTCAGCCTCATCACCAGGGAGTCTCACTGATAAAATTATTTCCCTCCAGAGAGAATTTCCCTCAGCTGAATAGATGCTTTACTTCTGAATAGGATTCATGAAAAGCAAGGAATGGCGGTGGCAAGAATAAAAAGCCATATCCATTGACTGACCTGAAAGGTGTGGCCGATGTGACACTGTTTATCTGGCTTCACCCCTTCAAAGAATGGGAATTTATACTCGCTGTGTTGTGAGATCTCCTAATTGTAGGTGGCTCCTCTTAGCTATATAATCAATATTATGCTAATGTGATAAAAATAGTGATGCCTAATTTGTATATTATTTTCATTTTAAAATTAATTATAGTACATATTATGGTAAATCCTGCTATTCCTGATATTTTTCTGAATGTGATAATTGAACATTGGTTTAAAATTTTATATCATGAAGTGTTTTTCTTATATCTACTTTAAAAATCTCTTTGTTTACCTTACTTTAAAAAAATCAATTTTTTAAATCAAACAAACGAATAGTTTACATGGTTAATAAGAAATGATTGAAATTATAGGTAAAAACAGAGTTAGGAAGAAGGCTGTGTGCAATGTAGGAGGCCATTATTTACAGAGAAATATGTATTCTTGAATACTATAAACATGGCATCACTGTGATGAAATAATATTTTTGTGAGTACACTTGGTTACCATGGCAACAATCATAATATTATATGTACAATAATAGATATTTTAGATGGCATCTTAATGATTAAGTAAAAAAATCTGGCATATATCTATTTCTGATGTAACTTTAATATAACAGTTATAAAATTAATCGCAACAAAATTACTTAGAAGAAAATGCAATAATAATTAACAGTTATAAGCAGAATAAAGGAACTTCTCACGTTTGTATCAAACATGAAATTCCTCTATGACGTAGAGCCATCTTGCATACAGAGAACTTTTACCACAGAATGAGGCCAACAGTTGCAAACGGCTTGGTGAGATGCCTATATTTCGAGGTTGTCCAGAGAACGGGATGAAAATATTACGCAGAACTGGAGAGGGTTGCAGTGATAAGAGGGGACAGCTCATATGGTTCTCAGTCACCAGGGAAATTTGCTGGAGCCAGGACTTCCCAGGGTAGCCTGGGGCCCACTAAGGGGACTCTGTCATACCTTATAGGGTATGGCTAAAAGGACGCGCTTTCTTAGCTGCTTAAAGGAAAAGACAGGGAGTGACAGAGGGAGGGAGTATAAAGAAGCTGGCCTGGGTTGGTTTTTATCTACTGGTACTTGAGTTTTAGGTGGCTAGCTTCTCATTCCGTATTATTATCTTTCAAGTTAGTGGTGAGTGACTGTGGCATTATTCCATGATCATGGTTGATGTGTTATCCTTTGTAAGTGCTTTTAAATGCATGCCATACCTGGAAGCTTCCACCCTGCTCCCAGGGATTTCCTAGATTAGAGATGTTTTCATGGAGTGGTTAACATTTATAGATTTATTTGAAAATTGTGAATTATCTCTAGAGAAAGGGGACACAGTCTCATATTCATGCTATATTACATTTGATTTTACAGCTCCCTGAAGTCCTTCCCAGTTCCTCAGAAAAAGAACGGGGTTGAGTTTCAGTTATTTGACTTCTCAGATGCATTGCCCCTCCTCTAGGCATGCTAGTAAGAGCGTGCAATTTAAGTGCACTGGGCAGACCAAAGGCTCACAGAAAGTAAAAGAAATGACCAATTGACACACTGGTGCCACAGTTTGGATATAATCTGAATGGTCCTTTTTTTTTTTTTTTTTTTTTTTGGTTTTTCGAGACAGGGTTTCTCTGTGGTTTTGGAGCCTGTCCTGGAACTAGCTCTTGTAGACCAGGCTGGTCTCGAACTCACAGAGATCCGCCTGCCTCTGCCTCCCAAGTGCTGGGATTAAAGGCGTGCGCCTGAATGGTCCTTAAAAGTCTAAGGAACTTCAGATTGCTAAGACTTGTTCCTCTGAATAGTGCTACTGGGATGTATTGTGACCTTATTAGGCAGGACTTCTAGAGGCTCACGGGCTGCTGGAAGTGTGCCCTCGAAGGGGACTGCAGTAGCTGTAGTCTGTGCACTCACTCCCCCACCCACACTGAGACGCTTCATGTACTTGTTTCACTACCACTGCTTTCCCTGTGTGTTGACCTGACACAGCTCAGAGGCAGCGCTCACGAAGCATGCGTGCTGGGTAGGTACAATATAGACTCTGAATGTCCAACATTGAACTAAATAAAACTTTTTCTAAAATTATTTGTCTCTGGTGTTTTGATTTAGTAATAAAAAGATGACTAGTGTAATTGGATTCGAAATTGATTCTTTTTTTTTTTTTTTTTTTTTTTTGGTTTTTCGAGACAGGGTTTCTCTGTGGTTTTGGAATTGATTCTATTATAGCAGGTAATGACTGACCTTGCTTGATTAGAACTTTTAGTTGTGATGAGTAATGAAACATGTGGCCAAATTGTCTTCAGTTTATTTAAATTTTAAATTAGATTAAATAGGAGCTGCTAGATTAATTCACTAGTTTTACTTGCAGAGACGCTTGGATGTCTTTTCCAGATTTGTCTTGGAGCTGGATATTCTTGTTATAGACACCAGTGAACATCTGTGCTGAGTGAGGTCCATTTCCAGTATGGATTGGTCTTGTGTGATCCCCAGTAGACTCAGTGAGTTCTCTGATGTATATCCACTAGAGCCACTCTAGTGCAAATGGCAACTGCTTCTTTTTGACTCGGTTTTTTGAATGAAGTCTAAAATTTTATGAAATATCCATATTCCAGATAGCAATTCAAAAATAATATTTATTGTTTAGTTTGAGAAAGACCCCTAATCCTATTTAGATTTTAAATCCCCATTACGTGTTTATATTATTGTAAAATTCTCTTTTTTGTTATTTTAAAACTCTCCCTCCCTCTCACTCCCTCTCTGTCTCTGTCTTCATGACCCTTTTCTCTCTCTCCTCTTTTTTCCCATCTCTATTCCATTCTCTCTCCTCCCTCCTATTACACGAAAACATTAGTTTTTACAAAGTATTGCCCTGAATTCAAATCCCCTCAAAGGCAAAGACAGGATTCTTGCCCAGACTCGGGGGTGAAGTTTTCAGGACTTTGTTTTGTTTGTACGGTTTTTCTTGCTCCTGTGGTTGGTAGACTGGCTTTCAGGGAATCGTTCTGGATAGATTCTTACAGTTTCGTTGTTCATCAGCTCGTTTTACAGCTGCAGAAATAAGAAGGCTCATTGAAGTTACATGAGCGGCCGAGGTGTGCACAGCTTACTAGTGGTGAGTCCAGTCTCTGATTCACCTTTCTGCTCACTAGTTAGTTGTCTTGTTTGGGGATTCACTTTTGTGCTTGCCTTCCCGCTTTCCTCTGCGGTGGCCTTCCTCCCCTGGTGACAGTCACCTCCCGCTTCCCTCTCACAGGAACTTATCAGTCTCTGGCTTTTCTTTGAGAAATATCTTCTCCACTGCTGTCAACTAAGCAGTCGTTAAAAAGTTCATTCAGTATCTGCACAACTAAGACGTTCCCTGATGTTTTAAACTTACAGTTTTGGAATTTTCATTGTATTTTTATACCTGTGCAAGTATGGAAATTCAGAGAATGGAAACTTTCACAAGGTAAATAAAGTGTACCTCGGCAGTGATTGGGAGAGCAATAAAATCCTTAAAACTTTCCAACCTTCATAATTACTCTGTAAAAATCCATATGCAGGTCATGTGAGTAATTATGTCATGTCTGTGAGGTTAATTAAGTGCAAGTGTTATTTGCCAAAATCAGAGTCAGTTACACACACACACACACACACACACACACACACACACACACACACACACACCACAGTTTCCACAGGCAGGCTGCCAAAGCGAGCAGGCCCCAGTGACATGTATGGCTCTTTCCTTTGGAAAATATGTCTCAGTCAGTCATGAAAATGTAAACCGCAGAAACCACTTCGCTTCTAAGAGAACAAGTTTTGAGAAGCCCTGTTTTGAAACAAAGCCACAATTTTCCATCTCGCAGTAAAAATTGTTTTAATTGTAAGGAATTTTGAGGACAGCTTGAGCAAAGTAAACTTAAAAGAAGGTTAAAAACAACGTTTGATCAAAGACTTACAGAGCTGGTGTGTAATGTGGACATTTCTTACTTCCTACTTCACCATCTTGTTTGCGGAACCCCCTACATCCCACCTCGGCTATCCAGCTGCAGAACCCCTACGCCCCACCTCTGCTATCCAGCCGAAAGCTCCCCAAGAAATTTCCTCCCACAACTTAAACTCAAAAACTCCACGAAATGTGGAACTGCTGTAGAAAACCCTGGAGAGCATGCTTGATAAACCGATTTTAACTCCTGTTGAACATGTTTTCTGCTGACATGCGGACGTGAGAGCGTCCGTATACATGAACGTGAGAGCGTCCATATACTTACAAGAGTTAAAGAGAAGTTATAGAGCGGAGAGTTTGGAACTATGGACCTGTTTGGCCATTTCTGTGCTCGATTGGGAAGAGCTGCCAGCACACCACAGCCTTTCCATCATTGTCAGGAAGGGAAAGACCGAGTACCAGAACCAGAACCTGTCCTTAAACTGTTTCAGATCCTGGCTTTCCTTCTAAAAGCATTATGTATTTAAAAGGTGAAAACAATTTGAAACAATCTTAGTGAGACATCAAGTATTATTCCTTTATAAAGATAAATTTATATGCAATTCTGTTATTTGCAGTTTATAATTATAATTTATTAATTTGAAAAGTTAAGCTAAACAGAACTAATTATAAATGATTTTCCATATTTTATTTTGATAATATTATGAAGTATTTCCTTTTTATGGTATAAGGTAAATATTGAGTAATTAAAAGTTATTTAAAACCCAAGTCTCATCTAAAAGTAACATGTGGAAAATCCTAAAGCTCCTCCAGAAATCTGAAATTATAGTTCTTGAAAGACAAATTTATACTTCTAAGTGTCTGTTTACCCACATTGGTCGATTACCATATAATCTGAAACAAACCACTCAGATCAATAACATATTTAAAAGCATGTGTTTAATATTGATTCGAAACTTCCTATAAAGGGGGAAAAAAAGAATTCAAAATTCTAGATGTGAAACATTTGCTTGATTCATTAGGAGGCTGATTTCACCTGTGCAAAGTGTTCGTCTCTCTACAGACTGAACTTGAGTAGCAGTCTGAAGGGTAGTGTATGCATTTCATATCTGGATGAATAATTATGCAAGCATAAAACAACTAATAGAGAAACATTTGGGAACAGAAACAGGGAAATACATATGATTAATTAGGTTGTGTAGAAGGATGTATACTGAAACAAAGGATTTGAGAGACAGCATTTGATTCTGCCTTATGCACACCCTCCTGCCTCTTAACCATGGTCATGTTACATAGAAATAGTCTGAGGAGCTTGTATGTTGAAATATAATAGTTTACAAATTCAGAGTTTGTTAGAATATTATCAAATTACCTTGAAAATTTCCAGGAAGTTTTGCATTGACTAACAAGTTTTTAGTGGGGTGGGGCGGGGAGGATCAAGAACTCATTCCCAGTTTCAAGAATGTCTGCAGTCTGGTGTACTTGATCAGTTTTCTAAATTCCTGTGGTTGGTTTAAGTCTGATTTAGTAAGCTCTTGGTTTCCCCTCGTTAGCATCCCAAGTTGATTGTAGACAGCATTCAGCAAAATTACAACCTCTCATTAAATGATTTTCTTTGTTGTTTACTGACACTTTTGGTCATGAACTGTGTGTTTACATTAAAAAATGTGTATCTCAGCCACTTGGGCGGTGTATCTGAGGGTAATATACATTCAGTGGGCAAGATGGTTGTAGCAGGCATTTTAGAAATTATGGGTATAAAACTTAGAAACACATTCCATCAATCCCCAAAAGTTAATGGCAATGTCTCTGGATTTAATTAAAAATGACTGTGTATTATTTATATTATCTCCAGTCTGATTTAGTCGTCACTGGGGTGAGTATTCTGAAAACTCATAGAAAGTAGTATATCTGAACTGGAAGGAATTTCAGAGCTTATCTGGTCCCTTTTTTTTTTTTTCCAAATTGGAGATGGAGGTTCAGGCAAAATTTTGAGCCACAAGTTTAACACTATGTGTCAGATAGTGGGCATGCACTTAGGTTTCTGGTTCTTTACCATGGTACTAGGTCACTCCCAACTGAAGAAGAGATAGAAATATTATAAAGGACACATCCATTGCTTACACTAGCTGCAGCAGTTTTGATGCCATATACAGCAGTTGCAATTGCATTTTATTTGCATTAGTTTACAGACACTGTTTCCACCTTCCTTCTGGAAGCATCTATGATTTAGCCCAAGTGTAGTGATGGGAGCGGCGGGGCTGTGTTCCTGGCACCTGGCCGCCTGCCTGCACGGCTAGCTTTACCCGAAATAATTACACAGAAACTGTATTCTTTTAAACACTGCCTGGTCCATTAGCTCCAGCCTCTTATTGGCTAGCTCTTACATATTGATCTAACCCATTTCTAATATTCTGTGTAGTACCACAAGCTGGCTTTAATTAAATCCAGGAAAGATATTAACCTGCGTCTGTCTAGAGTGAGAGAATCATGGCGACTCCCTGACTCGGCTTCTTTCTCCCAGCATTCTGTTCTGTTTACTCCACCCACCTAAGGGTTGGCCTATCAAATGGGCCTAGGCAGTTTCTTTATTAGTTAACCAATGAAAGTAACAGATAGATACAAGACCCACCTCCATCACCGAAGGAGTTAACTTTGAGAGTTATCTCCAGAATAGTCCTCAGTCAGTGAAAATTGACAAGTTTTCCTTTACATTGGAATAATTCTGTGTCCAATTCCATACCTCCTCCCAGATGTGACAGTGGGGACAGAGCTAGGTGGTTACTGCCCGTTCTTTGTGTGTTCTTTTATTTGTTTTGTCATCATTTGAATGATGATTCCCAAATATGTTTAAACTAAATCATAAGAACTTAAAACTTTATTACCTTATGAAATGAGGACTCTGAAGACGTGATTAGAGCCCAGAGCTTAAGGCAGAGAAATTATCCCAAGGCCTGTGAGTCTGCTCTATCTTATAGCATGGCTCTTGAAAGCTGAGAACGTCTCTCAAGTTGAGGAAGTTGAGCTGTGCAAACGTAGAGTGGAAGGAGAGGCATAATGTCGTTGGATCTGAAGATAGAGGCTAGGACTTGAGCAAAGGAGTTTGTAAGCAGACCTGGGAAAACAAGGGAAGGGAATGGGTGTCAATGTCATCACTTTAGCTCCGCGGGATCTGTGATGGACTGCTTATGGAGCTCTGCTAGGATCTAAAGTTTCGGTGCTGAAACTCAGAACCAGTGTCTTCAGAAGGTAATTAAGTCATGAGGGTGGAGCTCTCATGATTAGAACTAGTGATCTCCTAACAAGGCTGGAAGGAACCGCCCTTCCATCCTGCCTTCTATGATTTTACACCGTTTATCCCCTGTGCTCGGCAGTTAGCTTTGTGTCAGTGTTACCTCTGGGTAGCAGCACTCAAGGGACAATAATGGAAAGAGGCTGGACCGTGGCCAGCCATCAAAATCTACTGACCACTTGGTCTTGATTTTCCAACATTAAGCACTGTTAGAAATAAATTTATGTTCTTCACAAATTACCCAGTTTCAGGTGTTTTGTGATAGTATCAGCAATGAATACAAAGTATTTGCTGTTGTAAACAACATAGGTGAACTGTGTGATAATACGATCTCTCAGTAATACAGTGCTAATTCTCTTCTCTACTTTGATTTCTGGATTGTTGTTACAAATATCTGACAAATATTCTCCTATAACTATAGGAGGAGATATTTATTTTTCCTTTGAGTTTCAGATGTTTCAGTTTATCATGGTGAGAAAAGAGTGAAAGACTGAGAAGCTTACATAAAGCTAGAGAGGAAACATACTGTATTCTGTTTTAGCTACTATTCTATGAACTAGCATTGCCCGCATATAAAATTCAGTAAATCCTTTCTGGAAATACCTGAAGATAGACAGACAGACAGGCAGGCAGGCAGATAGACAGACAGACAGACAGACACACACACACGTGTGTGTGTTTTGCAATCTCCTTGGTATGTCTCAGTCCACCTAATTGTAAATCAAGATTAACCAAAGTAAGCTCACTCCTTATCAACCTGACACCTAGACACACCATAAACTCTGTCCAATAGCAGACTGTAAGAACCTCTGCCCTTTCCAAAACACAACACATAGCTCATCTCTGAGAGCTCACAGTCTCACAGCATTGACCAAGTTCAAGTCTTCTTGGAGACTCTTCTAAACTTGTCAAGATTTAAAAAAAAAATTAGTCTATATTTCAAATAAACAGTGTTGTAGTGCAACCATTGTCTTTCCAAAGAAGGAGGGAGTATAGGGGCATAAGAAAGGACAGGTGGGGCCAAATGAGCGAATAAATAAATAAATGCCTGACATCTGGGGAACATGTAGTGATATTTCTTTATATACTTCTAATGTCTCAAGGTAAGAAAGTGTTCAATTAGTTAATCTGAAAAATAAAATATCGCTTAAGTTTAGGTTTAGCAATTATAGTCACATTCCAGATTAAAATGGATCATTGGGACAGTGTATCATCACATGAAAATCCAGACAATTGTTTTTCTGGTTTTGGTGACTGTAATATTCAGAGTTTACAGTATGAAATTATAGCTATGAAATCAAAGGTGCAGCCTGTTCTAATTAGCGAAGGCTAATTAAACACCGATTCTGTGTTTCATACTTAATTTTACATTTTCTTGAAACATTAAGCATGCAGCAACTAAAGTACTTGCTTTTTTATATTTGGTTTTTTGAGACAGGGTTTCTCTGTATATTTCTGGCTGTCCTGGAACTCACTATGTAGACCAGGCTAGCCTTGAACTCACAGAGTTACGTCTGCCTCTGACTCCCTGAGTAGTGGGATTAAAGGCGTGCACCACCACCACCTGGCTAAATACTTGCTTTTTAATGGAACCAATAAGTAATCTGGATTTTATTCTGAAATTATATTTTGTACTTTTGGGAAGTTATATTTGTATAGTTATGTAATCATAGATAACTTTGCCAAAGGTTTCGTGTCAACCAGTATCTCATTCTTGTCTACTGAAGAAAATAGAAGTTTGTTCTTATTAATGCCTCGTGGTTGGGAGGGATAGGCGGTTAGTTTAATTGCTCGTATAAACTTCTCCCTGTGTGTATCTGTTTCATGATAATTAAGGAGGTCATGTTTTCACACATTCGCACTGAAATGCATACACACTCATAAACTTCATAAACTTGCAGAGAGAAAGAATTGTTAAGTATTGCTCAAAGTCACTATACTATTTAACTTAAGTTACACTCACATTGTGGATATAGAACCATCATAACATGCTCTACAGAAGCCAAAGGCAATACAAATAAAGTTTAAGAATTTTTTTCATGTTGCTTGATGCACTTTGTTAAAATCTAAGTTATGAGTACATGAGTTCTGTTTCTGCATTATGAATATATATGGATATATACAATTCTTTGAACCCAGTAGTGTGCATCACTTGCCATCCATATAGGACACTGATTATTGAATAATAGCTTTGAAAGAAAATAAATTTTGATTTAGAAAGTTTTGCTCAGGATCTCAGAACTTGCTTTGTAAATAAACTCAGAGCAGATGCTGTTGTTTCTTTTTGAACCCCTGTGGAGTAAGATCAAATTTCTGAGGGTTTTGAATGCCTTTCTCTCACCCTGGGTCCATAACTTACGCCGTTTCTGTCATTGTAGATCTCCCCACACGCCTGTGGGCCTTACCCTGCGTCGAATCTAGTCTTCAACAGCGCTACAGAGCTTCTGTGGAAAAGCACTCAAGTCTGGACTTTTCCATGAACCTGTGGGTCTTATCCTGGGTCTGATCTGGTCCCAACATTGGATCCAGATTTCTTCACTTTCATAAATACAGGGAAATATGTTAAATTATATCAAATATATTAATAGAATATATTTATAATTATATAATACAGTAATAGATTAAAAATCTTTAGTTTATGCAAATAGAAGACAAAATGCTGTGAAGTTACTTTTAATGTGCCGTTTCACACAAATGAAGTAGTCTAAATAGACTCTCCAATAGCATTGGTCTTTGTATTAAGATCTGGAGTTGAGCAATGATACAATACAGTTTATATACAAGAGCTTTACATGGATGTCTTGCTTATTTCTCTCCACACCTCAGTCTCATTTCTATCAAGAAAAAGAAGTTGTGTTGTTGATTAAGAACAATCTAAGTTACAAGGTCATAATTTAATTGTAACACTAAGGAGATAAATTTATTAGAGTAGCAATACTGAGCTTGTGAATAGGATCAGACCGTAGAAAATGCATTGGTCTAATACTTCTCCAACTATAGAGATTGAATACCTCTTGTCTGTGGGGATGGGGTCAGCAACCCACATTTGAGAACAATTGTAGTACTTTTGAAGTAATCACATCACTGGTAATTTTAGTTGCAATTTAACACATATAAAAGAAATACAGTGACTGTAATACTGTGCCTTGCTTACATAGTTGCAAAAAAATCTAAACTGTTTTGTATTGGCTTATGAGTGACATAATAAAGTTGAGGAAAAAAACTATAATAACTCTTACAGAAAGCTTCCAAATATCATTAGATATTAATTTCAAGAACTTCAGAAACCCAGTCTAAAAATACAGTTTTAGAGAGACTTTAGAACCATATTCCCCTTCAGGTTGATTTTTTTTTCATTTCTCCTCTCACTGGACTACTGTCTTGAGAAGACTAGCTATTCTCTTGTTTGTTTTTGTTGTTTTCCTTGTATAGAAAATAGATTTTGTTTGTCTTACATAATATATCCTGTTTAAGGTTCCCCCCTCTCTTGATTCCTCCCAGTTCCTCCACACCTCTACTCCATCTAGATTTACCCCTTTTCTGACACTAAGGGTCCCTAAATCAATAAGATCAAAGCTTATATGAACACACAGAGACTAAGGCAGAAGACACAGGGCCTGCACGGCTCTGCACCAGGTCCTTTGTGGAAATATTGTGGCTTACAACTTCGTGCTTTTATGGGATTCCTGATTATGTGAATGAGTGGGTTTTTGTTTCTTGGGTCTCTTGGGCTTTTTCCCTTCTGTTTGTCTGTTTTGTCCAATTCCAATGTGTGCGTTTTTGTTTTTATTTTATTTATTATTCTCTCTTAGAAACCTGTTTGTTTTCTAATGAGAGACAAAGGGAGTTGATCAAGACAAGGAGGAACTGGGAGGAGTAGAGGGAGGCAAAACTGTAATCAGGATAGATTACATGGGGGAGACGAGCTATTTTCAATAAAAAGAAGAAAAAAGAAAATGAACATGCTTCTAAGGGACTATAATACAATATAACACATAATGATAAACCAAAAACTCTTCAGAATAGGACACAACACACAAACAGAAGAAAACAAGCCCACGAAAAACGATAGGAAACAGATATGAATGCAGAGACCCACTCCTTCACACTCAGGAATCTCATAAAAGCACTAAACTGGAAGTTGTGAATATGTACACAAAGTATCTATAGGGTAAAAAAAAAAAAAACCACAGAAATAAAATTGTAGGCGGCACAGAGATTCTTGTGCTCACAGATAAGCACCAGGGGATCCATGACTGTTAAACATACAAGGCTGTCTCTTCAAAGGGAGCTATGCAGAACTTGTTTTCTGCCCAGAAGGCTGGGAAAAGATGTGGTTAATAGCCTGGTGATCATTGCTCTGTGGGGCTGAGACCAGAGAGCACTCCAGAACCTCCCCCAGACCTCGTCTTGAGCTTGCTATTTTTCGGTTTATGTATAGAACTTATCTTTATGGAAGCTATCACTTTTGCTTTATGAAGAGTTTTGATGTAGTCATGTCTTATGCTTTGTAGTACACACAGGATTGAATTAATTATCACCATGAAATTTTCTCAGCAAATTGTGCTGTGCTTAAAAATACCTAAAATTAACTACTTAGACTCAGACTTTTGAAGTTTAAACCAACACCAGCTATGTGTCATATTGAACTGAACTTTCTTTCTTTTTAAAAACTATTTTTTTCTTTTTAAAAAGGACATTTTATGTATTTATCACATATACAGTATTCTGCCTGCATGTATGCTTACATGCCAGAAGAGGGCACCAGATCTCATTATAGGTGGTTGTGAGCCACCGTGTGGTTGCTTGGAATTGAACTTGGAACTTCTGGAAGAGCCGCGAGTGCTCTTAACCTCTGAGCCATCTCACCAGCCCCTGAACTACATTCTTGTCTCCCTTGTATTGTTACTTTGCTGGTCATGGTGGTCACAGAGACTCCTGAATAAAAAGAAATAAAACAAATGAAAAATATGATAGAATTAAAAAGTCAAAGCCCTGACATAAAGGACATTATAAGACAAGGAACTTCCAAAGATGCCAATGAGTTTGTTTTCCGTTGGCTGTCTACTCCTGGGAATGCCACATATGCTTAAGAGTTGTTTGTTTCCCCAGTGAGATGTCCTTGGTGTAGGCAGAGTTTTCCTGTCCTGATTACCTGTTACCAAATAATTGGCAGCCACTTCCCAAATAACTGACTTGGAGACTTAATGTAAATTATAAATGCTTGGTCAATAGCTCAGACTTGTTACTAGCTAACTCGCACATTTAAACTAACCCATATTTCTTATTTATGCTTTGGCACATGGCTCAAGGCTTGTTACTTCGCTTTCTACGTGTCCTGTTTCCTAGGCAGCTGGCTGGTGTCTCCTTTGACTCCACCCTTCTTCTTCCCATCATTTCCTTGTTTGGTTGTCTATAATTCCTGTCTGACTACTTGCCAATCAGCATTGTATTAAACCAATTGTAGTGACACATCTTTACAGTGTACAAGAAGATTATTCCACAGCATTCCCCCCTTTGTTCAATTAAAAAAGGTTTTAGTTTTAACACAGTACAATTACATACAACAAAACAGTTATTAAGTAAGAATTACAGTTACAATATCCAGTCTATTTGTATGTGGCAAAAGTAAAGAAAATAGTTTATTATCAATCTTATCTTGGTGAGTCTAAAGTTTTACATCTAATTTACCTTCTGTCATAACCAAGGAAAACTATATCTAGTCTTCAAGTCCATCAAAGACTCCAGAAAGATGAAATGTTACCTAATGACAGGGACATCAGTCTGCCTGGACAGTCACCCAGCTTCTCTGCAATGTTGGTTGAGGCATCTAATTCTGGGGTACAGGTCTAGCATATCTGGTAGACTTTTCTGTGAAGCAGTCAATTTTGAAGGACTGTCATATCTTGTCTTGGCAAAGTTTAGCAGTTGCCTTTTTTGTGTCCTGCTGGTTCAGTTTTGATAGTATCTGTCAGGAATTTAGGCAAGGGCAATTTCTTTGCCCACAAGGATAACTACTGCCACAAAGAAAACAAACTCCATGTGGAGTTTCTTTTTTTTATGTTGTTTGTTTCACTTTTTATTTTAACTGGATATTGTTTTTAATATTTAAGTATAAATTAAGATCTGACAAAACATCCAGTCCCATAAAATCTGTTTCTCTAAGTTGCTTTACCTAGTTGAGGAATGTCAACTAGAGAAGTATACTATTGTGGCATTTCAAACTTATGTCACTTGTTTTAGTTCAAGAACAAAACATTTACTAGGAAAGTTGTGGTAGAATGAAGGGCAAAAGAAATGTTCTGAAACCAGGTTGAGTTTTATTCCTGCCCACTCCACAGCAGGTTTTTAGAAAAGAATTGTGAAGGAACTAACTTTCAAAAATATTAACATGAAATATGCCAATGTGCATATGTGCACATTTTTGCTTGACTGGGATTACCTGTGAACTAAGAATTTTGTAGTTTTCATTTTCCACTCCCATCACAGACTTCCTCTGTGATTCCATTCCATTCTCCCCACTCTGACAATTTCCAGAGATAGAAATTACCTTTATCACTCATTCAATTATTCAACACTGTGTTTTTGTTTTGTTTTCCCTTGATTTTTTAATGTATTTCTTTACTTATTTTTATTTCTTTATTTTTTATAAAAATTTCTGCCTGTGGAGTTTCTTTGATGCCCATCATCTTCTCTGTAGTAGACTAATGTTGCCAGGAATAGATGGGTCTCACTGTCATAAAAAGCCTTAGAATATTAAACATATTAAATATCATATTCTGTAAATCTTTAAAGTGTTTGAATACCATCTCTTTATCTAAATATATGTCTGTATGACTTTGAAAATATGCCTACTATGATTATAAGTTTGGCTATTATGATGACTATTAACTTGTAGTTAATTTTGCATTACATTTTTAAAAGAGCTGCGTAAACACAATGCCCCAAACAAGAGCATAAACATTCAGACAGCACAACACAATTAACTTTAAATTTAAATCAATAAATCAAATCTATACCAATGTAAAATATTTAAGATTAATAGCTGTTTTTTAATTTTTTTTGGATTAAAGTAGATTTAATAATCAACCCTTTATCCTATCATTTCTATATCCTATCCACCTTTTTTTTTCAGAAAGAGATCTTTGAATCTAATGCCTTTCCTTAGGTTTTTTTTTTTTTTCCATGACTCTGTCCTTCTTCCCATCATTCTCCTATTTGGTTGTCCTTTCTATAATTCCTGGCTGGCTACTGGCCAATCAACAGTTTAATAAACTAATTCTAGTGACAAATCTTTACAGTGTACAAGAGGATTATTCAATGGCACCTTGGAAAAATAGATTTTTATTTTAAAGTGATTATCAATTACAGATAGCTTCTGGGTTAGGGATGGGGACCTGTGTCTACTTCTCCTTTCAACTCGTGCAGGACCTGTGTGCGTGAGTCACTGTGAGTTTACAAGAGCTTTGATGGTGTTGATTTAGAGGACCTTGTTTCCTTGCTGTCATCCGTCCCCTCTGACTCTCCCATGCTTTCTGCCTCCTCTCCTATAGGGTTCCATGAGCCCTGAGGGGAGGGATTTGGTGGAGATACCTTGTTCATGACTGAGGATTCCAAGGTCTCTCAATGCTCTGTATAATGTCTTTGTGTGGGTGTCTGTATTTGCTCTCATCTGCTTCAAGAGGAAGCTTCTCTGATGATGGCTGAGCAAAGCACTGATCTTTGAGTATATCAGAATTCATTGGGAGTTGTTTTATTTTTTATTGTTACTTTTCTTCTGAGACAGGGTTTCTCTGTGTAGCCTTGACTGCCCTTGAACTTGTTCTGTAGACCAGGTTGGCCTTCAACTCACAGAGATCCATTTGCCTCTGCCTCTAAGTGCTGTGATTAAATGGATGCACTGTTACCACCTGGCATACTTAAAAGAAACTGTAGTAATTTGTTTCACCTAGGTCCCAGGGCTCTATGGTTTCCAGTTCTTGATAATCCAAGCAGTATTGGGATATAGGTTCCTTCTTATGGAGTGGGCCTTAACTTAAGTCAGATATTGGTTGGTTACTACCACAAGCTTTGTGCCACCATCACCCTAGGATATCTTGCAGGTAGTATGCAATTATAGATAAAGGGTTTGTGGATGACATGATATATGTGTCTCTCTTTTGATAGTATGTAAAATATTTTCCTGTAACAAAGATGCTGAGACATAGAGATGAAGACTGTAAGGGCACTAATTTGACATTTTCATGTTCAGTGAGTTGTGTTGTCTTCAGTGTAGGGGCCTTGGTGTCACTTCATGAATAGCAAGCTATATTCTTGGCAACAGTCTGGATTATCTGGGAACTTCCATGATGGCCCCTTACAATTAAATGTCACCCAAACTCAGTACTTGAAGCTTCATTGGTGGCAAAAGATGACTAATTTAAAATTTATCTCCCCCATTATTCGGTGATGTTATGTAGATCATATTCATATACATATATTTTATGAGGTTTCTGATGTATTAGGTTTCCATACCATCCCTCAAATGCCCCTAAATTTTAGCTGTTTCCCTATATTCCCTCCCATAATCCCCTCTCATCTTCTCTCTTAATCCTCCAATTCAAGACACCCACATATATCCATAAATATCTGCTCCATTTCCCTTACCTAATGGTATCCATCTGTTCCCTTTATTCCCTTACTGTACCTATCCCTGTGATTCTTTGGATTGTCCTTTGGTTATCACTGACTTGACAGCTAATATTCACATATAAGCAAATGCACACCGTATTTTTTCTGAGTCTGGGATACCTTGCTCAGGGTGATTTTTTTTTCTTATAGTTCAACCTATCTACTTCAGATTTTATGATGTCATTTTTAATAGCTGATTAATACTCCATTGTGTAAATGTACCACATTTTCTATATCCATTCTTCTGTTGAGGTACATTTAGATTGCTTCCAATTTCTAGCTATTATGAAGAGAGCAGCAATAAACATGGTTGAGTAAGTGTCTTTGTAGAAGGATAAAGTAACCTTTGGGTATATATCCAAGAGTGGCATAGTTAGATCTCGAGGTGGATAAAATTCCTTCTTTCTGAAGAATCATTACGTTGACTTTTCCTAGATGATGTACAAGTTTGCAATTCAACCAGCAGTGGATGAGTGTTCTCTTTACTTTGCATCTTCACCAACATGAACTATCATTTGTTTTATTAATCTTAGTCATTCTCATAAGTGTAAGATGAAATCTAAATGTAGTTTTAATTTGCATTTCCCTGATGACTAAGGATATTGAATATCTAAGTGTTTCTCAGCCATTTGAGTTTTCTGTTTTTGAAAAATTTCTGTTTAGATTTGTACCTACTTTTAATTTGGTTATTAGTTTTTCTTGATATTTTGTCTTTTTGGAATTTTTGTTCTTTATATATTTTGGATTTTAGCTTTCTATCAGATGTGTAATTGATAAAAAAACTTTTTCCATCTTGTGGATTTCTGCTTTGTCAAGATTATTATTATTATTTTGTTATAAGAAACCTTTCAGTTCCATAAGTCAAATTTATTAATTGTTTGGTGTTCTATTCAGAAAATTTTTTCCTGTGCAAATGAATTCAAGACTACTTCCTACTTTCCCTTCCTTCAGTACTGTGTATCTGATTTTATGTTGAGCACTTTGATCCATTTCAAGTTGAATCCAGATAGATCAAGTTTGGATCTATCTGGATTCTTTTACATGCATTTGTTTAGTTTGACCAACACTAATTATTGAAGATGTCATTGTTTTTTTCCAGTGTGTATTTCTAGCTTCTTTATAAAAAAATTAGGTGTCCTTAGGAGTGTGGATTCACGACTATGTTTTCAATTTTATTCCATGGACCATTGTGTCTATCTTTAAAACAGCATCATGCTATTTTTATTACTATAACTCTCTGGTACAATTTGAGGTAAGTGGTGGTGATGTCTTCAGCAGTTCTCTCATTATTCATGACTGTTTTAACTATTTATGTTTTTTATTGTGTGTGTAGCTAAGCAGAAATATGTCTTTTCAAGTGAAGAATTGTGTTAGAATTTTGATGGGGATTGCATTGAATCAATAGATTGTTTTTGGTGTGTTTTTTTACTATGTTAATCCTTCTAATCCATAAGCATGGGCGATCTTTCCACCTTCTGATATCTTCAATTTCTTTCTTTGGTGACTTGAAGTTTTTATCATACTAGTCTTTCACTGGCTTGCTAAATGATACCCCAAGATATTTTACATGATTTGAGGCTACTGTGAAGGATGTTGCTTACTGGATTTCTTTCTCAGTTCATTTGTCATTTGTATATAGGAAGGCTACTGATTTTTTTGTGTGTGAGTTAATTATGTATCCATCTGCTTTGCTGAAAAGTGTTTAACGGTTGCAGAAGTTTTCTGGTAGATTTTTTAGAGCCACTTCTGTATCATATCATAGTATCATATCATCTGCAAATAAAGACATTTTGCCTTCTTTCTTTCCAAACATTTTCCTATTGCTCTCCTTCAATTGTCCTATTGATCTAGCTAAAACTTCAAGTACTTTCTTGAATAGGTATGGAGAGATAGGCAATCTTGTCTCATTCCTGACTTTAGTCAAATTGATTTGAGTTTCTCTGCATTTAAATTGTTATTGACTGTGGGCTTGCTGTAAACTGCCTTTAGTTTTTTGAGGTAAGCCCCTTGTGTCCCTAGTCTCTCTAGAACTTTAATCATGACAGGATGTTGGTTTTTGTCAAAGACCTTTTCTGTATCTAATAAGATGATCATGTGGTTTTTGTCTTTCAATTTGTTTAAGTGATGGATTACGTTTATCAATTTATGTATGTTATTGCATCTGTGCATTGAACCCTACTCAATTATGGTGGGTGACCTTTTATGATGTATTCTTGGATTCAGTTTGTAAGCATTTTATTAAGAATCTTTGTATGTATGTTCATAAGAGAAATTGGTCTGTAGTCCTCTTTTTTGTTGGGTTTTTATATGGCTTCAATATCAGGGTAATTATGGGCTCATAAAATGAACTGAGCAATGTTACTTCTATTTCTATTTGTGGAGTAATTTGAGGCGTATTGGCATTAACTCTTCTTTGAAAGTCCAGTAAAATTCTGTGATAAGGAGGAAGACTTGATTGGGGGAGGGGGAGGGAATGGGAGGTGGTGGCGGGGAAGAGGCAGAAATCTTTAATAATTAAATTAATTAATTAATAAAAAAATTAAAAAAACTGGTATTTTGTTGGTGTTAGACATTTAATTACTACCTTTATCTCATTAGGGGTTATAAGTCTATTTAAGTTGTTTATCTGATCTTAGTTTAAGTTTGTTACATAGCACGTATTGAGAAAATTATCCATTTCATGTTGATTTTTTAATTTGTTAGAGTGCAGGTTGTTAAAGTATGGCCTCATGATTCTCTGGATTTGCTTGGTTTCTTTCTTGTCCCACTTTTCCTTTCTATTTTTGTTAATTTGAATATTCTCTTTCTGGCTTTTAGGTAATTTGGGTGTTTGTCAATCTTGTTGATTTTATCAAATAACTCATTCTTTTTAATTGATTCTCTGTGATTTTTGTTTTATTTGCTTTTGTTTCTATTTTAATGATTTCAGTCATGAGTTTGATTATTTCTATCTGCTCAAAGGGGTTGAGATATATTTCTGTTCCTGCCTTCTGGCACTCAACATTTGAAGACGATGCTGCAGAAAGCTCCAGGGAAATATAAGTGGATAACACATGCGAGTTCTGTCCCAGAGTATTAAGAACAGTTTCTCTTGTATTTGTCTTTTCATGCCTCCTACACATCAATTTTGAAGGCTAAACCTTGACCAAATGTAAAGAGAGAAGCATAAAGAGAATGCTTCTGTTTCTTCAAACCTAATCCAAAGACAGTAGAATAGATAGAGATTCTGGATTAAACATCAATGTGGCATTTTAGAAGAAATGTTTTTGTATATGTTGTGTGTGTGTAAAAGGTGGGCTTTCGAATGCTGTAGTGGAGGGCACTGAAGACCCTGTTGGTATTTACCACTGTGAATGAAGAAATTTGGTCTGATTGTGGTTGTACTTTCCTGACACAGTAGCCATGCCAGTGTGTCTTTCTTCCCTTACATCCCTACCTTAAAAGTATTTTCTATTTCTTTATTGTTTTTTTAAATATTTATTTATTATGTATACAATCAATATTCTGTCTGTGTGTACGCGTGAAGGCCAGAAGAGGGCGCCAGACCTCTTTACAGATGGTTGTGAGCCACCATGTGGTTGCTGGGAATTGAACTCAGGACCTTTGGAAGAGCAGGCAATGCTCTTAACCACTGAGCCATCTCTCCAGCCCTCTTTATTGTTTTTAATCTGCAAATTTTAACAATAACTTGATTTGCTGACAAGCCAGCAAGGTTTCTTGACTATTAAGTGTTTAACAAACTGAGTTATTATACAGTGTGGCTGAATGAGGAAGCTGTAAATGGCATGACTAAAAGGCAGAGGACCGACCTGTAATTTCAATCAGGATTATCATTTAAGATAAGAAAATCTTTGAAATACTGGGAATGATTTCAACTTGGAGTTGCTATTATGAAAATATGTAGTTGTAAAATTATAACATCTCAGTTTTATACCTCAAGGAAGTGCCAATGGATGCTTAGATATTTTCTCTGAAATCAACCCATTTTTATAACAGATTATGTGAAAATCTGAGTTAATGAGAAATTTCCTAATATACTCACTACATTGCATTTCCCTTCATAATATTTTTTCTACTTGGATAATTTTTAATTTGGTTGGAATAACATTCTTGATAGGTTCATTGAATTCTTTTAAAATTAATTCTTAAATTTTAATTAAAATATATCACTTTCACAGTTTCATTGTATATTTTTAAAATTTTGTCTTGTCAGTTGAATAGAAAACTTAGACTCACCCCTTGAATATCATAATAACAGAATATTTATTTGATGTTTAAATCAATAATTTTATATTATAAAGATGGGATAAGGATCACTAGGAATTCTTCAGAATTTTACAGTGAGGAGTCAAGACACAGCATTAATGCTTATATGATCACCAAAATATTTGCCATACTGTGGAAGATGTGAACATAAGAAAATAAATGTCTTAAAATTTATCTATTTTGCCTATAAAGTAGAAATAAATGCTGCTTATGTCCATGTAAAAGCTATCAATCCTAGCTATGAAGTCATTTAAAATTGCACTTTTGTATAGAATTGGCTGTTAATTGATCGGTCATAAATTACCACAAAATAGGTGAGTCCTTTAACCATGTTTAAATACAAAAAAAATCTTAACAGTAAGCTCCCAAAAGCTGTGGAGTTATTAGAATTTAGACTAAATAATTTGAGAAGGGCACTTGCATTCTTTTTTAGCCAGTTTGTCAGTATAGATAAACTGTGTTTTCCATGATTATGCACTTTGTTGATACTTTAGGAATCATGTGATTTTAAAATTAGTGTGCTAGTTATTTGTTTTCTAGAACTTGAACAAAAGACTAAAGAAACAAGCTTCTGTGCTTTTCAGACTTCCAGGTCCTGCTGGCTTGTGGACAACCTTCCTGCAATCCCCTAAGACGATACACATTTCCCTTCCATTTTAGAAGCAGTCAAGGAACAAAAAAGCACTGCCTCCTAAAAAAAAAAAAAAAAATGTGCCCTGTGTTCCTTTTGAGTAATGGAAAAAGAAGCCAGGCACAGTATTGCACACTCCTGATTTGGGTTCTAAAATGATGAAATGAATGAGGATAAAGGGGCTTCCGACACATCTATCAGTCATGGGCACTGACCTGTCATACATCTGTCAAAGTCACACTGAAATAAACCCAGGGATTTAATATCTTTGAGGTACTAGAGAACTTCTCTTTCAGTTGGACTTAAATTAAGGCTCGCCAGTGTGAGTTTCCAACAGACACAACGAACTCCAGTTTAAACATTTCCCTGGAAGACAGATGGAAACCAGGAGTTCTAAGTTCAGAAAGGAAGTATTCATTGGATCTGAGAGGCAATGGGATGGGAAATGATAAAAGATCTCCAGGGGACATCAACCGATTGTCCTGCTCTTTGAAAGGCTTTCACACTGCACGGTCTGGAGAGTCGCCCACAGCTGGGTCTCAAGCTGTTGCCGCCTTTGCACCCTTCTTCTCTTGAACCTCTACAGCACTTGCTAACTCGCTGCCAACAGTTTCTGCCCCAGCTTCTGTTTTCTGGAGGTTGGTACTAAGTTCTATACAAATTTCATAGTGTCCACAATATCTATGAAAAGTTCGAATGCTGAATAAACAAGGCAACCTAAATGAATCATCATTGGGGAAAAATAATTTATATTAGAAAACCTATGTCTCACAGGGAGTCTGTGCTGGTTGATCTATGTGAGCTTGCCACAAAGTAGATTTATCTGGGAAGAGGGAATCTTAATTGAGAAAATTTCTCCATAAGAGTGGCCTATACGCAAGCCCGTGGGGTGTTTTCTTGATTAAGGATCAATGTGGGAGGACCCAGCTCGCTGTAGGGGCTTCCACCTGTGGATAGGTGGTTTTGAGTTATGTAAGAAAGCAGGCTAAGGAAGTCAAAGGGAGAAGACCAGTAACAGCGTTTCTCCAGGGTTCCATCTCTGGATGCTTGTCTTGAGTTTCTTCTCTGACTCCTTTTGATGAGAGAATCTGATGAGGAACTGTAAACTGAATCAAACCCCTTCTCTCCTAAGGCGCTCTTGGTCATGGTATTTTATCACAGCAATAGAAGACAGAGCCCTTCTCCACACATGAACAAAATCAGGTCTGGTCAGCCCAGGCAACAGATTCTTGCTCAGTTAGAGGCTTGAAAAATCTGGAAGAATTAGTTAATTCATGACTTGAGGCAAAAGAAAACTTATAAATCAGATGATTAAAACATTATGTATTTAGATCTGCTTTTGTTTCCTAATGGAAGTCTATACATTACAAAGAATTATCAAATGTGAAAATCCTTGGTTCTTCACATAAAGAAAAATTTGATACATGAAAGAAGTTAAGGTCTATTAACTTTATACCCACAAAACAAAACCAACAAAAATGTGTACTATGTTTACTGACCAAGTCTTGCTAGGGAGGCAAAGAAGAAGAGATTCAATTTTTTTTTTTAACTAGAGAACATGAATTAGCCTGTTGAAAAATCATGTAAAACTAACACCAAAAGGACATGAGAGAAATGAAAAATATCCCCAAGGAGGCTCTGTCTCTTCTTCTCTATTCTAGTTTTCTCTGGGCGTTCCTTCAGGATAGTATTTGGCCCCTTGTCATCTACCACGTCTGAAGATCTCTGGTTCTCTGCATCCCCAAGCAGTTATCTCAACATCAAGCTGATGTTTGGTCCATGCAAACTAGAAAGTCCCCTATTTTGTCACCGAAGTCTTGACATCTCAGTTTTATGGCCCAACTGTTCTCTGCTGATGCTGTGCTCTGGAAATATCCTTCTGTACAGCCTGGGTGGGGTCCTAGTAGCACTGTCAGATTCACGACTGTTTTTGTCTATTGAAATTTCACAAATCGGAACCATTGGAAGCCAGAAAAGCTAGAGCATTTCTTATGGCTGATTTGATCATTTTCATCTGTACGTCTCTGTATAGATCCCATGATGGTTTCCATTACCTGAATAAGAGCAGAAACAGTATAGGACTGAACATACAAGACTCAAGAGCTTTGGGCATATTTTTATTGAATGTTATCTTCCCCAGTTAATGGAGTATGTCTTCATGTTTGCTTCCCAGCGAAGGATGAAGGAATGCTGGAAACCCCTTGCTTGCATTACCAATGACTGACTTGCTCTGACTATCCTATTTATTACTTACTATGTTTCTTGGAAATTCTGAACCCACAAGTTGGATCTTAACCATTCCCTCACCATGCTTCATATGGTCACCCTTATAGCAAATGGACTTTCATCAGAGATTAAAGTTTAAGTACTTCATTAGATAGGTTACCCTAAGAAACACTGGTGTTTAATTTTACCAGGAAGTTATAGAAGCCAGCACAGATCAGATGTTTCAGAATTGTGTTATGGGATGGAGACAATTGCTCCACCTTTCCTCAGACATTGCTGTAGAGCTCTGTTTAGAAAGATTGAAAGCTGGCCCTTATTCTATTTCTAGGAGGGACAAAAAGAGCCCTGATGGTTGCAGGAAATGCTTGGGCACTGACAGGCAGATTTTGACAACTGGAAGTTAGGCCAGTCTATTCTTGCTATGTTGAGATGAGAGATATGGACAGGACACTGATGTTTATATCTAAGTTTTCCCTCCCTAACCGCGTGAACTGCATCTCTAGAAAGCCTGCTTTATTAATTAGATAGTACTGGACTTCCTCTGGGAACACTCAGATCTGGTAGCCCGAGATGGCAATCGGACTGTTTCTGGGTTCCTAAAATCAGCCTTCTGAGAGCTTGGTTGTATTCATCAGGCCACTGACAGGCTGTATTTGTCAATCCTTGAAACTCAGATCTGTTTAGCTCAAAGGCAAAATAGTCCTCTTATTTAGGTAGGATTATGGTGTGTGTGTGTGTGTGTGTGTGTGTGTGCGTGTGTGTGTGTGTGTAGATGTATGGGTTCCTACAAAACCAGAAGAGATTATCAAATACCTTGGAGCTGTAATTACAGGTGGGTGTGAACTGCCTGACTAGGGGTGCTGAGAATAGAACTTGATTCCTCTGGAAAAGCAAGCCCCTTTAACCACTAAGCCATCTCTCCCATCCCTGTTTTGGCATGATTTTTATGAAAAGATGGTACTCAAAGTCTTAGCATGAGGCCTTAATCTCCAGAAAGTAAGAAAAGTCATGGGCCCTTTATTTCAGCTTTTGTAGCCTCAAGATAAAGTTATATATTTTAATTAATCCATTAGTCAGTAGCCAAATGTTATTAGACCTGTCCCTTGATGAAGCAGCATCGACAAAGGCAAACACAGAGGTTAGAAAGGTGTGGTGATTAACTTTATTTGCCAAAATTTAATGGGATTTAAAATTACCCTGCTGACAAATTTTTGAGCATATTAGCAAGGGCAATTCCAGAGATGAACTGCTGGGAATCTTTCCCTCAAAGTGGATAACAACTTCCCAAGGAATAGCCTAGATGTGAGGAGATCTAAGAGAAAGCAAGGCATACTTCCTTGCCTCTGCTGATATCAGACTCCAGTTTCTGATACTCATCTAATGTTGACTCAGTATCTCCAGCTCTTCAGAAAAATTATATCACTAGACTGAAATTGCCGAACTGTTCACTTTCTTGAACCAAACAGCTACTACTGGATTCTCTGCCTCTTCTGGGTACAGATGGCTATTGTTGGACTATGTAGGCTAATCTAATCTATCTATCTATCTATGTATCTACGTATTATCTACCTATCTATCTATGTATCCATGTATGTATGTATGTATGTATGTATGTATGTATGTATGTATCTATCTATGTATCTATCTATCTATGTATCTATCTTTCTTTCTATCTATCTATCATCTTCTATTTGTTCTGTTCTTCTTGAGAGCTCTGCCTCATACAGAAGTGTGAGTTTGAGGCCTTTGCTTTTGATGAGTTTATTTTCTACCTCAAAAGAGAAAATTTATGTGTGTGTCTCTGAGGTATTATGACATAATTTTAAGAACAAGCATGTGGAATGTGTTTGTGAATATGTGAATAGGTACACTTGTGTGTGTAGATATATATCCATTTGTGCATACATGGATGTGGAGTCCAGAGGACATCATCAGGTGTTCCTCTTCAGGTACCTTCCACCTTTATTTTGAGACAAGTGAGATTTAGATATCTGTTTGTCTCCATTTCTCCTAGTGCTCAATTACAGGTCTGTGTTACTATGCCTGGCTCTTTAAATGAAGGATCTCAGGATCAAGCTCAGGTGTGCATGCCTACAAGGCAAACAGTATGCTGAAGGAGCTATCTACCCAGATACCTGGACAGCTTTTTTTTTTTAACATGGCTAATTCCTCTTCAAACGCTTCTATATTCATTATTTTAATTTATAATCATATGATGTTTATGTTATAGTTGCTCGGCTTTACAATGCAAAATGTTTGTAATTTACTGTGTTAGGACAGAAAAATGTAACATACTGTGATGACTTTTCTCAATCACTTGTATCCTGATTACCCTCTTTGATTACTGGATATGGATGTTACGTATGAAATCTACACAGAGTTTGAAGATGAAGAAATTTGTATTACCATCATTGGGCTTCTATAGAAATCTAGCTTTCCCTCTTTTTAAAGCTCAGTTTGTGAGGGATTCTTTCTTTACACACACGGGAAGATGATGCTGAGTGTACAAAGCACTAGTATGAGATAAACAAGTTATTTGGGCTTTAGTCCTGCACGGTCCCCTGTGTTCATTTGCTCACCTGCTCTTGAGATGTGGCAACTGTGGCTGAGACGGCATGAATAACTTGCCTAGCCTGGAAGTCAAGGTGGGTTTGAATTCTGGACTGTGGTCCTCCAAGGTCAGTCAGCATCATACACTTCTTCCTAAAGGTAAATCTGTTGTCTCAGGAAACTGTGTCTTTAGTTGGAAAAGAAAATCTTGTCAAGGTCCCTGTCATGATTTTGTTTCTAAGAAACCAAGCTGGATGGCTGCTAGATGCTGAGTGAGGACCCAGTGGGGCTCTCAGTGTTTGTTCTCCCTGAAGCTAAGTAATGTTGTATTTGCATGGAAACAAACTAGACAACAATTGATAGCAATTGATAGACAATTTTTGATAGCAACAATCTGTTGCTATCCATGTGGATTCAAAATCTTGAATCTTATTCTTGCCATGCAAAGTACAGAGCAAGGTGAGCGATATAATAAAAGCCACTGCAGTGAACACCCCCGTTTCTTAGAAAGAATCTTCAGAAGTTCGTTCTTTTGTCTGTATTGCTATCACCTCTCTGCCTGCTGTGCTGGCTTTCTTTCTCACTACCTTTTCCCCTCAATATGCATCTCAACTTCTTTCTCTTTTGTTCAGTTTAGCAGGAAAGATCTTTGGTGCAGAGGAATGGGTGCCTTTATCAAGCCTGGATATCAAATAATTTTTCACCTCCCTTTAGTTGAAATCACAGGATCACAGTTTTCTCCCTCTTGTTCGCCAGGATCACAGGTGGGGTGAGGCGAGGGTGCTATTGACTTCTCCATGCTTGTCATGTGGCAGATGGCTAGACATACCAGCCAGGAAGGGATCTGACTCTTAGATGAATTCTTTTATCCTTAAAGGGGCTTCCTGCAGAGCAAGCCATTAGTATTTAGTTATTGGGTTTCTACTCCCTGTGGTGTCTAAGAAACCATTCATTTAATTTTGTGACATTTCTAGTGGCTTTGGGGAGCTAAGCCTGTGTGAAAAGGCCTGTTCCTGTGGAGGATCACAGAGAGAATGCAAATGGAATTCAAATGGTCAAGACACCGGCCTCTGATTGTGGCTCTCTTTCTCTCAGGAGCCTTTGTGTCTCTCTCCAGCCATCCAGATATTAGCCATGGTTATGTTCCCAAGGTCCTAGTCAGAGAAGCAGTATATGACCTCTCCCTTCTTATGGTCAGAAACTGGATCCAGAACATAGGCAGACTTGGGGTTTAACAACTGAGTCATTAAAAAAAAAACTGCTTGATGAACAACACAATGCAAGTTCCCTCCAACACTTTTCTGGTAGGGAGGGATGAGGACATTGTCAAGTAGTTATCCATGTGTTGGTATCAGCAAACCCTGCCACATACTGCTGTGTCCAGTTCACAGTGAAACTATGGAAAAATGTAGAATTATATGAGACTGTGCTAAGTTCAAAGAATAACAGTATTTTTTTTGCAACATGTTAAGGATGGCACTAGTACATAGTGAAATTTCAGGAAATTAGTATCACTAATATTGTCCCTGATAATACTCTTATATTTGAGCTAGTTACATACATGAATTTGTCCTGTTCCTCCCTTTACTAGAGTAGCATAGTCAAATACAATTATAACACAAGCCACACATATACTATCGAGTTCTTTGGTAACCACATTAATAGTATGAAGAAACAGGTAAAACTAATTTCAAGAGTACCTTTAAATCCCTCAAATAAAATATTGTTGTTTCAATATGAAACTTAACATAAAATTATTGAAATATTTCACATTCTCTTTGTATAGTATTAAGGCTATGTATTTCCTGAAAGCATCCCAGTTCAGACAGGCTACATTTCATGTTTCAATAGCAACCTGTAGCTTATTGTTAACCACTGGGCAACTTTGTCACACCCAGCACAAGAAGGGACTACTCTTTGACAATTGGAGGAGGGGGTGCAAAGAAAGTCACATGCAAAATGAAGAATTTTTATGACTTAATTTTTAATTAAAAATTGCATTTCTTTTGAGTCAGCGTTGGCCATTTATACTTTTCTTGATATTGGCTGGCGTATTGAGATTTTCTACTGTTTCTTTTCCTTCCATGTTTTTTGCTTTTATAAACTTAATTTATAACCCGGTGGTGGTGGTACATGCTTTTAATCCTAGCACCCTAGAAACAGAGGTAGGTAGATCTCTGTGAGTTTGAAGCAGCCTGGTCTACAAAGTTAGTTCTAGGACAGCCAAGGCTATACAGAGAAATCCTGTCTTGAAATACAGAAAAAAGAAAAAAGAAAAATACCTTAATTTGTATGCATGGCACTTTCATTAACCTGCAAATTCTGTTTTTCTTTGTAGTTGAAGAATATTCCATAATATAAATGTATCACTTTTTCAATCTATTTTTAAAATCTATTCATCAGTTGATGGACATCTAGGCTGTTTCCATTTCCTGGCTATCATGAATAGAGAAGAAAGAAACATAAATGAGCAAGTATCTCTGTAGTAAGATACAGAGTCCTTTGGGTATATGCTCAAGAGTGGAATAGGTGGATCATGTAATTCTATATTCATTATTTCTGAGGAAATTCCATGGTTATTTCCATGGTTGCACCAGTTTTTACTCCCACCAGAATAAATGTTTCTTTGTTTCTTTAATAGTGGCCATTCTGACTAGAGTAAGATAAAATCTCAAAGTTGTCTTAATTTGCATCTCATTGATGACCAAGGATGTTGGACCTTTAAAACATACTTCTCAATCATTTGTATTTCATCTTTTGAGAAATTCCTACTTGAATCCATGCCTCATTTTTTTTTACATTACATTCTTTGTTTTATCGATGTTCAGATACTTCAGTTCTTTTATATTCTTTATATTAACTTCATGTTAGATGTACATCTGGGAAATACCCCTTTCTCATGTTGTAGACTGCTTCCACCCAAATGATGGTGTCTTTGCTATATAGAAACACTTTATTTTCATGAGGTCTCATTTATTTATTGCTGACTTTAAAGCCTGTGCTATTCAGAAAGTTCTTTTCCCTGCCTAGAAGTTCAAGCATATGCTCTCCTTCTCTTTTATCCAACTCAGGGTGTCAGGCCTCATGTCGAGGTCTTTGATCTACTTGGAGTTTACTTTTGTGTAGGGTGGGAGATAATAATCTAGTTTCATTCTTTTTTATGTACCGATCCAGTTTGAATAGGATTATTTACGATAATGCTATCTTCTCTTTACTGTGTATTTTTGGTTTATTAATCAAGAAAAATATCAGCTGGCTATAAGTATGTGCACTTATATCTGTATATTCAATTCTATTTTACTAATCAGTGAACCTTTTTTTGTTCCAGTACCACTCTGCTTTTATGACTGTAACTCTATAGTATAACTCGAAACCTGGGATAGTGATAGCGCTGGCTGTTCTTAACTGTTCAAATTGCTCTAGCTATACCGGACCTCTCGTTGACTATAACTGTGAAGGGAGAGTTCTAATTGTTGCATGCTAGCACTCTATAGAAGTATAACTTCCAACCAATGAACTTTAACTTTTTAAAAACGTTTTTGGAGACAGGGTTTCTCTAAGTAGCCCTGGCTGTCCTGGAACTAGTTCTGTAGACCAAGCTAGGCTCGAATGTACAAATATCTGCTTGCATCTCCTCTCATGAGCTGGGATTAAAGGCATGTGCCACCAGCACCCCACTGACAATGTTTTTGAGACAATAAGATGTTATCCATGAGATAAAATAGACTCTAGGTTTGTCTGGCTTAAGAGCCACTTCTTTCTCATCACTCTGTTCAAATTTGCCATAAAGTGTTTACAGCCCTTTGACATACGTCACACGTCTCTTAGGTATCAGGCTATTGAAATAAACTCCAACCATGATGGGATAAGAAGAAAGCTGAGTTCCTGGGTCCAGTCAGAAGGAGAGCTTTCTATATGAAATATTTATGTCTTTAAATCATCTTTTAGGAAAGACTGGAGTTGGGACAATCATGATGGTCAGGACTATATCTTGACTAGAATTGCTTCTTCATGAATTTCTCAGCTTGTATATTTAAAAGTAAAGTTTTGGAATATAGCTTGGGGAGGTAATCACCAGACCGTTTCCATCCATTTTTCTAATTTGCCTTAGTTTGAATAAATCTTATTCTTATTATTATCACTATTTGGTTGCTGAACCTGGCTTGTTAGGGCCTTCATGCTCTGATTCTTACAATTCTAGCAATGAGAATGGTGATGTGGAGGACTAACCTCTGGGTCAAACCGCTGTCATCGTCAGCAGTTCAGCCGGGCCAGTTCACGAAGATTTTAACAGCTGCATTTGTCGACTTTTGTTGTTTCCTCTTGGAAGGAAGGGTAGGGAAGACCATGGCACCTTCACCTCAGTATCTTTCTTAACCACTTTTTCCAACTCCTTGTGTGAAATCCTGCCTTAAGTGCATGTTTTCTTGTGGTCTTTGAAGTACTGGAGCATAAAGGCTATAGAAAGCTACAGGAGAAACCCTGTCTAAACAACCAGGGAGGAATCATTCCTGCTGGGTGCAAACCTAATGTAGGGTCATCCATGCTTCTTCCCATAATCTCTTACACATTACTATGTAAGTAAGCCTAATAAATACATTGGCTCTCCAGAGGAAATTTTGCTGGTATTGCACTTTGGTTTTTCATTGGGCCTATTAGAAGAGCTGTAGACATTTTTTAAGTCTCCACAAGAAAAGGGCTTGAAGCAATAGCTGGAATGCAAGAATCATGACAAACTAGCAGTATGGAAACCCTGGAGAGTCACTGGGACCACCCACAGGCATCCTTGGAGGTGCTTTCCATGAGGGTGGTGGTACTTATGTAGGAAGCCACTATATTCTCCACCACAATGCTTCTTCTGTCATTTGAAGCCACTTTTTTTTTTTTATCATAACCAGGCAGATAGTTTTATTGAAACTTGTCACTCTAGCAAGGGTTTTGTTTTGATCGAGGGCTGGTTACTCTCAAAGACCTAAACTAAGGTGTTGAATTGTGGCATGAGAAACTAAACCTCTTGGTCAGAATTACCTCTGTGAAGTCACTGGCATCAACTGATGTTCTCAAAAACTTATAATGCCCATCAAATGTCCATGCGAGGAATGCTTGCTCAAATAAAAATGTTGGCTTTTTTTATATATTCATCAACACTTTGTAGCTGTCATTATCATTTCATACACTGTGATGATGGACCATGAAATTTAGCATCATAAAATGCAGTATGTTACTTAAAAAGTCATGAGTCCAGCCAGTAGAGGTGGCACACACCTTTAATCCCAGCACTCGGGAGGCAGAAGTAGGCGGATCTCTGTGAGTTCGAGGCCAACCTGGTCTACAAGAGCTAGTTCCAGGACAAGCTCCAAAGCTACAGAGAAACAAACAAACAAAAAGTCATGAGTCTGCATTTCCCCTGTCCCTCATGGTTTTTCTCAGGAAAATTTGGGAAGCAGATTGTGTCCTTTGTCTCATTTGTTACATGGCTGACCTCACACCAGGAGCTTCTGTGATTCAGAAGAAAGCACCTGGTCATGTCCACAAAGTATGCAGAGAAATGATCTGTTCCAGTTTCCTTTCTGCTACTGTGATAAAGCGCTCTGACCAAAGCAGCATGGGGAGTAAAGGTTTATTTGGCTTCTACTTCCAGTTTGCAGCCCACCCTTGAGGGAAGTCATCACAGGGACCTGATGCAGAAAATGGAGGAATACTGCTTGTTGGCTTTCTCTGTGACTTGCTCAGCACATGGGTTACCCATTTACCCATTTACCCAATTAGGATTCGTTTTAGGTGATTCTCGGTTGTGCCCAGTTGACAGTGTAAATGAGGACACTATTCTGCAGTGCCTGTTCACTGTCGGGAAAGTGGGAAAAAAAACTTTTTAAGCTTGAAAACTATCAGGCTAACCCAAGGGAGATAAAAATCTTAAATCTTCAGGGAGAAACTAGGTGGGATATAGGCTAAAATATCTTCAAATTGATCAGGTATTCAGCAAAGACTTGAATAGCCTGCCAGCCAGTGAATGAGAAAAACATTATGTAGTAAATTTAGAGGAATTGAGAGATTTGATGAACAGAATGTGCTCTCCCGATAGATGCTGCCTTTAGGGCTCTGGGCTCATTTCTCTAAGGACTGTAGGATTCCTCTGGTGGTTCACTGAGCAGAAGAGAGTGGAGTCGCTCACCTCAATCTCAAGGAACCTGGGACAACCATTTGGTTCTGCCAGCCTTGCCAGCCTTCTTTCCACGTCTGGACAGCAGAATTAGTTGTCAGGATTAACATTTTCTTTCATTGTTCCTGTCAGAAACTCTGGCCAGTAGGATCTCTGCACATCACATGGGTTTCATTGTCATCTTGATTTTGAGATTCTTGGCTCCATGGTTACAGTCTTAAGAGTCATTTTAATCCCCATCTTGGCTCTTTGGACCTTGTTACAACCTAATAAGCTTGGACTTATTCTTCAAACGGTGTGCTTCCCAACATCCAGAACGTACACTTTCTCCTCATTTTTTCAGAGATACTTCAGGTACTCTACCACCAGAAAGCACCCACATGCAAGGGAATGTCACCCCTAGGTTTTACCTGGTTCTTAGTGAGTATTTGGAACAGTCATTAGTATATCAGAGAGCACGTGGAGACCCAGTTTCAGCCCCTGGCAGGGCTTACAAGAGCCAGTGTCTAATGATCACAGTCTTGGGTCATTTTTGAAGTTTGCTTTGGAGCCTTTCTGTTTGAATTCCAGATAGTATTGTCTACTGCACAAGTTTGAGAGATGCTTCTTATATATACAGTGAAGCAAAAGGTGCCATAAAAAAGTCTGTGGAGTAGATTATATATGGATATATATTAGAGATGTCCCATTCTTGTTCATGGAAAGTATCCACAAGCCTGTTATGGCAGAACTTAACATTCTTAACAAAAAAGATATGTATGTGTGTGTGTGGGGGGCATGTTGGGCTTCTTTGATGATTAGACATTACTTCAAATGGCCCAGAATCTTGTGACACCATGATCCAATTATTGATACAATAATTCAGTTGATAGGTGAAGTAGGACACATCCTATGGTTAGATTTTTGATGTTTAAATCCCCCACTATCCCAAGCTGTTGAGTAGAAAGTTCATTATTATGAGTCAGAAAACTCAAAGAAGTCTTAGACCCCCAAAGAACTCTCTGACCAGAAAAGCTATTAAACTCATCTCAAACTGTCTGAACAATCGAGTTCTCAAATAAGGACAGAGAAAATAAATATCTTTGAGTATTTTAACCATCTATTCATCTCACCTGTTCCTAAAACATGACATTTGGCTCAAAAGACAACTTCTCTCTGGTTTTCTCTGGCTGGTGTAATAAAAACATCATTATTGAGGTAGGAGCATAACGAGAAGCCAATTGCTTACTAAATATATAACACAGACAAATCTTTGATACCAGACAGATTTCCAACGGGCCTGTAGGGGATTTCATGACATCAATCATAGGAATATATGTGACTTGAAAACAAAGGATCTATGCTTGACAAAATTCATTCTCTAAGACAACTGGTTCATCCCTTTCCAGAGCCTCAGGATGCACTTGAGGGCATTTGCACTTCAGGGATGCTTTCTCCCTTCTCTGTATGACTCTTGCTGTTCATAACAACTCTCATGTGGGGTAACAAGAAAATAAAGCTTGAAGATTCTTTACTAAGAAACTCTCACACCTTGACCTTTGGTCCAAACTGACAAATTTACTAATTTCTTTTGTTCTGTATGAACATTATTTTTTTAACTTGATGTCCAGATGGAAGACTCATTCCTGTTAGTTAAGGAATAGACATGTACTAAACTAATTTTTATTTAAAATTTTATTTGTTGAGAATTTAATATATGAGCGCTGCATTTACATCCTTTCCTCCCTTGCTTCTCTCCCCTCCAACTCATCCCATGTTCTTCTCTACTCTCCCACCCTTTGTCAAATTCATGACCTCTTCTTCATGGACTTTATTGTTATATATGTATGCATACATACACACACTTGCATGTACACACACATATATAACTACTGAGCTCCTTTAGTGTTGCTCATATGTACATGTATTGAGGGCTGACTAGGGCTGACTACCTGGATTTGGATAACCTATCAGGGTTACATTTCCTGTAGAAAACTGTCCCACATTTTCTCAGCAGCCATTTTTCTATAGCTTTTCGTCTAAGGGTGGAGCCTTGTAAAATGTTCCCCATATTTCTTGACATTTCAATTGGCCTTGTGATTATGAACGTTTTATTTAGGTAACCAAATTATTGAGATTTTGTAGGTGCAAGCTTCTTTTCCGTGTCTAGAAAACGGTATCTCAAAACACTGGTCCTCTGACTCTTATAATCTCTATAGCATTTCTCCTAAGGTTTTCCCTGAGCCTTGGGTATAGGGATTGCATTGTAGAATTGTCAGTTGGAGTCAGACACCCCACTGTCAGTTATTTTTTGCTGTTGTGGATTTCTGTAATAGTCTCTGTCTGGTGCAAAGAGAAACTTCTTTGATGAGTGTTGAGAGCTATACTTATCTGTGGTTGTAAGTTAGACATGCCACTGGTTTAGAAAAACAGCAGTGGTCGATGCTATCTAGGGTCTATGAACTCTCTAGCCGTGGGTGGTTAGCTAGGTTTATGAAACTAGGCATGAATTGCCCACTGTTAATTTGGCCTTAAGTCTGTTGGTTACCTCCAGAAGACAATTTTGAATTGTTTCTTTCTAGAGATTCCCAGGAATATTCTAATATGCACGGACACAGCCAGTGACAGAGTGAATGGAAGTTTGGGGATCAAATGTTCCCTCTAACAGAAATTCAAAGCTGGCAGGCTTGGTGGTCACAGAGCAGGATGGATATTTATGACAATGCAGACTGTTTGAAAAGGTAGCTGTGGCTACACATGACTCACAGTAATATCTTACATCCATCTGTTAACCTGAGAAGGTGCCCATGAAATAAAATATGAAGGGCAAAGGCTCGCAGAAGCCTATACTTTGTCTATAGCTACCCACTGTTGAAGGAAATGGTGAACCAGCCAGGAAAGGGCCAACTGGACTGAAGCCAGCACTCCTTTTGCCACTGGGAAGTTTCTTGTGACCATATGAATAACATTTTAGCCTGGCCCACTATACTCATATAGTCAAAATTTGACAAGTTTGAATCTGTTCAAATATTCTCAAACTGGTAGAAAAGACTTGCTCTTTCTTACCTGAGTAACTCAATGGTGAGCAAAATGTAAGTGTTTGTTCAATCATTCAAAGAAACAATTGACAGCAGTCTCCCTGCCTCATATCATTGGTGGTAAGAGTATTTGAAAATTACAATTTAAATCTACTGAATGGGGTCTCCAGAGCTAGTTTTTCATTACACTAGCTTTGCAAATTCCTCCATGTGATAGAAAAGTGCTATTGTCAAATACTTGAAAGATATGGTCTTTTTGGAAATTGTAATGTCATAATAAGAGTACTTACAAATTTTACATGGAAGACACTTGTTATGGTCTAATGCTCTCAAGCTGTTAAAATCCAGTGTATTTATGTACATGATCTATCAATGTCTCTTAAAACCTGGCTATTCATCATGGTTTTTGGGATAGCCTGAGAAATAAGCAACTCATGAGAAAGACCCTGAGGCTGGAAGCTTAGTGGTCCGCCAGCTGCTACACACTAGTCTTTCTTGGCAGGATCTGAGACACACAAAGAAAGAAGAGCTTCATAATCACACAGATTGTTTGATGCACCGGCAGATCTCCTCCATAATTACAAGCCATTGAGTATGCATTATGTGTTTGGACTCTCCTCCACACAGGCAGTATTTCACCATGACTGCCAAATCTCTGTCTTCTCTCAGCTCCAACTCCTGGACATTATCTTTCAAAGTGTTTGAAAAGAGAGAGAGAATGATAGCTTATTTTTGGTACCTGAGCCCCACCATTTGCAAAATGGGAGCTACAAGAAATATTTCTGAGATACAATGAAAAATGTAGTGAATGATATCATAAAATCTTTAGATGATGTTGTGGGGCATCATTTTAATGCTGAATGCAACCCTTAAAGGTTATTCATAGCAATAATTAATAACAAATATTATTAGTACTATAAGGAGCTGAAGCACACTGAATGCAAAATAAAGTGATACTATTTTGAACAATGTTCAAGCAACGTATATCATGTGTGAATTCATCTTGGGATTGCAGTCATAAAGATGGAGGAAATGAAGAAATTATATTAGTGGACTGTAAAACTCCATGCTTTATATGAAAATGCAATGATAATAATTTTTTATTTAATGAGAACACAGAATGCCTCTACATATTCAATATTCAGTATTTAGGAAAATAAATAGATGCTGGCAACTTGGTTTAAGTCCTTCCTCATTCTAACCTAAAGAAGGATGTTATATAATTAAGAAAGATTTATTCTACTTTATTTTTACAAACTTCTAAAATTTGATATCTGTGTTTATTTTCTATACTATGGGATTGATAATCAGATGCACAAAATGTCTTTAATCCCATCACTCAGAAGGCAGGGGCAGGTAGATCTCTGAGTTCAAGACCAGACTGGTCTACAGAGCCAGATCTATGCAGAGAAAACCTGTCTTAAAAAACAAAACAAAACAAAATAGTGATGATGATGATGATGATGATGATGATGATGATGATGATGGGGCTGAAACACTGCCATCTACAATAGTAACTTTCCTACAAGAGATACTTTGGTACAATAGTGGCACAAAAATTGGAGGAGTAACTACCCATTTTCTGATTAGATTTAAAGCCCATACATGAAATAAAACCCATGTCTGACACTGTTTGAGTAGTTAAGAACCTGAAACTGAATAGGCCATGAGCTTTGGGGGAAAACCAAATACTAGTGTTCTGCTAAAGGAACAGAGCAATAAAACGACTCCTAACAATATCCAGCTACTCTCATAGGTCAGTGTCATGCTCAGCCCTCATCAGAGAAGCTTCCACTTGCAGTAGTGGGGGCTAACACAGAGATCCACAACTTGACATGTGCAGAGAGTGAGAGACATTGGAACACTCAGTCCTAAAAGGCATGTTTTCTCAAACCTCTCCCCTCAGGTTCAGGAAGTTATTCAGAAAATGAGTTGTAAAGATTTTAAGAGCCAGAGGGGATGGATGACACCAAGGAAACATTGTCTTCCAGACACAACAGGACCGATGCACATATGAATTCACAGAAACAGTGGCCAAAGACTTGCAAAAGGCCTGCACAGGCTCAAGATAGATGGGGTTTCATTTCTGTGAGAGGAAAATGGACATGATCCCCAATCCATCACCAAGAAGCTATCTTCAATAGAAATTTGCTTGCAAAGGAAAAATTAATTTTCTTCAATGTCAACTGAGCATATTAACCACACCAAAACATAAGCCCTTTCCAACACAAAACAAACCCAATGTTGTTTTTGTAGACTTTTTGTCTCATATGGTTTTGCATGGGTACATTTTGTTTGTCTTTTTGGCTTTTTGATATGGGACGTCCTTTATTGATTGTGCTGCTTTATTGATTGATGAATAAAGCTGCTTCAGCCTATGGTAAGGTAGAATAAAGCCAGGTGAAAAATCCAAACAGAGATATATAGAGAGAATAGGCAGAGTCAGAGCGATGCCATATAGCTGCTGAAAGAGACAGATGCCAGATCTTTACCAGTAAGTCACAGTCTCATGCTGATACATAGAATAATAAAATTGGGTTAATTTAAGATGTAAGAGTTAGTTAGTAAGAAGCCTGAGCTAATAGGCCAAGCAGTGTTGTAATAAATATAGTTTCTGTGTGATTATTTGGGTCTTGGACAGCTAGGAAATGAACAAACAGTGTCCACCTACAAAATGGCATGCCAACATGGGGCAAGAATTTCCATGTAAAGTCTAAGAAAGCTTAAAAAAGGTTTCTAGATCCACAAAACCAGGAGCCAAGCACAGCTTCTTGGTAGCAGTATATTTTCAGATAGACTTTATTTGCTGGTGGCAAGCAAAGGCACAGTTCCTTAAAGAGAGGTCTTACTGATTCAGCATTGGCAGTGAAATCTGTGCAGCTTCTTTAAGGGAAGACTTCCTGGTTCATGCAGGCAGCATGGACTCTGACACTTTTAGGAGGTACTACACTTGAATGGGATTTGTGGGCAGCATGCTGCAAATTACTTGGTGGTGACATGGGCCAACTGCTGCCCAGAGTTGAGGTGGTAAGGATAGCTCCCTCCTTGTGGTCCCAGAGTTGGCAGTATCTCTGCCCTGTTAGAACACCAGGAGAGGCAAAGCCAACACCCAGGGCTGCTGCAACCAAGCTGCTTACCATTTTAAAAATGCTCCTGGTCAGAAAATGATTACAGATACAAAATAAAAATCAGATTCAGACAGAAATAAACCTCTGGAACAGGTCACAGTGTTTAAAAAAATTATGTAGGCTTGAGAGAGAGGGAAGAAAAATAGTATAGACAGTTATAAAAAGAGCCAGGCGGTGGTGGCGCATGCCTTTAATCCCAGCACTCGGGAGGCAGAGGCAGGTGGATCTCTGTGAGTTCGAGACCAGCCTGGTCTACAAGAGCTAGTTCCAGGACAGGCTCCAAAACCACAGAGAAACCCTGTCTCGAAAAACAAACAAAACAAAAAAACAAACAAACAACAACAACAAAAGAAATAGTTTTAAAAAATAGAACAAAATCTTTAAAGAAACAGAGTACAGATAGTCATAGATTAAAATAGTAAAGAAAAATAAGCCATGTAAAGATGTAAAATACACAGAGAGTCTTGATTATATATGTTATTGTGTTTTTAAAAAATTTTTTGATTGCAGAGAGATAGTTGATACTGAGGGATACTAAGTTAAACTAACATAAAGGTATCTTGACTTATAAGTTTGTGTCTAAGAATATGTTGCTTTGGAAAAGAAGTTCTGCTTTTGTTTCCACAGAGGATAGAAAACTGTGGATTTCTTACTAGCTAATATGGGTTTGATCAAAAAGACCCCCTGAAGCAATGGCTCAGATGGTCCAAAATCCATGACAGCTTCAGGACTGCTGGCTGAAATGGACCTACCACACAGGATATCCCATGAAAAACATGATTAACAGCGACCCCAATGAGCAAGAAGTAGTCTAGAGAACAATGCTCAGATTCCTTAAATGATTGTTTATAAATGTTTGAATACATTTAGGGGAGATATGCTATAGAGAAAAATACTTTGCATTGGTGTGGATCTTAGTCTTCTGATACAAATTTAAGGTCAATTTTATTATATGTATATTTCTGCTCTTGATTAAGATATTGCATTTGTGTAGTTCATTTTAAAATGTAATATAATTAAGAAATACAGATTAATATATAGTCATCTATAATAGCCAAACTTGTAGTCGTGTTAGGTTTTCTAGATGTACAGATTCTAGATTTCAGATGGATAAGTATTCTTCAAACCTTTCAAAGACCTACAGAATATGGCATTTAAAATATTTTAAGAATTTAGACTTTTCTCAACAGTGAGATATGTCTGCTTCTAGCAGCATGAATATATTCAGAGAGGTGGATAAGCATTGAAGAAACTCATTATGGAATCTGTCTTCAATGTGACAAGGCTAGCCATTTGGACAAGAAACTGCTCTTGCCTGGACTGCTTGATGTTATGCTGTATAAACTGGACATATAGAAAAGTGACTGCTGAGCATTCCAAAAGATGGGATGGTCCTTTGGTGTTCCTGCTTCATGAAAGAGTCTTCTAGACATTCTGTAGGACACAAAAGAAAGGAACTGACAAACTGCCAAGAGAGGTGTAACAGCTTTCTAAATTTCCTGCTTTGTAGAAAAGTCTGCCAGATACTATGGGCTTGTAGGCTGAAGAAGGATGCCCCAACATTACAGAAGAATTTTGGGTGATTGTTCAGGCAGCAAGATGTTTCTGTCAATTCTAGAACTTTGGAAGTTGCTTATAATGCACTTCATGTTTACTTAGGTAATATCCTTCTGGGGTCATTGAAGAGTTGAAGACAGATAGAGTTTTCCTTAGTTATGAAAAAGATAAATTAGATATGAAACTTTAGACTCACAAAGATAAAATATATGATAGTATATTCATTTAATTTGCCAGATACAAATAGACTAAATATTGGAACTGAAATTCTTGCTTGATAACTGTTTTGTATATATAATTTTACTATGTTAAAGTTAAAATCTTCCTTTTTAATTAGACAGAAAAGGAGAAATGATATGGGATGTGCCTTCTGTATGTGTGGTGCTTTATTGGTTGATGAATAAATCTGCTTCAGCTTATGGTAGGGCAGAATAAAGCCAGGCAAGAAATCTGAACAGAGATATATATAGAGAGTAGGCAGAATCAGGACATGCCATATAGTTGCTGAAGGAGACAGATGCCAGATCCTTACCAGTAAGTCACAGCCTTAAGCTGATACATAGATTAATAAAAATGGGTTAATTTAAGATGTCAGAGTTAGTCAATAAGAAGCCTGAGTTAATAGGCCAAGCAGTGTGATTATTTGGGTCTTGGGTGGCTGAGAAATAAATAAGTAGTCTCTGCCTACAGTCTTTTGCTTGTATATTATAGTTTCTGATTTAGTATTTTGTTGGTTTTGTGTGTGATTCTTTTTTTTTCTTACCTGTTTGTTTTGTAAAGAGAGGGAGAGAAAGAATGTGGAGTTGAGTGGGTTCGGAGACGGGAGGATGTAGGAGGACTTGGCGGAAGGGAAAATCATGATCAGAAGATATTGTAAGAAAAAATTAATAAAAATAATTGGGCTGACAGGATAGTTCAGTGAGTCAAATGCTTGCAGCACAAGCCTGGTTATCTGAGTTCATTTACCAAGCCTGGTAGAAGGAGAGGGCGGACTTATGAATGCTGTCCTCTGACTTCCACTCTTGTACCATGGCATTCACATGACTTCACTCACATGGGAACATGATACACAAACATATACAATAACATAAATAGCAGTAATAAATATTAAAACATTAAAATAGTGGCATCATTTGGAAGCATTTTTTATTATTAAAGACATTACCTCACAGAAGTGAAATAATTTGTCAGAAGTAAGTTTGGAATAAAGTTTAGTACTCAGGCTTTCTTCCCACAGACACTGAGTAGGGAGAGCTACTGCTGCTGCGTTCCTGGCCACTCCCAGAACGGGCATTTCTGCTTCCATGCACACAGCCACTACAGACACACTATCTGAAATCTAGGAGGAATCAAGGTACTTGTGTTAATTATTTTCGAATTGCTGTGACAAAATACCAACAAGACGTGGCTTAAGGGAAGAAGAGTTTATTCCAGTTTGAAGTGCAGTCTGTCATGATGAGGAAGTCATGTGACCAGGAGCTTGAGGCCTCATTGACATCACATACCAGGAAGCAGAGAATGATGAATGCTGATCTTCTGCTCATCTTGTCCTTTTTATGCAGCCTAAGACCCCCAGTCCATGGAATAATGCTACTCACATTCAGGGTTCCTCTCTCACCTCAATTAACCTCACCTCTATTATCCCTCACAGGCACATCTGGAGGACCAGCAGAGGTTTAGCAGGTGAGACTAGATCCTGTCAGGCTGATAGTGTTAACATCACAGTGGTTCTCCTTCCTGTCAGTCTGTCTCCCTGCAGACACTCAATATGAAATCCAAACCTTGAAAGTAGTGAGAGGTTTGGTGATCTCTCCTAGATTTTTTTTATGAGCAAAGGCAAAGGAATCTACCAGCCGTTTCTGCTTCTTGTACTTCTTCCTCAGTCCTCCAGGCTCAAGCTCTTGGTACCAACCATTGTTTCCTTTATCTTTAATCTACTCAGAAATCTCATGGAAAATTAGATGAAAAGTAGTTAATAATGGCATAGGTAGAATAAGACTCATGTCAAAAGCCTTGTTTACCTGGTCATGGTAGTGGTGCACAGCTTTAATCCTTGTACTAGGGGCGGCAGAAGAAAACAGAGTTCTGAGAGCTTGCAGCCAGCTTGGTCTGCATAGTGAGAGCAGAGATGGAGCGGGGAGGCAGGAAGGGGAGAGAAAGAGAGAGACTTGTTTGTTTTTTATTATTTATAAAGAGAATACAGACCAGATATAGTTTGAGATATTTGGAATAAATCTTTGTCTTCTTCTCAACTAGTGATGAAGCCTAGAGGGATTGTGTGGCAAAACAGCACAGCTTGGCTTTGTTTAGCCTTTTTTGCTGGCCTACTCCAAAGAATTTTTATACCAAACCACTTCCCATCACCATGTTGAAGCCACGATGGAAACAAGATAATTGAATTTAAACTCAAGAAAGCGGTCTAGGATGTTCAGGCCCGTTTGAAATTCCCAATCTCAGAACTCATTTCATTTTAATTTGCTACTCTGTAAGTACTCATAGCAATTCCACAAATACTTTTTAGAATTTTACTAGCAAGGTGTGTAGTTTAGAAATTTTAAAACCTCAGAATACCCAAGGCTAGGCAGGCCATAATTTGCCAATTTAGAAATCAAAAGTGAGGTTCTTTTGTGCCCAGGACCTGAGTACATGTGATGTTATTCTGAAGGGCACAGTGAGTAGGAGCTGTGTTCTTCTGTGATACTGTAACAGAGAACATGGACAGTCAATTTATAAAGGAAAAAGGTCTATATTGTCTCACAGCCTATGACTGATGGCCACTCCTGCTTTGAGCTGATGGGCATGAGTGGTCAAGCAAATCATTCACCTCATGGGCATGAAAAACAAAAGGATAATTAAGAAAAACGTGGGGTGACATAATTCCCTTCAAGGACACAACTGCATAATATCTTCTAGTTGATCCCTTCACAGTTACGCTATTGCTCACTGGTACCACCCTGGAAAACAAGCCTTAAATGGATAGACTTTTGGGGGACATTAAAAATCCAAACTATTGCAGAGTTCCTGTAGAAATAAGAACAGAGGAGACCCAGGGTGCCTGTCAGTCTGCACAGGGATGGATTGAATGTACCCTGCATATATAGGAAATGATTTACAAATCTGTGCTTGTTTTCCTCAATCCAAGTGAGCCTGTGCCCATTTGAATGTATATTTACTTGAATGAGTACTGAGGGTGAGTACTTTTGATTCTGTGTCCATATTATTAGAGGTTAGTCCCAGGGCACAAAGCCAATTTCTTAAAACCATTTAAATATCTTTAGTTAAATAACTAAAAAACAATATTGCTAATACAAGCGGACATTTTCAAACTTGGAACTACCATTCAAAATTACTTTTAGGTTAGTTGTTCAAAATTCAGACCACAATTCAATACACTATTATAAATGGCAGTTAGGTTTCCAGGCTACCTCATGAAATCTACTTAATGAATAACATAGCTGAAATATTTCGCATTTATAATAAAAACAGTAAAGAGTAATGATATTGTAATGCTAGAAGTAAAGTCACAATGGTGGGACTAATTAACTTTAATATATTTTCTGTGCCTTATAGCTTGAGGAAATCTAGCACAATATGAGAGTGAAGAGCTCACCCTGGGGTCAGAACATCTGGTTTAAATATTAACTCAACAGTTTACTGTCTGTGTAACTATGGGGCAAGGTATGACTCTCTAAGCCCCGATTTATGCAACCATAAAACAGAGGTTAAGAAACTTCATAGAGTTGATGTAAGGGTTAGGTGACAACAGAGCACTGTCACTGTGGAACTTGACACCCACAAGAACCCCAATATACCACTGTCTCAGGTACTGTGGAGAGCTGCTGCCGAGAGAGGCCTTCTTACTGGTTTTCTTTCTAAATGTTATTCTGTACCCACACTTACAGTTTTACATATAAACAAGAATACAGTACAGACTAAACTCCACATATGAGGAAGAATGCATGTTTTCCCCCTGAGATTGTGTGACTGTGCTTAATATAATCAATCTAAGTCCATCTATTCTCCTGCAGATTTCATATTTCCTTCATAAGGGAATAACAGTCCGTTTATAGGAGTACCACAGCTCTATTATCCATTCATTTGTTGATGCACATGTAGGTTAGTTCTATTTCTTTGAAACTGTAAACAGAGGAGCAAGAAACATGTATGTGTGAATAACTCTATGGTAGGATATGAAGTTCTCCAGCTGTATATATTCTCAGGGGTGGAATACATGATCACTTGGCATTTTTTTATGTTTTGTAGGACTATCCAAACTGATTTCCATAATGACTATATTAATTTGCACCCTTGCCAGCAGTGAAACACAGTTCCTATCTTATTACATCTTATCCAATATTTGTTGTCAGATTTTCTCCTCTTCCCTCTTCTTCCTTTCTCCTCTTCCTCCTTTCTTCCCCCTCTTCTTCTTCTTCCTTCCTCCTTCTCCTCCTCTTTTTTTTGAGACAGGGTTTCTCTGTGCAGTTCTGACTGTCCCAGTACTTTCTCTGTAGACAAGTTTGGCCTCACACTCACAGAGATACCCCTGACTCTGCCTCCTGAGTGCTTGAAATAAAGGCATACACCACCACCACTCAGCTCAGATTTCTTTTTATACTGCTTTTTTTCCCCTTTTTTAAAATATTGATGGGCTATACCTTTTTCTCTGTTCCCTTCCCTTCCTCCCCCCCGCCAACCTTCTCCCATGGTCCCTGTGCTCCCCATTTACTCAGGAGATCTTGTCTTTTTCTACTTCCCATGTAGATTAGATCCATGTATGTTTTTCTTAGGGTCTTCATTGTTGTCTAGGTTCTCTGGAATTGTGATTTGTAGACTGGTTTTCTTTGCTTTATGTTTAAAAATCACTTATGAGTTAGTATATATAAATAATTGTTTTTCTGGGTCTGGGTTACCTCACTCAATATGTTTTCTAGCTCCATCCATCTGCCTGCAAATTTCAAGATGTCATTTTTTTCTGCTGTGTAGTACTCCATTGTGTAAATGTACCACATTTTCCTAATCCATTCTTTGGTCAAGGGGCATTTAGATTAATTCCAGGTTCTGGCTATGACAAACAAAGCTGCTAAGAAGATAGTTGAGCACATGTCCTTGTGGTACGATTGAGCATCCTTTGGATATATATCAAAAAGTGGTATTGCTAGATCTTGAGGAAGGTTGTTTCCTAATTTTCTGAGAAATCACCACACTGATATCCAAAGGGGCTGTACCAGCTTGTACTCCCACCAGCAATGCAGTATTCCCTTTACCCCACAACCTCTCCAGCCTTAAGTTGTTATCAGTGTTTTTGGTCTTGGCCATTCTTACAGAATCTCAGAGTTGTTTTGACATAAAACTAGCTATCATAGATAACTAACAATAAAGATATCAAAAAAGTTATACTGATATTTTTTTTTTACAATTTTTAAAATCATTTTAAATCTAGTGTATGTGTGTGCATTTCTGCGTGTGAGTGTAGGTGGGGGCCAAGAGAAATTGGATCCACCTGGAACTGGAGTTTTAGGTAGTTGTGAGCCATATGACTTGGGTTCTGTGAATCAAACTTCAGTCCTTTTCATGAGAAGTTTGCACTAAACTATCTCTCTAGTTCCAGAATGTGTAACTACTTTTTAAGGTACTGTCGTGAGCATTTTCTCTGAGGATGGTGGTGGTGGAGGAGGGGACAAGGCAGAATCCACACAGCCCCCATCCTAAGTTTTCAATAATAAACAAAAGTCTGATTCCAACAAAGATCACCTGAGGAAAGCCATGAGTTTATTAGGTTTATTTACAAAGCAATTGGTGAGAGGTTATTGGAAGAAGCACAGGTGGCTTTACAGCAGCCACCCTGGAAGGTCTGCACTCCGCAGGGAGGATGACTTTCCAATGGCTCTGTAGGTGGAATCCCCTCCATTGGTCCTTCTAAGACTGTTGCTTCTCCTACAGCCCTAGAGGCCGCATGCAATTAAGGTAGAAATGTAGACAATTGGTTGGGAGGGATTGGGTGGATACTCAGGTGTGGGTCCTATGACCTTCCCAATCTCTTTCTTCTGTGATGGAATGTCAACAGTCAACAAGCCCAGATGTTATGGTCTTTTGTGAGTAGGTGCAGTCAAACTCTTGGAGATGTTGTCCATTTGGCTTAGAGAACAGTCCTGTATAATATCTACACATGAAAATTAAATTATATAAGTGATTGATTAAAACATAGCAAAATACAACACAAAAGAATATGAAAATTATTTAAAAATTATTAATAGATCTATTGAAAACTCCAAATATAATACATATATTTGTATGTGTTATTAAGTCCCTTGTTGATTGCTGTAACTACATATTAGTCTATACCGCAGTGTTCTTATGATGAAATTCTAAATTTTAAACAAACCAAACACTGCTGAAGGGGCTCTAAGGAGAGTCTGTTCTATCTGCACTCAAAGAGACAATCTATTCCCCTCCAAAGTAAGATTCTTAGGAATGTCTGCATGTCTTTAAACTAGCCCAGAGACATGGGAGACTTATAAGTCTCCTGTAACATCTGTTATTTATATAAATTTCTGTCAGGTACAAAGAGAAAATTCCAAATGAAACTGAAGGTGCTGCTTTAGTAAGTAGTTTAATACTTACATAGTATAGTGTGGTTACCCTCACACATAGAAAAATGCTGTTGTTGTACATCTGTGGTCTAGGTCTCTATTTTGAATTACCCAGGAAATTCCCATCAGAAGCATCTCTCTAACTAAACAGCAGCACAGACATGGTCTTTCAACATCTAAAATTACTGTAGAATCTCCCAGCAAACATTTTTATAATATTTGCCTAGATAATATAAAATATAAAGAGATTTTACTTAATAGGTATATGATAATATGGTAATTAAAGTCACAGGCTTTGAAGTGGAATTGGTGTAGGATTGAAACTGAGCCCCACCAACTTATATGTGAAGCTTTAGGCAAGCCACTTACTCAAAGTCATAGTTTCCTATTAAGTAAGAGACAATACACACAACCCTCACACTATCTTATCAATGCAGAATTTGTTCAACATGCAGCTACTTTTTAATTAAAAATTTCAAATGCTAAAGAAAGACTCCTGTTTGCTAGATAACTATCTATGTAATAATACTTTAGATGAAAATTGACCAGGGTCAAAACCAATCAACCAAGCAACAAAATAACGACCTTTCTAAGCACAGGTCTTGGTGCTGAGGGTCTTTGTGCTTTGTCATTCTTGGAATTTTTTTAGGGGCAGTAATTGTGCTATGAGTCACTGACAGTTCTTAGACACAAGATAATCTCAAAATCTTTAAGAAATTCTCTTCTTCTTTTTTCTACAGTCACTGAATATTCTCTGATTTCTTCTGCATTGTTTATTTAACACCCATCATCTGTAGCCTCCCGTGCTCTCATAGGACTTATCTCATGCTTTGAAAATGTTCCTGATAGACTGAAATGAGGGAATGATTCTTTTCTGCTTTTATCATTTCTTTCTTGAACTCTCTCCTTTGATCTCTCTGTCTTCAATACAACAGTCCCTTGAACTCAAGGAATAATAATCAGTCAGGAGACAGAAATGATAATTTCCCCTCTCCTCTCATCACCCCTGCTTGATGTATTCTAGCAGTTCACCGAGCTCGTCGGGACACAGACCACTGTTTCACATGTGGCTTACAGGACTCTTGCAGTCTAGTTCTTGCCTCTTTCTTGACTTGCTTGTGTCTTCCATCTGGAAGCTTCTGTAAGACTTTCACGACTCCATGCTCCCTTTGCATCAGAATCTTTCCTCAGCCTGGTATCTTGGCTGTAGGAGCACAGCTTTCTGTCACTGCTCCTTACTGAACAACAAGCACAGCCCTGCTTAGTCAGATACCATCTCAGACTCCTTCTATGCACTCTGGTCAGGTACCTATTTCTTTCCTTCCTTCCTTTTCTGGTTTTTTGAGACAGCTTTGGAGGCTGTCCTGGAACTTGCTCTGTAGACCAGGCTGGCCTCAGACTTAGAGATATCTGCCTGCCTCTGCCTCTTGAGTGTTGGAATTAAAGAGATGTGCCACCACTGACTGGCATTTTATTATTTTAAAAAATGATTTATTATTATCTACATAATAAATTATTATTATTATTATCCTGACTAAAGTTTTTTTCTTACTCTTCCCCCAGTCTCTTCCTCTACCTCTCCTCTGCCCTCCCCACTCCTCCTCCATTCTATGCAGAAAATGACAGGCTTCCCATGGATATCAAGTTGTAAAAAGACTAGGTACTTCCTCTCATATTAAATCTGGACAAGGCAAACCAGTATGAAAAATAAGGTCCCAAAAGCTAGCAGAAGAGTGAGAAACAGTCCCTGTTCACACTAACAGGAGTCACACAAGATGACCAAGTTACACATATATACAGAGGGCCTAGATCAGTTCTATTCTGGCTCCCTGGTTGTTGGTTCAGTTTCTGTGATCCCCTAGGAACCCAGATTAGTTGATTTTGTGGGTTTTTCTTGTGGTGGTTTTGACTCCTCTGGCTCCTACAATCCCCCCCAACTTCTCCTTCCCAACTTGAGAAACTCCCTCACTTCCTCAGGATTCCCTGAACTTCACCTAATGTTTGGCTGTGGGTCTCTGCATTTTTCAATCAGTAGCTTGATGAAGCCTCTCTGATAACAGTTGGGAGAGACACAAATCTATGAGCATAGCAGAATATCATTAAGCATCATTACTGTGTTGGTTTGAAAGAAAATGGCACCAAAGTGAGAGGCACTATTGGGAGATGTAGCCTTGTTGGAGTGGGTATAGTTTTGCTGTAGCAAGTATGTCACTGTGGAGGTTGGCTTTGAGATCTCATATATGCTCAAGATGTTGCCCAGTGTCTCAAGCCACTTCCTGTTGCCTGCACAAGACATAGAACTCTCAGCACCATGTCTGCATGCATGCTACCATGTGGCATCACTATGCTGAAGGTATTTATCATACGTAGGAACTCCCTGGTGGAATTTTTGTGGTAGCTTACGTATACTATCAGATCATTTGCAGATAGTCATACTTTAACTTCTTCCTCTCCAATTTGTGTAACCTTGACCTCCTTTATGGGTTCTTTTTATAATAATAGAAAATGAGGTTATAACACACTTACATCATGGCTAGCAGACTTGTGCAGCAGGCATGTGATGGATCCACAATATAATTGCATCATTTCCCTTTGCCCTTTCTTTTCCCCAAACACCCATGTAAGCCCCCTGCTCTCTTTCAAATTCATGGCCTCTGTTTTCTTTAATTACATATTCCAAAATATATAAATACACATGCTCAGTCTGTATAATCTTGTGTGTATTTTTCAGGGCTGACCATTTGGTACTGGATAACCCTAGAGAAGACCATGTCCTCTCACTTTCAGCATTCCCTAGTTGCTTGCAGTTTTTTTGTGTTAGTTGGTGCCTTTTGTATGATAGGTAGGATTTAAACCCGGAGTGGAAAGAGATAGACCATGAGAAAACACACGACACGCAGTAGGTTTTCAATGAATATCAACTGTGTTCTAGTAATTAAAGATTATGAATATTTTCTATTCTTTCAGAATTTCTTTAAAAAAGAAATAAGTCCTGGCAGAAGATGCTGTCTTAGCAGGCAGAGCTGCTCCTCCCACTCTGTGTGAATGCGACCCTCTCCTTCTGCCATCATGGGCTGCGTGTTGGCTCAGTACAAGGTGCCTGGCTGGTAGAGAAGAGCAGTGTGGTCAACTTCAGCTTAAGGAAGGATGTGGAGGAAGTGACCAAAGGAATGAAGTTACTGCTGTTCAGTGCTGGCGAATCTGGTAAAAGGCGGGAACAGATGAGAGTCATTCCTGAGGATGGTTATTCAGAAGAAGACTGTGAACAACGTAAAGTGATTCTCTACAGCCATACTATATAGTTCAGCACTGCAGCCACGGGAGGCATGGGTGCTAAAAGGTTGATTTGGGGGACGCTTCCAGGGCAGAGGATGCCCAACCGTTATCTGCTTTAGCTGGCAGTGTTGTGGAAGGAGTCAATACCTCAGGATAGCAGGCAGAATTACATGTGCGGGGGTTCTTGCAAACAGTACATCTGGCAAAGGAATGATCTGTGTGATCAAGAAGGAAATCTGGTTCATCACAACTACCCAGCGCTGGTCTAAACCCGAGTCTAACATCGGGTAGTTTATTTTTAGGCATTTTAGTGCAGCACAACTTTGGACAAAAGTTTCCTGGTAACAATCATCTCAATCCCATGTACACAAATAAAGCCGAAGGCAGTTTATGTTCCCAGAAGAGGATCAGGTATGGTCTCAGTCATACAGACAGTGTAGAGGTCACCAAGTTACAACATATGTGTGACATCTCCCCTGAAGATGGGTACTCCTGATAGAGAAACAATGCTCAAGGAAACAGTCTTGGGTAAGGAAATCTTAGAGAAGTGTAAGAGTCTGGGGGATTCATGTGTGGCCTGGCCCTACAAAGAGGAAAGCTCACCAGCTTATTAAGTGCAGCTGTTGCCAGTCTTCTGGGAGGAAAACAGCTGTATGTATCCCTTACATTGAAGAGACAAGCCTGTGCCTCTAACATTTTTGGTTTTCCTAGTACTTATCTGTGAGCACAAAGAACTCGTGCTCTCTACATACATGGTTATGGTGAGATAATATGTAATCATCGTTCAGTAGATCCATGGAATGTCAACTCAATGATTCTATTTCATATTACCAAAGTAATTTGGATAGAATATCCCCAACTGACTGCATTCACACTCATTGAGACATTCTTCGGACAAGTGTGAAGACTACAGGCATTGTAGAGACACATTTAACCTTCAGAGAGCTACACTTCATAATGTTTGATGTGGGTTATCAAAAATCAAAATGATTTGAGGGAGTGAGAACAGTTACCTTCTGTGTAGCACTCCGTGAGCATGACCTCGTTCTGGCAGAGGATGTGGAAATGAACCAAATGCATCCACGTGTGAAAGTGTTTATAGCATTTGTAACAGTTTGCTTACAGAGGCTTCAATCATTCCCTGCTTTAATAAGAAAGACCCCTTTGAGGAAAAAAAAATAAAGAGGAGTCTAATAGTCTGATGCCAAAAACTCAGGCTCCAATATATATGAAGGGATTGTTGTTTACATTCAGGACCGGTTTAAAGATGTGAACAGAAAAAACGATACCAGGGAGATGTACGCTCACTTCACTTGTGCCACAAACACCAAAATGTGCAGTTTGGTTTTGATGTTGTTACAGACATCATAGTTCAAAACAGCACGAAGGAATTTGGACTTTGTTGAGACGATGGTCTGAGAAAAAGTTATTACAACACTGAGTGATGAGACCAGACATCTCTGTCTCTTGGCGGAGCTGCAAGCATCATGGTACCTGGGAAGGGAAGCAGCAAGAAGAATCTTAGCACTTTTTAGCACAGTTCTCTGTATTGGAGTATGTTTAATTGGCAGGAGATGTTCAAGGCAGATGTTAGAAGGGAAACAACTGTAAAATATGGTTGGCTTATCAAGGCATCACTTGGATTGTATAATCTAAAGTGTTTAGGGCATATTGAAGTTGAGGTGCCTCATTCCGAATCTTAAATATTAGATTATTTTTCCTCCCTAATTTAAATAAATCACCGACAGTTTTTTTTGTAAGTTTTTTTTCCTTTCCAAGAGAAGAATAATTCTACTAAACTCGTTTGCAGAAGAATATTTATGAGAACAGTCTTAACTGTGCACACCTTGTGACTGAATCATCTTGAAAATATTCCTCTTACTAGGGACTGCTTGTTTTTAACTTTTGGTGTGTTCAGGTTGTAATATTTCCATAATTAAGAGTCTTCCTGTTTATTGGGACTACAGAACTACAGCTCTTCTGAATGAACTTATGTGACTGTCATGTTTAAAGTACCATGATGTTTTCTAAAAAGTCGTTACTTTAGATAGCTCAGTAGTAAGAGTTTAGCTCTATTTCTTTAAGCTTATAGCTAGGTTAATCTTGTTTATACCGATTACTTGATGAATACTGAAGTAATAGGATAAATCAGCTTGGATAGAGACACACCCAAGACAGCCCTCACCTGGAAATGCAAATTGCCAAATTCAGAACCAATGGCTTTGCTACTGGATATCTACTAACTTGATCACTTCTATTCTTGCTTGTTTGTCTCATTCTCAGGGAGTTTGCATAAGGTGCCCCTTATTTTCATTTTTCTTTGTGACCTTTGTTGTTGTTGCTGGGAGACACCTAAAGTACATCAACAGTGCATGCCTTTACTTTGTAAATGTGGCATCAGGCTCCCGTTTGCCAATGATTTTACTGTAGTCACGTTAAATGTAGAAGTCATCCTCATTGCCACTGATTTTACTGTAGTCACGTTAGCTGTAGAAGTCATCCTCAGTATGTTCTTTGGCTGCAACTTATATTTTGAGACATGTCCCCACTTTGTCATGTGCACAGATTTGAATCTGTTACAGTTGGCAGCAGCATTAAAAACGGTGACTAAGGAGTCCAGGATTGCTCCTGCTTGTCACCATCCTTTCTAGAAATGCCGTCTTCTGTTTCCATCTTCCGCTGCTGAGGAGGCTTTACGGTTGTCTCAGAGTGGGTTCAGGTGGGAGTTCCCTGGAAATCCAGTCCCTTGCTTTAGTTGTATTATCTAGTCTAGGATGGAGGGATTCATGCCCTATCTGTGTATAACTTACATGCTGTCACAATTCAGCTTCCAGTTTGTGTTTTACTTTTGTAGGTAACTAGAGTCCTTTTGAACAATGCACAGCAAATGTTATTAAATATTGAGTGGACCACTGAAGGACAGGATAAACAAAGAGAATACATTTTTGAGGTTTAGCAGAGCCTTTTGAGGTTCAATCTTTTGGGGTTGTATTTCTTTCATATTTTGATATTACCTTCTGCTCATTAAAAAAAAAAAGCTAATTGGTGATCAACAGAACTGCTTCAGAAAGCAAGCTGTTCAGCGCCATGACTGGCAACTTTATAGATTTCTAATTTTTACATGCTTTGGAAAATTAGACCTACACACACAGTCCAAATAATAGCTAACAAACATTTCTTTAGGACTAGGAAAGCATGGAAGGGAAAAGTATTGGTTTCAATGAGTGTTTAACTTAATGACCACAGTATAGGGGTTGTAAAGGCTTACTTACTTAGAATTTATTTTCCGCTATTATATTCTATAATACAGAAACATCTGGAACTGAGAACAAGTGAAATATTGTTTTCTTGATGTTTATATACTTTAGGTTTAATGTAATGGTGCTGATAATCTAAAATAATAGGTAATCCAAATTTAATTTAAAAAAATTAAAAATTCCTTCTTTCTTGAATACCTTTCTTCTAATACTTTTCCATCCCTTGTTCAGACATGCTGAGTATCTTGTTAGGTGTATGAATTACTATGCAACTGAAATTTTTTTCTCAGATCGTATCAGTCCCTATTTCAGGATAAATATGGTCTTACCTAGACTCTCAAGTAGATATGGTTCTAAAGATATTCTTTTCAAGGTTTCTCTCAACTCTGTCTTTCTTTATGAGTTTTGTTTGTTCTAGAAAAACCTTTAAGGCAGATGAAGCCAAACTGCTGGAACGTGATTATACAATTTAAAGATTAGTTTATGCTCCTTTTCCATTCTCCTCCCCTCCGCTACATACCCTTCCTGCCAGCATTCTTATCCTAAACTCTTCCGGGCAGAGAGAGATGAGCTATTAACACGACAGTGTTAGTGAGATGTGTGATGGGAGGGCTTGGAACTGTTGATGTTAAAAGATCTCTCCAGTTCCCTGTAAGTCCACCTCTTACACAGCAGTTAGTGGGATGTGTGATGGGAGACGCTGGAACTGTTGATGGAAGAAGATCACTCAGTCTGATTACAGATTCCACCTCCTTCCACTGACCAAATATAGGCTAGCTGGAAACCACCATGCCTCCCCTAGTTTTGTTTAAACTAGCAAATGCTTTATTCAAATAATCCATTAGCTTCCCAGCACAGCAGTCAGCATTGATTTTTTTTTCCTTTCCAAGCTGGAATACTCATTTCTAAACAAGCTGTCTTGGCGTTCCTCCACCCCCACAAACTCTTACCCGCTGTTTTCCCTCCAGGGCCCCATCACACTCACATTCCTCTGCTTGGTGAAATACAGAATGAAGGACACAGAGCCTTGTAGGTTTGGGATAGTTAGCTGTTCTAACCTGGCACCTTCTACTCACGAAGAAAAAACGACTTCTATAAAGAGATCTCCTGATTGTACTGTTCGAACCAACCTAGAGATCTTCTGTGCGGCTCTGCAGTGTCAGCAGCTCCTTGGCTACACATTATTCCAAATACAATCCTTTTATAGTCTTGACTGAGAGCCAGCTTCTGCTTCCAGCTAGACCCAGTGACTGCTGCAGTGCAAGACAGCTCATTCTGTCCTAGAACTTTCTTTTCTGTTCAGCTGACAGAAGCAGAGCTCTGGAATCCTTAAATATCCCAGGGAATATAATGACTCAGCTCACAACACTGAGTCTGGGGAGCAAGTCTCAGTGTTGCTGGGCCCAGTACTTTGCTGTCCTGGTTTTGCAATTTGTCACAGGTGTATTAACCATAGCTCTCTAGAGGAACAGGATCAATGACATTATATATGATGTGCGTGTGCGCGTGTCGGTGCATGTGTGTGTGTGTGTGTGTGTGTGTGTCTGTGTATGTAACAATTACATCAGCTTGAATATAGAAACAATAGCAGAACCATACAAGAGAGCTAAGAACCCATTAATTACTTGGCCCTTGATGCTGGTTGCCTCAGTAGTCCAAATCTGGTACTGGTAGCCAGAATGGTTCCTGGAGAGCTGCTGGATTCTGGTCCCATATGTGATCTTGGATATCAGTGATCTTGGATACTCTGCATCTGATAACAGTCTAGGAGCAGCACCAGCCCCAACAGGTGCTGATTAATTCCTGGAAAGAGGAAAGGATGAGCAAGCAAAAGGTAAGATTTTCCCTCTGTCTTATCGTTGGTATCTGGGATGCTACCAGCAGTGCCACCTACAGTCAGGGTAGATCTCCCCACATCAGTCAATTAACCAATCAATCATCAATCAATCAGGACCATTCTGGTGAGGTTCGCTACTCAGTGATTCTAATTTGTGTGGCAAGTATCACTGAAACCAACCATAATAAGAGGTGTATACACTATATGAAGGTACCTGCCAAAGTCAACCAATGAATTTGGTTCTGGTTGAAATTAACCCTTACTGAATTTTTATTCTTACATGTTTGGGGGAAGTTTACCAGACTTCAACTGGAGGAAAGTGTATGTACTATGTGACCAAAGACTCTTCTATGTAACCCAACACTGCCCCAGGAACTGTTATCTTTCCCAGATTATGAATTTGAAAGTACCAGATCAGGTTAGTGTCCTGTGGTGAGGATGGCAGTCTGGCCACATTTTCAGAGCAAAGTCTTTGATTTAGACTGTGAGTGGCCTGGACTGCGAGTAATCATGTAAATGCGTTTTTTTTTTTTTTTTTTTTTTTTTTACTGTGTTCTAAGTGTGTGTGCAACATTCCATGGTCTTCGCAATGAACCCATAGTTCATGTCCTCTTTTATTTGATGATGCTCCTATCTTTGCAGGTGTCATAAAGAGGCCACATCTCTCTTTCTGGAGTTATGGAGCTTGTTAAGACGCAGACATAATGGCACACCTTTGGAGCCTATAGATAAGCATATTACACTGCATGCTAGGTATGTTACAAAATGACCTTCCCTTTTTCCTTTGGTCAATTCTCTTAAACTAAGATTCTAGGACTACATGCTAGCCTATCAGGACTGTGTGGATATAGATGGGGGCATGGAGTGAAATGGCTCAGAAACTTTGATGCTACCCTTGGCAAAATGCCCTCTCGTCATGTGTATGAGATGGTGAGAAAGGAACAACCTAATTCTGAGAGTCTTTTACTTCATGGTATTTTAGGGTGGGAGTGGGACAGAGTGATCACCACTGTTTAGGATAAGTATGGTTGCTGGAAGAATAGGATTCAGGATGGAGCATCATGATAAACAAACAAACAAATAAAATGAAGCCAACAAAATGGCTCAGATGGTAAAAGTTTGATAACAAAGCTTGTGGTGGCAGAAAAGAATCAACTCCTCAAAATTCTCTGAGCTCCATCTGCAGATCATGGCACGCACACCTTCCCTTCAATAATAATAACACACAAAAATAAAAATTTAAAAATTGAAGCCAAGTTTCCAGTGAACTATGAGCATACATTTCTATTTTTTCAAAGCACATGTCTTTCAGTAATATGAGAATTTTAAGGTTGTGTGCTGTGATGAGTCAAGACTTCCATTAGGGAGAAATAAAAATTATCCGGATGCATTTGTTTCTATATACATTGTGTTGCTTGAACAATGAGGTAATTACTGTTATAATGAAAGTTTTCTCCTTTTTCTATTGGAATATATTCTTTATACATAGTGTTAAACTGCATACAGACAATTTCTTTCAAGGATATCATATACCTTGTTTATATTTGTCAAGTTCCTGTTTTCTCTCTCTAGTACCATAATTAATTCCTTCTAGCCTGGATAGTCTCCTTCCCCCATCTCTCTTCTGCTTCTATATCATGAATTTGTATTTTTGTAAAGGATTTTCAAACCCATAATTAAGAGAAAGCACATGGTATTTGTCTTTATAGCTTGATTTTCTTAATATGATTATTTCTGTCATATTTATTTTCAAACAGAACATACCCACTGTCTGTATTCATCTATCTGTTGACAGACACCTATGCTGACTCAGTAACTAGGCTCATAATGCTGCAAGTAGCACGACTGTGCAGCTTCTCTTTGGTATGTTGGTCTGGAGTCTGTTAGGTATAAACAAGACAAATGCCTTGTAGCATGTGAAGCTAGAATTCACTGGTAAAAGTCTAAGCGTTTTTATCATGTCTCTTCTCAGCAAGGTAAAGAACTGAGCTAAAAGGAAGCTGAACAGCTTTTGTGTTGAGTCAGACAAGAATGGATGTCTATTCCTTCCAGCTTTCTTTGAGCATCTAATGAGGAGTACATTCCAGGTGCAGTGTCAGGCACTGGAAAAATACCTTGTTGTTGGACACTGGGGAGCTGAAGAAAGAGGATAGGAATAGGAAGAGACTAAAAGCAGAGTCAAGAGAACAAGGTACACCTGTGTTCCAGATGTAAACAATGAACAAATGGTTGAGTTAAAAGAATGGGCGTTGAAAAAGAAGTGCTGACATTGGGAAAATAATAAATGCCTCGAAGTTTCAGCACCATAGAAGAGCTCTAACACGTCACTGCCAGGGTTTCATTCTCCATATACTTTATGCTTCGTGTCAGCTATAGGATCATTCTGTTCCTGAGACTGGAAAACTGCTGACTGATTCCTTTCTGGCCAGATTCTTTTTGCTACATACAAACTCTTTTCTTGTAATTAAAACCAGGTTTCCTGTTGCAGTTTGCTTTCTATTCAGGTAGCATGTGGCCATCTGGAACAAGCATGTTGAGTTGAGTCAAATTTCCCACCCAGACAGTATGTCTTTGTGCTTCTTACGGTGTTGAAGGGGAGACTGGGAAGTAGCTGCAGCTATCTTAGCAATTTTATTTTGCACAGGAAGATTTAATTAACTTCTTGAGAGAATACACTTGGAGCTACTGTGCTGCTTCCTGAGTGTGAGAAAGAAAAATAAGGAGCCTCCTAAGCAACATGGGGAAGGATAGTTGAGAAAGTCAGAATGTCTGTTAAGCCCTCTTGAGTCATGATATCTGTTAGTTCTATTGTTACTCTGTCAGATTTTTGTCTGGTTGACCTGCTCATTGGGGAGAGTGGGGTGTTGAAATCTCCTACTATTAATGTGTGGGGTTTGATGTGTGATTAAAGTTTTAATAATGTTTCTTTAACATATGTGGGTGATCTTGTATTTGGGGCATAGATGTTCAGGATTGAGACTTCATCTTGATGAATTGTTCCTGTTTTGAGTATGAAGTGTTCATATCTTTTGATTGATTTTAGTTTGAATTCTATTTTGTTAGATATTGGAATAGCTGCACCCACTTGTTTCTTAGGTTCAGTTGATTGGAAAATCTTGTCTCAACCCTTTACTCTGAGGTAATGTCTGTCTTTGAGATTGAGGTGTGTTTTTTGTATACAGCAGAAGGCTGGATCCTGCTTTCATATTCATTCTCTTAGTCTGTGTCTTTTTATAGGTGAATTGAGTCCACTGATATTAAGAGATAGTAATGACCAGTAATTGTTAATTTCTGTTATTTTTTCGGTGGTAGTGTGTGTGTTTCCCTTCTTTGGGTTTTGTTGGTGTGAGGTTATCTATTGCCTGTGTTTTTATGGTTGCAGTTAGCTTCCTTGGGTTGGGGTTTTCCTTCTAGTACTTTCTGTAGGGCTGAATTTGTGGATAGGTATTGTTTAAATCTGGTTTTGTCATAGAATATCTTGTTTTCTCCATTGATGGTGAATGAAAGCTTTGCTGGGTATAGTAGTCTGAGCTTGCATCTGTGGTCTCTTACTGTCTACAACAATCTGCTCAGAACCTTCTGGCTTTCATGGTTTCCATTAAGAAGTTGAGTGTAATTCTGATAGGCCTACCTTCAGATATTACATGACCTTTATCTTTTGCAGCTCTTAATATTCTTTTTTTATTCTGTATGTTTTATGGTTTGATTATTGTATGGTGAGGGAAGGTAGGTTTTGTTTTTTGATCCAATCTATTTGATCTCTATAAGCTTCTTGTACTTTCATAGTGATATTGTTCTTTAGGGTCAGAAAGTTTTCTTCTATGATTTTGTTGAATATATTTTCTGTATCTTTGAGCTGGAGTTCTTCTCCTTCTTCTATCCCTATTATTCTTAGGTCTGGTCTTTTCATGCTGTCCCAGATTTCCTGGATGTTTTGTGTTAAGAATTTGTCAGATACAATTTTTTTCTTTGACATTTAAATCTATTTCCTCTATAATATCTTCAACCCCTCAAATTCCCTCTTCCATCTCTTTATTCTGTTGGTTATGCCTGTCTTTGTAGTTTCTGTTTGTTTACCCATATTTTCCATATCTAGTATTCCCTCAGTTTGTGTTTTCTTTATTGCTTCTATCTCAGACTTCAAGTCTTGAACTGTTTGCTTCACCTGTTTGATTGTATTTTCTTGGTTTTCTTTGAGAGATTTATTAATTTCTTCAATTTTTCTTTTCCTCCATTTCTTTAAGAAAGTTTTTCATTTCCTCTTTAAAGATCTCCATCATCTTCATAAAGTTATGTTTAAAATCGTTTTCTGCTGCTTCTTCTGGATTAGGATGATCAAGTCTTCCCACTGTTTGACCACTGTGTTCTGATGTTATCATTGCTTTTTAGGTTGTTGGATGAAATCTTGCATTGGCGCCTAGCCATCTCTTCCTTCATTTGATGCTGGCAGTGTCTTTGTTTCTGAGTCCAATCTTTGCAGTGGCTGTCTGTTTCTTGGGAACTGTTCTTGGTCTGCTTTGTACTGTCACTGTCTGTGTCCAGGGGTTTTGGTGCAGCTTACCACTTGGTCCTCTCTGTGTAGTAGCAGGCTATGCTTCAGAGTTCCACTGAGGTTGCAGGGTATAGTCAAGTTTGGGGGCAGGTTGGGACTTGTAACTTGCAGGGTCCAATGGTCAGGATGGGGGTAATGGAACAACCTACCTGCAAGAAACTCTCCTGCTGGCTGGGTAGAGAAGCCAAGGCAGGTGGGGGAGGTGACCAGGGTTTTGACCCAGTATGGAGGGACTAGAGAGTAGGGTGTCCTACTGGGTGGTTGGTCGCTCACCTCTTGGTCCTCTCTGTGTAGTAGCAGGCTATGCTTTAGAGTTCCCCTGAGGTTGCAGGGGAATAGGAGGGCTCGGGAGTGGGGTGGGACTAGTAGCTTGCAGCGTTGGATGGTCTGGATGTGATTAATGGAACAGCCTACCTGCAAGAAACTCTTCTCCTGGCTCCACCCCTCCTCTATTCCAGTGCTGAGCACCATGCCTCTCCTTATTGGTGCTAATCTCCTTATTTCTTTTAACACAAGTCTTAGTGGTGATGCTAAGTTTGCCAATGAGTTTGTACTTTCCAAACAGCTGTTGTTTCTTTCCTCCCATTTGCTCATTTTCTTTTTAGACAAGCATAAGAGAAGATACTGATAACCATGAGACAGAGTCACTATCAGGCTATTTTGAATTTATGGCATTGTGGCTGTATTGAACTCTGAATCAATAAATTAATCAGTCTAAATTAATCTAAAGACCATAGCTAGGCAGAGCTTTCATAAAAGCATGGTTACAGAATGCCATACTCAGCCCTGAGAACTGGAATTGAGAATGTAGAGCTGTTTCTTCATCTGGTGCTCCCTTATTTTTCCCTCCTTTACCAAAGGGTGTCATTACCTGTAGGAGTCTAATTCCTCTTCAAATCCAAGGAAACATGCAGACATTTCAAACCAAGGAAAATCCTTATTATAGCAACTAGGTAAAAAGGGCCATAAAGTATCAAAGGATAAAATGTAGTTTTGCCAGGAAGAAGTCAGATGCTTAGGTCATATAATAATTTCTTCCAGATTGCTCATAAACCCTGACCATACCTCTGCTGTTAGAGATTTTCCTATCCCCAACACAAAACAAAACAAAAAACAATTACAAGAGTTCTTAGGGCTGTTGTTATTGTAGGAACTGGATTCCAAACTATCCATTAATTGCCCATCCACTACAGAGGAAGATTAAATGAGATCAACCCAATGCCATACAACTAGGCCTACAGGAAGAGGCAGCAATTAAGAACCTTACTTTAAATGAGGCTCCTGCTTTCCATTGTTCTTTTTATTCATGAAAAATTAGGGTACCCATTTGGGCATGCTGACTCAGAAACATGGGGAAAGCCTCAGGTCCTTCAAATACTTCAGGCAATTAAGTCCAGAAGCCAGAGGACATTTCCTCTATATAAGGGCCATCTCTGCCATAGTTGCTCTACTGAAAACAGCAGACAATGACACCTTGGGCTCATCTCTCACCATTTATGTACCTCATTCTGTATTAATAGTCAGCAAATGTCAGAACTACTAGGTAATATCCATTTGCCCCAAAATTTGCCATCATTAAAAATCCCAAGACATTCTAAAACAAACACTCAAGATACAAAGAGTAGTGATTTGGCAGATAAGCAACAAAAAGAGCTGCACTACACAGAACCACATGCCCTGAGAGAATTTTTCTTGCTCATTATGACCACTCTATCTCTTCTTCCAGGTTCAACAAATGGCATCACAAGAATTGCAAGAAAAGAACACCTGATAAGAAGGTTGGGATCTCAACTCCTGAAGTAATTTTTAGTTGGACCCAAATGAAAGACCAGTCATACTCATAAGTGCCCAATTGGATGTCTGTAATATATATGTATGTTTGTGTGTGTGTGTGTGTGTGTGTGTGAGGGAAGGAGGGAGGGAGGGAGGGAGGGAGAGAGAGAGAGAGAGAACACACACACACACACACACACAAAGATATCTTTGTTTGTTTGTTTTATTGAGACAAAGATTTTCTGTGTAGTTTTGGAGCCTGTCCTGGAACTTGCTCTGTAAACCAGGCTGGCCTCAAATTCACAGAGATCTACTTGCCTCTGCCTCTGCCTCCCAAAATCTGGGATTAAAGGCGTGGCACCACCACCACCCAGTTGTATACATATCTTAACTCTTTCGACACCAGAAAAAATGTCCTCAGTATAAACTATAATTTTTGGAAGACCTCTTCCAAAAATTGGAGCCGTCTCTCTCTGGAGAGATGACTCAGCAGTGAATAACACTGCCTGCTCTTTTAAAGGTCCTGATTTCAATTCCCAGCAACCATATGGTTGATGTGGGATTTACCTCTGTACCATTGATTAATAAAGAAATTGTTTTAGACCTATAGCAAGGCAGAATTTAGGTAGGTGGGAAATCTAGGCTGAATGCTAGGAGAAAGAAGGGCAGAATCAGAGAGAAGCCATGGAGCTGCCACTGGAAACAGATGTGCTGAAACTTTAGCCAATAAGTCACAGCCACAGATTAATAGAAATGGGTTAAATTAATTTGCAAGAGTTAGCCAATAAGAAGCTAGAGCTAATGAGTCAAGCAGTGATTTAATTAATACAGTTTCTGTGTGATTATTTTGAGGCTAAGTAGCTGGGAACTAACTAGCAGCCTCCCTCCAACACATGGTGACTCACAACCATCTGTAAAGAGATCTGGTGTCCTCTTGAGGAAGAGACCTGATCAGTTGTCCTCATCAACTTAGACCATGAAACCCAATATGGACAAGTTCAACAGAAGCGCCATATCTGAGCTGCCCATATATAAAAAATTTAGCAATAAAAAAATTCTTCAACAATGGTTTACAAGGTATACTCAAGATATCCTGTTTGTCCCAAATGCAATCCTAGTAAACTACTTGATGGGACACAATGAAATTTTTCTTTACTGCACAGGGCATTTGAAACCTGGCAATTCAATTCTATCCAAATGCTTCCAACACAAGAATATAAGTATATCCATGTTTTACCATTGGATTGAAGACTTCCTTTGGGAGGAAGCCACTGACTTAGCTGTAAGAAAAATATGTTAGAGACAAGTGCTACTACTTGAATCATCCCCATTGAACTGCATGAAATTATGGGACTAGTTTTACTTGACAAGTGTTTTAAGTGTTTAAACATTGACCTGTTACAAATTTTCACTGTACCTATCATCCCCAATCCTCTGGAATGGTTGGGTGAACAACTGGCACTGTAAAAAATATTTGACAAAGGTAACTGAATCTTAAAGCCTTCTTTGGCCAAAAGACTCCAATAAGCTCTCCTAACCCTTACCCTTACCCTTACCCCTTTTGTAAAACATCAGTTGTCTCCTTGATATGCCCACTAGATGCCCGGTGAAAATGGATGAAGGATTACAGGAGCCATTTCTGCTAAAGGGAGACATTATACAGTATTGCAAAGGACTTACGTAAATGACAGGCAAGAATTCAAAATTGGTTGCAAACTCTTTCTGCGATGTGCTCCTGGGGGATGGCAGACTAAACAAACTAAAGCCAGATGATTGTGTTTGGAAAAGATATTACATCAAGCACTCCCTTCAGTCTCATTGGAAAGGGTCTCATCGGGTACTTTAAACTACTTTCTCTGCTAGGGTTTATATTTTCCACATCAAACATGCACCCACTTCTCCTGAGGACACATCCATATGGATTTCAGAAAGGCTCGATGATATTCAACCTTCAACTGTCTTGTCAACCAAGAGTCATATGTAGCTGAACTCTAAACCCTAACTCACATAGATGTCTATGTATTACTTCTAGAAAATTTCCAAGAAACCAAGAATATAGTATAAGTTATTTCCTTAGATGCTAAATATGATGTTGTTCTTAGGAATTTTTTATTATGCCCTTTTCTTAACCATGTTTTTGCTATGCGTGTTTGCTTGCCCAAATCTCTTAGCATACTTGAACTGATTCTTTATGCTTGGATAGATTGTAATTTTTCAATACCTCCAGAAAATAATTCCCTTTTATATAATTTGGATAAAAAAAACCTCTAGGTTTTGGGTTGGCAGAGTTAAAATTTAAATCTACTCAAATGATTTTCCTTTGCCAGGGGCATCCCTATTTAAAGCCATAAGCCTTATAACCAGAGTGATAGCAATTTTTTCCACTAAAAAAGAAAAAACATGCTAACTGGATTCAACCAGTTAGGTAATAGTGTTAATATCAATGTTGGAAATGATAAGATAAAGCACATTCCTAGATGTGATGGTCAATCTGTTTGTACTGCCCCAGAACAACCCATTCAGTTGATCATTTGCCTAGTAAATGTGTCTGGATACCCACAGTCTGCAACCTAACCACACCTGCCAACCACATGAACTCCACATTAGAGGTGAAGCTTCATTCCAGATGGTGTAAATGCTTCTACCATCGAAGGCTCTGGGAAGCTTCCCTTTAAGACAGTCAGACTTCCACCTGCCTAAGAGTAACCACTACTTTATTGACTCTTGTATGGGGTACGCAGAGATTTTATGTTGATCCTTTTTTATCATAATTGTATAAACACTCTCAGTCTGCAATGGGAACGCCATTCATTGTGAATTAATTGAAATTGTTCAAATAATAAATCCAAAGGAGACCTTATTGGAAATACAAGTCCTGGACTAGAAACCCGAGAACAAGCTAAATTCAGGGCTGATGAAGAAGGGCATTATTTAGGAAAGGACTTGCTCTCAAACACAGGGCACATTGAGGGGATGCTATTTCAAGAAGAGGGAAAGGATGGAAAACTTTTAAAATTGAAAGTGGCATGTTACAGAAAAGGAGTAAAAACATTGACCTAACCCACAGGGTGACTCCTACACTTAGAGAGGGGGCAGAGAAATTGTAGACAATGATAATACAGATGGCCTCTGAGGTAGCTACAGGGCAATGAACAGTGTTCAGGTGACAGAGGCCAGAACTAACAGTCTTTGGAAATCTTATAAGAAAGCTCAGTTATGAAAAACAATAGAATTTGTAACTTAAAATACTGTACTTTGAGGACCCATGTTTCCTGATTAAATGAATCTCCAAAGTATTCTAAGTTACAGCTAATAAGGATTGGAAAAACACTAAGTAATACTAGTGTTCTACCAATGGGAAGCAGATTTCAGTATTGTAAAATGACTCCCATTGGATTCCCAAATGCCTCCTTGAGAATGAAATGAGAAATAAGATTTTGTTATGCCCATAAAACCTATGGAATTCCGACTTCTCATAAGTCTTTCCCCTTGTTTAAACTCCTTTTATGACTACTATTTGACATAAGAAAAATGTTGATCCTCTTGAGAAAGAATTCAGAATGATATTGTGTTGTTATCTAATTCTTTTTGCAAGGTAGCTGTGGATCTACCTTTTCAAACTGCGATCTGGTGCAGCCCCAAGATAAGGGGCCAGGTCAAGTTATTGTCCACAGATAAGAGTTGCAATAATTTTGATACTGAAGATCAATCTTTCTTAGAGTTAGAGCTAGCCACTTAACATAAGGCGATAGCTGTGAAATCAAATTGGTCAAAAAGGACTAAAATTAAAGGATAATGAGCAATTTCAAGTACTCCAGACATCAAATAAAATGTTCCATAAAGCACACATATCTATAGACCCAAAAGGGGAAACACCTCGGTCTGGTTAAGGAATTTGAGGACACATGTGCAGACTCTTTTCTTTGTTTAAGATGCCTACTGACCTCACATGCTACTTTTACTTTATCAGGTCAAACTCTCTTATTTATATTTTAGATACATGATTCCACTTTATGTTACATATAAATGTTGTGTCAGAGGCTGGGTGGCGGTGGCACATGCTTTCAATCCCAGCACTTGGGAGGCAGAGGCAGAAGGATCTCTGAATTTGAGGCCAGCCTGGTCTACAGAGTGAGTTCCAGGACATACAATGCTACACAGAAAAATCGTGTCTGGAAAAAAAAAAGTTATATCAGAGGCAGAGAGTGAAACAAAAGAAAAAGCTGATCTGGACAATGATAGCTAATAGGTTTTTGTTTTCTGTTTTTCAAGACAGGGTTTTACTGTAGCTATGGAGCCTGTCTTGGAAGTAGCTCTTGTAGACCAGACTGGCCTCGAACTCACAGAGATTTGCCTGCCTCTGCCTCCCAAGTGCTGAGATTAAGGGTATTCACCACTACCTCCCAGCTAATAGCTTTAACATGGCTCACAAGTTTCTTAGTGGTTTTTACCAGCTGTTTCTTGCTTCTGAAGACTGCTGGCCTGTTTACTACTCAACCTCACCTAAATCAGATCTTAGGAATAGGTTCTTCTAGTGACGAGAGACATTATAATATTTAATAAATAATATGTTTCTTCTCACAGGTACATCATGTGATACTTGTCCATCACAGGATAGTGAATGAGGATTCCTGACAAGAATCTCAGTCACATAGGCTGATTGAGAAAATCTGCAGTGAGTTCGGAGGGTTTGGGATGTTGTGGATCCTAGCCTAATCATAGTTTCTTTTGGGTTATCCATAGTACCCTAAAGAGTCATCCTTTGTACATCTCGTATCGTTATTTCTTGTATTAGAAATAACATCTGAATAAATAAATTAAACCCTGTGAATGCATTAACTTAACAAAACTCTACTCTTCGGAAATGGAAAGCCTAGCAGGTGATATCTGCGTTTTTATTTTGCTCCAGAACAAACTGTCTTTTACTCCTTTGAGGTGAGAGCTATTTCTTTAAAGACATTGGGTAGCCCCCCTCCAAAAGAATCTTGCAAGTTTCTGTTCTACACAGAATGAACCATTTGTGAAATTTGTTTACCTCCAACTCTCTCTTGGAGGGAAATGTTTCAGTTTGGAGAGAATGTTTCAATTCACAGGAGCATACCATAAAACATCAACATAAAGAGAGGGTCTACATTATGTCACCAACCTAGGACAAAACCCAAATTCAAACTCTGAAGAACAACTTCTACTGAACGTGGATTGCTGTTTGATTATGGTGAAACTGCGGGATCTTAAGTGTAACTAATGTAAGTCAGGAAGCATCTCTAGTCTATTGTATAGGTATACCACAATCTGTTTACACAATGATCACATAGAGGTTATAAATTACTTTGGCAATATTTTGTACAAATCTTTGTATACATGAATGTTTTTATTTGCTTTGGATAAATTACTAGGTGTGGGACTGCTGACTATATGGGAAATTTATGTTTAACTTAACAAGGAACTGTCAAACCATTTTGTAATTCATTGTATCATGTTGTGTTCTGACCTACAGTGTCTGAAAGCTCTGGTTGTTCCACACATTCCTCAACACTTACTATTGACTGTTAGATTCTTTCATTTTGTTTTCTGGTATCAGTAGTTAAATTTAGGGCCTTGAAGATTGTAGGCAGTGTTCTAATAGTGAGTGACATCCCCAGTCCTCTTTGCACATTTTGTTTTAAAGCAAATTCTCCTTAAATTGCCCAGGGTAGACTCTAAACATGGTCTGTATTCTAAAGCCTATGAACTGGTGATTCTCCTGCTTTTCAACATCTGTAGCAACCTGCCTAGCACCACCCAGGATGGATTAGGGGTTTTTGTTTTGTTTTGTTGTTTTTGTTTTTTGACGTTCAAGGAAAGGTGAGGTATTTTATCTTGCCTACTGATGCCATAAATCTCCTCATATGTTGATTTGCCATCTGAACATCATCTTTATGAGGTAGGTACTGATCCTATTCATGAAAGCTCTTCTCCATGACCTAGCCACCTTTGAAGGGTCCATTTATAAAGTTCATCATGTTTAGAATCAGGTCTCATTATAAAAATGGCGAAGAGAAAACACAAACATTCAAGCTGTAAAAAATCTGTAATTCTAGAAATATGTATCCCTTTGCTTATTTTACAGTAAAGCCTTGTCTTCAGATAGAGTAAGTTCTTCAACTTTAGACCTCCCTTTCTAAATTTTGTCTAGTCCAGATTTTTGTACTTCTTCTAAAGCTTAATATCGGTGAAAACAGTAGATAGAAACTGGTCAGGTAAACAGGGACCTTAAAGGAGTCTTTTAACACTGCCATTGTTGGAGGCCATGAAGGCCAGGAAGACCAGAAGAGAGCTTTGGTTTCTGGTTCCTTGTTATCTCTTTCTCCTGCCTATTAAGGTATACATGAGGAAGTGACCGAAACTAAGAGGAGCTACCTGGATACCTTGTGTTTGGACCAACTGTACTGAACCACTCATTTCCCTCCCGATGCCTCCCACCAGTTTCTGCCTCATCCTTTAGAAGACTCCCAGATTAGCATCGTGATGGTGCCCTCTTTCCTGGGACTTGCTCTGCTCTCTTTTTCTCTTAGGCTCCCACACATGAACCTACAATAAGTTTCTCTCTAAAATTCAACATTTATTGTCCATGAATTTCATTCTGTAAACTCATTAGACAAGACCCCAAAGGTTACTAAGTGGAAATTCTGTTTGATTGTGAGCATCTGGCATTTTAAATCCTGATTTCAAAAGTCATCTTAGAGATCAGAGTGAGTCTGTCACTTTCAAAGACACCTCCCCAATTTTCCCATATGATAATTAATTTTTATACAAGTTATACATTTTACTTTTGATTATTATAGTTCAGTAATTTTCTGAAAAATTGACATCTTAATACAGAATCTTCTAAACAAGAGGGTTAAACTTCTTTCAGTGTACTTTTTTATACATTTTGCACCTATTTTGGATAATTTATACTTAAGAATGTTCTGTTTTGTGCTGCTTTGTAAATGATATTTCTGTTTTGTTTCCATTTGTTTATTGTTTATGATGAACTAATGAGTGTTTTGATTATGTTTCCAGTTGATTCTGCCTAATGGATCTATCTGTTTAAGAATTAGTGCCTATATCTATTCTTTCTCAATAAAATGTAAATAGCTTTTGGTATAGTTTTAGATTATGCCTAGACCTGGGGTAACAGGTCTGTAATCCATATTCTTGGTAGTCTGAGGCAGAAGGGTTGCAAATTTAAGAGCACTCTGGATTATATGTGAACTGGTCAATTCAGTGAAAACCTTCCTCAAATATATTTTCAATTCAGGTGGTGGTGGCACATGGCTTTAATCCCAGCACTTAGGAGGCAGAAGCAGGTGGATCTCTATGAGTTTGGGGCAGCCTGGTCTTCAAAACGAGTTCCAAGGCAGTCAGGACTGTTACATAGAGAAACCCTGATTTGAAAAAACCATATATATCTTTGAGATCTTTATCTGTTGCTCAGGGGTAGTCCTCTTGCCTAGTATGTGTGAGGTCTTAGGTTAATTTTGTTAAATAGTAGATTGAGTGATACAATTTACTTAAGAGAAACTTTTATTATGGTGGAATCATTACTCATCTCGAAACAGTCTTCTAAATGAAAACATAAGGAATTAAGCCAAAATAAAGACAAACAAGAAAAGATAAAAACTAACATTTGCAACATTTGCATCGGAATAATTTCCATGCATTATCCACTCTGGCCTCCTTTATACCCCTAGCTATATCACTGGGTATATGTTGACATCAGTGTCAGTATAAGGGCTGGTTGTTGTATCCATGACAAATGAAAAAGAAAACATATAATGAAGCAAAGCACCTTTCCTAGGCAAATTGTCTCCACGTTAAGAAAGAAAATCAAACACAGTTCATTGGAGGAGATGATTTGTACCTTTCCTTGAAAATTTCAGATGCTGATATATTTTAACCTGCTGAACAACATTGACATTTTACAAGCTAAACACCATAAAATAATATTTAAAAAACATAATATTTAGAAAACGTGTCTTCTTTTGTCTTGCTTTGGGCCAGACTATTGTTTAAACCTAAATACCTATAAGTATGTTGAGTAGCCTGATCCAATCATGCACAATTATGGGAATGCATATTGACTTGTCTTGGAAGAACTTTGTTCATGTCTAGAGCTGTCACTGTGCGGATGCAGATGAATTATTTTCCGAGAGTAGGAAGTAGAGAAAAGCAAAGGACATCTTCCTGGTTTCTTTAACCTTGGGGGAATAGGACCAATCTGGCTTTGGCATCTCTCTACGGAAAAGAATATCTTGACATGTATATAGAGCTCTTGGAGAAAACTTAATATCCATTGGCAAGACAAGGTGAGATTCTGAATATATCTAAATAATTTGCGTAGTATCAAAGTGCCTACTCATGGCAGTCTGCTAACCAGGATATAAATCATGCTGCTTGCCATGTGCAGCACATAGGCACAGAGAAAGACCCCAGATTGTCCAATGACATGACTTTATGGAGTGTATTCAGATAAATTTAATCAGTACTGCTAAGAACTGTGTTTAATCCAATTCTGAGATCAAAGTAAGTGGACAGAGCTACATATATAATAAAAACTGAACATTTCCCTGAGATTTGTGCAGACAGGCAATTGATCAACTTGTATGTGTAAAAGAAATACACATGATTCTCAAAGCTAGAGTTGACTGGTGCGAATTCTGGGGTCTATTCTATTTCCTAATATTTTCTTGGAGTTAGAAGGTGCAGGCTGTCTTGCAGGGGGTGAGTATAAGGACTCGGACTTTCCCAGGGAGAAATTATTCCTCCTGAATCATTTCTTGTTCTCAATTGTTATATTTCACTAAAATAGTCCTAACTCAGAGACTAGGATTCCTTTGCTATCAGATTCCTTTTTTAAATCTTTTAACACAACACACACACACACCACTTTGAATATCTTCAATATCTTCAATCCCGTATTATAATATCCTGACCCCTTCCACTATTTTCTTATTTCTACCTCCAAACCTTCCTTACATTTTCATGTATTATCTCTACTCTTTTCTTTAAGTATTATTTTCTTTTATTATTATTATTATTATTACATATATACATGCATAGAAATGAATAAATGCAATAATCTGAGCCCATGTAGTTTTGTTCATATATACCTGTTTTAGGGCAGACCACTTGGTATAAAAATAACCTGTCAGGGGCTTCATCTTAGGGAAAACTGATTGTCTTTGCCTCAGCAGTCATTTCTTGTCTATAGCTCTTCATCTAGGGGTGTGGCTTTGTGGGACTTCTGCAGTGGACTTTGGCATTTTAATTGGTGTTGCTATTGTTCAGGTCTTGTTTAGGCAACTACTGAGACTTTGCAGCTGTAGCTTCCTTATTTTATAGAGATGATACAGTTTTACAGGAGACTTTTTTGTCCTTTGACTTTTACATCTTTCTGACCCATCTTCCATGATATTCCCTAGGACTTAGGTGTGGGAGTTCTATTGTAGATACATCAGCTGAGGCAGGGCACCTTATGTCAGTTTTACTCTGCATTTTGATAAGCTGTGACTTTCTGTAAAAGTCTCCTCTGCAAAAAGAAGTTTCTCTGATGAGAGGTAAGAGCTACTCTTATCTGTGTGTATACAATGAAGTGTTTATGATACAGATAACAGATAAAAATGCCATTGGTTTAGGAGAATGGCAGTTGTAGGTTACTCTCTAGATTCTGTGGCTTCACCAGCCACAGGGCATTGTCTAGGTTTATAGTATCAGACATGAATTCACTCCTTTGAGCAGGTATTAAGTCCAGTAAGACAGCTCTTGGCTACCCTCTGTATGTAAGTGTAACTCTTAACCTCTGGGGGTATCTTGACATCCTGGCCATAGCATTCATAGGCAGGACAGCTAGGCAGAATAATAGATTGCTTTTTTTCCTGGGAAGTTTACATACCACCTTATGGTACCCTAGCAGCTATTCCTCAGAGAGGAGGAATTCAGATCAGTTCCTGCTCAATTCTTCCAAGCCATGTGTCAGAAGTGTATCATGTTATCAGGGGTTCTAATTCAATCAAAAGCTGTTTGTTACCCGGTAATAGTCATGCCACGATCACACCAGTTGTCATAGCTTATCTGTCAGGTCAGTACTGAACTATGTTGGGTCCAGTGTTATAAACACTAGTCAAATAGAAGGAAGTTTTTAGGTAGGTTTGGAGAATTTTCTGTAACATTCCTTAGCCCTTAGCTCACTTTTATTTAGATTGTTTATTGTCTAAATGTTTAGATTTTGAGCTGTATGTATATTCTTCACACTAATCTTTGGTTGAATAATAATTGGCAAAACTTGGATTATAAGCTGGAACAAGAGTGGCAAAAATGTGTGTATAACTAATCACTATCTGATTGAATTTAAGGCTTGGTCTATGAGACGGAAGCTATGCATTGACACTACTCAGGTGACCAAGAACCTGAGACTAGATAGAACATGAACTTGGGGGAAAACCAAATACTACTGTCCTGCTAAAAGAATGTAGCAATAAAATGACTCTTTCAAATATTCTGCTATGCTCATAGACTAGTATTTGCTCAGCCATCGTCATAGAACCTTCTTCCCGCCATGGATGGAAACAAATGCACAGCTGCACAACCAGACAACACTCAGACAGGGAGAGATTTTGGAGTACTCCGTCCTAAATGTGATGTCTCCATCTGAATCCCAGACCTCAGGAATCAAGGAACTCTGGAAAGGAGGTAAGAAGAGTGTAAGCGTCAGTGATTATGGAAGACACCAAGAAAACTAAGCCCACTAGATACAACAGGGTTGGTGTGTATGAGAATTCACAGACTGTGGCAGCATATTCAAGGCCTGAACAGATCTAGGCTAAACGGGGCCCCAGCACTGAAAGAGGATGTGGACACAAGTCCATATCCCCAACCCAGAAGCTATCTCCAACTGATAATAACTCACAAAAGAAAAATTAGTTTTCTCCAACAGAATCTCACTGGGTATACAAATCATACTTAAGAACACACCCCATGCCCAGCACTAGACAGTCAACACAAAATGAGCTCAATGCTATTTTTGGAGGGTTTTTGTCTCATTATACTCTGTCTGAGCTTTTTTTTTTTTTTTAACCATACAGGTTTTTGCTTATATATTATGGTTTCCAATTTAATATTCTTATTGGTTTCTGTGTTTTTAAATGTGTGTCTCTGTGCCTATATGTGATTTTTTGTGCTTTTTCTTTGGCTCTTTTATTTGTTTGTTTTTCCTATTCTGTTTTTATAAAAAGATGTCTATTTGCTTTCTAATAAGAAAAAGAAAGACAGTGTAGATTTGGGTGGGAAAGAAATTGGGAAGGACTTGGAAATTGTTCGGGGATAAATGAAAAACTGAGGTCAGAACATATTGTATGAAAAAAATCTATTTTATTTTTTCCTTTTATTGAAAATAGATTCTTGGTTCTCGGAGATGGCTCACAGGTTAAGAGTACTGGTTGTTCTTCCAGAAGTCCTGAGTTCAATTTCCAGCAACCACATGGTGGCTCACAACTATCTGTAATGAGATCTGGTGCCCCTTCCCAGCATGCAGGAATACATGCAGACAGACACTGCATACATAATAAATAAATAAATAAATAAATAAATAAATAAATAAATAAATAAATCTTTTCAAAAAGAAAGTAGATTATTTTCTCACACAACATGTGATGTTTATAGTTCCCACTCTAGTCCTCCCAGTTCCTCCCTATCTCCCTTCTCCTCCACGTCCATTCCCCTTCTGTCTGTCATTAGGAAAGAATAGGCTTCTAAGAGATAAAAACCAACATGGCAAAATAAAATATAAGAGAAAGAAAATCACATGAAGTTTGGACAAGGCAATCCAACAGAAGAAAAAGAGCCCCAAGAGAAGGCACAACAATCAGAGGCCCACTCATTCACACCGCTCAGGAGTCCCAGAAAAACACTAAGCTGAAAGCCATCATATATACATAGAAGACCCAGTTAAGACCTGTGTAGGCCCTGTGCTTGCTGCTTCAGTCTCTGAATTCATATGCACCTTGCTTAGTCAACCCCCTATTTTCAATAAAATTAAAATTAAAAAATCAGGCAAAATTTCCTTCCATTTTGTGAGTCATATCTTTGTTTGGTTGACAGTTTGAGTTTCCTTTTATATAGAAGCTTTTTAGTTTCATGAGATTCCGTTCATCAGTGATGGCTCTTCTTTCCTGAGCTAATGAAATACTGTTCAGAAAGTTCTAGCCCCTATTTTTTCCTCTGGCAGTTCCAAGGCTTCAGGTCTGTGTTGAGGTCCTTAATCTATTTGGAGTTGAGTTTTGTGCAGGGTAAGAAATACATATTTTGCCCTTTGAAATCCATATTTTTTCATTTTTGACATATTGTCAACAATTGTGTAATTGTGGTTAGGTCAGATTCTCTATTCTATGCTACTGTTCTATATGCTGATTTTTGTTTCAGTACCATACTATGGCTTTGTAGTATAATTGGAAATCAAGTGAGGTGATGCCTCCTGCAGTACTCTTTTTGTTCAGGATAACTTTGAATACACTTGGTTATTTGTGCCTCCACGTAGATAAAGCTTTGGACTTTTACATTTATTTCCCTTCTCTTGTTGTTTTCTATAAAAATTCAAATACTATATTTAATAGGAGGGCAAAGAGCAGACACTTGTATTTTTCCTGATCTTAATGAGAATGATTTGAATTTTTCTCCATCCAGTCCTGTATTTTCCCACTTCTAGAAATGGGCACCTTGTATTTTCCCTTAGATCCTCATCTGCCTATAAACTATCACTGAAAATTCTCAACTCTAGATTAATTTTAAAATGCTCCATCTGCTATGTCTGAATTTTCTAAGGAAATCTTATAACTGTAAAGGTTAGTATAGTGGCTCCAATGGTCCACAATGGCAGCTGGACCTGCATCTGTGTTTGGAATGTCCCTCCTGTCTTTGTCAGAAGCCATTAGCAGTGAGAAAATCTCCTCCATGCAACTAACCCACACAACTACAGTCTTTACCAACATTATGCAGATAGTCTAGAGTTCAATGGTATCTAGAAATTGAAAAGAAAATATGGCAGTGGCCTTATCAACCATTATCTTCTCTTATGTTTGCAACTGGGTCAGTCCCTTTCTTATCTGAGTCATGGAGAAAAGTGTTATCTCTGATAAAAAGGATGACCACCTTTAAAACTTTGAGTTACTACAAAATTACATTCCTTTCTCTCCTTTTCTCTTTATTCATATTTTGTTAGCCCAACTGATCCCTGCTCATTCTGTCCCTGCCTCTTTAATGAACCCAGGAAGCTTCCGCAAGCGAGGTCTACAGGCTGGATATCCTGAACTGTACTAGAATTCCTTAAATGTCCTTTCCCTGGCACTGTCTTTAGACTTGTGATTTCTTTTTATTTAATGCCCTTAGATAACTGGCAATCCTCAGACCCTTTACTGTCTCATCTTCTGCATTGCTTTAGGACACTATCTCTAGTATCCATGCTTTAGCTCAAAGCAAAGTGCTTCAGGCACTGAAGTCTATGAACATTCTGAAATTCTGAAACTGACTTGACTACGCAGGCCTTTCAACACCCATTCTTGAATCAGCAAAGAATAGACAGTGTAGTCAGACATTTTTCTCCTGCCTGCCTATTCCCAAATACCCTGCTGCTACTCCCTAAATAATTGACTTGGAACCTTACTATTACCTATAAAATGCTCAGTCAATAGCTCAGGCTTATTACTAACTAGCTCTTACAACTTAACCCATTTCTATTAATCCATGTACTGCTCTGAGGATTGTGATCTTTACCTCTATCCCATTTTTGTATGTCTGACTCATTCTCTGGCTGGCTGGCAACTTACTCTGAATCTGCCTTTCTCCTTCCCCACATTCTCAGTTTGACTTTCCTGCCTAACCTTATTCTCTTTAGCTATCAATCAGTTGTTCATTAAATCAGTCACAGTGATGAGTCTTCACAATGTAAATGGGATTATTCCACAGCAAGACACTGGGGCATATTTTTATTGTTTGTATTGAGCTATACATTTTTCTCTGTTCCCCTCTTCACTTCTATACTGTCCAGTGACCCCTGTGCTCCCAATTTACTCAGGAGATCTTGTCTTTTTCTTCTTCCTATATAGATCTATCTATGTTGCTCTTAGGGTCCTCTTTTTTGAGAAATTGAGAAATATGCTTGAATGCATTGGCAGAGGAGACCACATTCTAAATATAATGCTAGTAGCGCAGACACTGAGACCAAAAACTAATAAAAGGGATCTCCTGAAACTGAGAAACTTGTGTAAAGCCAAGGACAAGATCAACAAGAGAAAACACAGCCTAAATAATGGAAAGATCTTTACCAACCTCACATCAGACAGAAAACTGATTTTCAAAATACACAAAGAACTAAAAAAAATTGACATCAAAAGGACAAATAATCCAATAAAAAATAGGGTACAGATCTAAACAGAGAACTCTCAACAGAAAAATCTCAAATGGCCGAAAGACACTTAAGGAAATGCTCAACATCCTTAGCCATCAGAGAATTGCAAATCAAAACAACCCTCTTACTCCTGTCGGAATGCCAAGATCAAAAGCACTGATGACAGCATATTCTGGAGATGATATGGGGCAAGTGGAACACCTCTCCATTGCCGGTGGGAGTGCAAACTTGCACAGCACTTTGGAAATTAGTATGGCAATTTCTCATAAAATTTGGAAGCGATCTACCTCAAGACTCAGCAATATCTAAAAGACGCTCAATCATACCACAAGGACTTGTGCTCAACTATGTTCATAGCAGCACTATTCATAATAGCCAGAACCTGGAAACAACCCAGATGCCCCTCAACTGAAGAAGGAATAAAGAAAGTGTGGTACATTTACACAGTGAACTAATACACATCAGTAAAACATAATGATATCTTGAAATCTGCGGGCAAATGGATGGATCTAGAAAAAAACATATTGAGTAAGGTAACTCAAACCCAGTAAGAGAAGAAAGACAGCACTCAAAGGGAAGATGGCATTTAAAAAATATGTCCTCTAGATAACAAAGTGGGACATCCTTTTTAAATGCCATCTTCCCTTTGATTGCTGTCTTCTCTTTCCAGTCAAATTTGCAGAAAACAGTACATTTGACTTAACTAATGATGATTTGCATTCATGAGTTGTGAACATCAAGTTTAATTTGCTCATTGGCAAGGATGAAAATGTGGTGCGGAATAATGGTGCGAATGGGAGAACTAAGAGTTCTCAATTGGCAATCGACACAAAGACAGGATTTGGAGGGTGGCACTATCACTATTGTTTTCTACAGCCGTAACACAGAGTCAAAAGCAGGGAATTTTAAGAACATAAACATTTGTGTCATCTTCATTGTAAAGGAAAGAGGAATCAAACATATTCTTAGTTTGATAAATCTATGTCCTGGAAGGTAAGAGCTTGCTAAGTGAGAGAAATGGTGCCCTTTGCTGGAAGGAATCTTGAAGGTAAATATTCCTCCTTTAGTAATCTCTGTATGCTGCTTTAGGAAGCAACTAAGTGTGACAGCTGCCCATTTCTAAGAAAACTCCCTAGATTCTTCCAGACTTAAAGTTTATGTTACCTTGGCTTAACCAGAACACAAGAAAGCATTTCCACAGCTTTCAATCTCATATGAATTTTAGATTTGCGTGTAATAAAATGTTCGTCCTCAGAAAGGTCAGATAAATACAGAGAAAGAGAATTTCTTAGAAAAATTGCTTGAGGAGCCAATTTGCCATGAAAACACATATCAACATGCCCTGATTTTTGGAGTGAAGTCTGTGAGAGTTCTCAGCTAGATCAGAATGAGCTCAGATAATCTTCCTGGCTCTCTCTGATTCTGCAGTTAGCATAGCTGTCTTATTATTCAAATAAGTGGTTGGAACCTCGTGTTTCTATTATACATCTTTTTCTCTGTGCATTTAATGTTTTACAATGTCTTCTGGAGTTTCCTCGGGAGAATATGGAAATCTTAGTGGTGCACACAGACTCAGAGGGTTGTTGAGTCCAGGCCCAGGAATGGTCCTGGGCATCTCTCTCACTCCTTTTTGAAGGAGAGACAAATCTCTTCTATCATCCTCTTCATCAGCTCTCTGGTTCCTGAATTTTGAAAAACTTTCTGTGATTTGTTTACAAGTTGAACGTAATTGAAAGGCTTATGTTTTTCTTTCTTATTTTGTTTCTCTTCTTAATCCCTTAGATGTGTTTCTGGACAACTTGTTCCCAGAACTAGTGAATAATTCTTTTAACTGATGACTTAGTTAGTGTGCTTCAGTAAAACATTTAAAAACAACTTTCTAAGACTATCAGCATTTAATTTACAGCAGGAGAGTCCGATAGTGAAGATGTGAAACGGAGAACTTCTTTCGAGCTCACAGCTGTGTCCACCACAGGGCTGGGGAGCTTTACACTGTTGAGTTTTAAAACACAACACTTCATTGCTTTTCTCACTTCATTGCAAACTGGTAAAACTCTCCCACAGATCGGCATGGATGCAGTGTTTCGGGGTCACCTTTTGTCATAGTGGATATAATTGCATGCATTTTTTTTGGTTTTTCGAGACAGGGTTTCTCTGTAGCTTTCTCCGTCCTGGAACTAGCTCTTGTAGAGCAGGCTGGCCTCGAACTCACAGAGATCCACCTGCCTCTGCCTACTGAGTGCTGAGATTAAAGGCGTGTGCTACCACTTCCCGGCTAGTTGCACGTATTTTTCAAATGGTCTTACACTGTATGTGCCTTCCTCATACCCATAGAATGGGTTATGCTGTCACCATTTCCTGTCTTTCATGAAGAAGATGGATCACTGAGTTCTTACTGAAAACTCTTCTAATTTTTGCCTAGAAAATATATGATGACCACATGTGAAGACTTGAGCAAAGAGGCAGATTTTGGTGTAAACTTGGAATGCAAATTTAGAATAAACATGATACTGCCATGCTTTTACACTGACTTTGTCTGTGTTCTGTTCCTGAATTCTCTTGAAAACAAGTATGTGGAATGTGTAACCACCTGACATTTTTTTTTTTGTCTAATGATTTAAAATCTAATGTAGTAAGTATTGCTTGAGAAACAAAGCTGATTCTCAGCAGCAAGTAGCGACTGAAATTTAGTGGGAAATAAACTTAAACATTTTATAGAATGAGGAAGAACAGGACAGAAAACAAGCAAAATTAAAATGACCTCCCAACGAAACAAGGAAAATTTAAATATGTCAAGATAACCAAAGAGGGAAACAGGCACAGAGGGTCTCTGTATGGATAGAAAATTGATCCGATAATAAGGAAGGAGAGAGGAGTCACAGGTTAACCCGGGATCATTTCCCGAGGGAAAGGAATACTTCCAGGAGTGTAGTCCTAGGCAGTTTTCAGTCATGTATCTCTTACATCTGATCTTTCTAAGCGCCACTTTTGTGAACAATACCTTCAAAAACTTTTGATGCAATTGAGAGAGGCAGCAGATACAAGAGGTGGGAACTCAAGGGGCTGATCTGCACACAGGGATAATGTCAAGAGGGAACGAGAAACTGAAAGTTTCCAAGGTTCCCAGGAAATGCAGGGAGCCAGCTAAATAAGTAGAAAATAGTCTCATTTTCCCTTCAGCACCAAAGAGAAATGACCTCATAGAAGATTTGGAAACACTCACACGGCTGAGTCCTGGGTTGTATTTGCAAATTCTTTTGACATTTTTACAAATAGTAGCTTCTCCTGACTTATTACTGACAAGCTGAGCAATTTCTTCTACTTCATAGTGTAAACAAATGAAGATCCTGCCGGCATCATCCAGCATCCTAGTGACATGTGGGGATTGTCACAGAATGATTCTCAACACCAGAACTTTTCCAATGGAAATACTTATAATGGTCAGACATCATCAGAACTATTTGGTGTTAATTACTTGGCCCATAACTGTGTTATGTAAAGTGTTGCTTCTTACAAAATTATAGCTTTTTTTTTTTTTTTGGAAAAGGAAACATCAAATAGAAGTTTTTGAGACCTAGAACAGGAAATGAGTGATTCAGCAAGCTGGATCTCCCCCAAAGAGCAATCTCCATAGCTGCAGTGTAGAGTTACTTCCAGAGAACTCGCCTGGTGTTGTTCAAAAGCAGTCAGGCTGAGAGCCACAAGGAACTCTGTGCAGGATGATGAAGGGCAGTTGGAAAGACAATTTGGACTCCCAGAAATATGTCAGTCTAGTGTACTGATGACTGGAGTCTGTGATCTGCCATGATTCGGATCTGGGCAGGGAGCAAGTATCTTTCATCACAGTAGTGAGAAGATGTTTGTTCTGCCCCGAAGACTTAAGGGGTGATTTATTGGGGGAGCTACATTTCCAGGTATCTAATAAGAAGCCTCTGGGTCATAGTTGGGAGTGGGAGCTCAGTGCTCATCCCTTCATTTGCTCCTCCCAACCTCTACCCCTGAAAAAGCATTCATCAAAGAACCAGATTTTGGCTGCTCTTACAGAGCAACTCCCGTGTGTACAATTTTGCCAATTCCACAGAGTTCCACTTTGGAAGAAACTGCAGATGCATAAGATTGGAGACCTGGCCTCAGAAAGAAGTAGCTTTTTACAACACATGTGCCTGTTTCAGCCGAACAACCAGTCCTTCCACACCAGGAAACATTTCTACCAGTTAATCCCCAATACTGTTTCACACAATCATCTGCCACAGCCCCCCATCATGGTGATGCATGTCTAGGCTCCTGTTGTAGATCGTAATATGTGCTGTCTCCAGATTTTCTGTACCCTCCCTGTTTCTCACTCTCAATCTTCCTGAAACATGAGTTTCCCCTGTGTCACCCTCTGCTCAAAATTACTCATAAGCAACAGCCATGTTTTTGTTAGCAGCGGGTGGATTTTTTTCAGAGCCTTACCTATGTTCTGTTTAACAATACAACTGCACACACGTTTTCTAAATGACCTGAGTACTACACAAGAATAAATGTGCATCATATGTGATAAGATGTCACTTGAACTTTTCTGCTATCTAACACATTTGTCAAAGGTCCAGACTGAAAATAAGGACTAGTAACTACTGTACATTGGATTCATATTTAGCATCCACATCACACATTCACATATACACCTGTATTTTACATCTATATTATACCTTACTGTGCAGGTCTGTAGTAGACTCATACATGATGCTTACCTCATCTCTTGATTGCACACAAACTTACATTAAACACTTGATCAGTATCACCAAAGTATAAGGAAGTATATACAGAATACACACATTCCAGTGAATGACAGTACAATGAATGGTTATTTCATGATGAATTGCTTTCCTTACATAAGGGATAATTTAATTTTATCTGACATAAAACTTAGTTATTTTTTGTTTATCAAAATACCATATACACATTTCTAATAAACTTAAATAGAGCAGACATATTCTTATTAAGATAAAATAACACAATATTACTTATTTCCAACCCAAACTGTCATATCATAGCATAAATGTTACCTTTTGTTTATTTTCAACACATGGTTTAGTGTTGGTAGATATACTAATTTTTTTGCAAAGCCAACTTGTTATATAATGGTATTTGGATTTCTTTCACATACTTAAGATACTTGTTTCAAATGTTAGATTTCATTCATCCCCTGTATGTGTTATCTTTTTGTTTTCTTCTATAATGTGCACGTGAAGCTCACTTACCGACTCCTTCATCCCACCTAGTTATGTGACTGTTTCTGCTGATAACATTTATTTATTTATTTTTTTAAATATTTATTTATTTATTATGTATACAATATTCTGTCTGTGTGTCTGCAGCCAGAAGAGGGCATCAGATCTCATTACAGATGGTTGTGAGCCACCATGTGGTTGCTGGGAATTGAACTCAGGACCTTTGGAGGAGCAGGCAGTGCTCTTAACCTCTGAGCCTTCTCTCCAGCCCCTGCTGATAACATTTAAACAACTGGTTTCGTTTGTTTCTTACTGAAAATCATGGGCAGAATCTTCCTTGATGTCTTTAAAAACTACATATGCTTCATTTTATAAAGTTAAAAGAAGAAACATAAAAGAATAATTTATCACATTAATATATGAATAAAGTTTTTTTTTTTTAAATCTTTAAGTGATCAAGGTCAATGCAGAAAGTAAAGTTCCTGCTTTTCCTTTTCCAAGCAGGTTTCTAAAAATCTCCTTTACAACAGGGTTCTCTAAGCCCTGGGAGACCTGGAAATGAGAAACACAAATGAGCTCCTGCTGCAGGGAACATCCCTGCCACTGGGCGTGCAGATGGCTAATTTGGGGACTTTGGGAAGCTCTGGAAACTTCACTCTTGTAGCGCAGTTTGCTGTAAAGCTCTCATCCTGGGACATATTTTCTGCCTTCATAGTTTCACAGACTTTGTGGTCTCCTTTTGACAGATACTTTTTTTCCCCAAGGCACACTCTTTTCTAGCTTTTTAAGAACAGATTCATGAAAAATATATTATTTATGATAATATGTATCTGAAATTTTTATTTTCCTGGGTACTTAGTGATTTTTTATTGTTGAAATAATTTATATAGCAGAAAATTCATTCTTTTAATTTACACCGTTAAATTTTTCCATATTTACTATATTATATTCATGAAGTTGTGTAATCATATCCTTCTAATTCCAGACCATTTTTATTTATTATAACGGGTGCTTAACTTTTTACATGAAATCATCCACAAGAGTTCCTGAGCGGAAGGATTACGTTATCATACATCTGGTACTAGTAAAAACAGTTTCTCATTTATTTCCCAGGGTTAATGAATTTCTAGAGACTTTTCTACTACATTTCTGCTGTTGGCTTGCTAGAGTAGGATTTTGATTTTGGAAGGCTCATATGGACTACAATGTAGACCTTTAATAGCTAAGGCGAGTCCAACTGACCGAAATGAGGAAGTCACAGCCTTAAGTCCATTCTCTAGGGAATGATGATGCCAAGAACTTGAGTTAGTTTGGGAGTAGATTCTTCTTCAGAAGGACTTCAAGATGGAAAGGGAACTCAGGCACTCAGGCAATCCCTTAATTACAGAATCCTGTGGTCATGAGTAGACAGCCCTGCTAAGCTGTTTCTATGATCTTGACCTATCAGAACTGTAAGACAATAAATGACTGTCACTTTATGTTGCTGAATTTGTGGTACTGTATTATGCTGCAGTAAAAAACAAATACATCTGGCCTCAGCATCTTCCCATTGCTGTTTCTTCGGCATAGAGTAAGCTCTCAGAACAGATCTTGTAAATAGAATCCACAAAGGTGCAGTTAGAGGCTGTATGCCAATTTTGGAAGATGTTAATATCCTCCACATTGTGTTGGAGAACAATAGCAGGTCCACAAGTAAATTCTGGAAAAAGCACAGTGAATATCTTCAGGAGATCAGAACAGTGCCATGGCTAGCACAGAAACAGCGAAAGGTAATGGGGTCTCATTTGCTGCTATCTTTTTTGTTAATATTCATTTGTTTGAATGGCTCAGGAGACTGTGAGAAGAGCCAGCTTGGAGGAGTACATAAAGCATCAGATTTAGAGTCAGAAAGACATTTTTACATTCTATAATTCTAGCTTCAAACTTTGGCTGTGTTATTTTATGTTTGTGGTTAAATCATAATGTATGAAAAATAATGTAGCAAAGTTCAAGGAAATTTATACTGTGGTGAGTAATTAGAAGCTGGTAAAACATTAAGGACAGGTCACATTTAGAGCACACTGAACTCTGATATACTTTCACCATCACTTGCTCGTGGCCACACTATAATGTTAGAGCTAACTATTAACAGGGTTTAGTTTCTGTATCTTAGTTCCCATGTTTCTCTTGGCCAGATCCTGTCCTAACCATCACAGAAGCTTTTATGTAAACCTGAATCAGTGTTTACAGCAGAAGTTAAGCAACCCATATGACTTTGGGGGTAATACAGCACTTTGAATTCTAGGAACTGATTTTTGTGAGTTGCTGTATTAATTACCTTTCCGTTACTGTGATGATATACTGTAACATGAGGGCTTGTTTGTTGGGGTTTCTGTCCTGCCCTGTTCCCACAGCCTGAAAGTCCCAAAGAAAATCACACAAAGGTCTCCATAAGTTATAAACTGATTGACCCATTAGCTCAGGCTTCTTATTAACTCTCATAACTTATAACACATGGCTCAGTACCTTCTTCAGTGGGGTCGGTCACATCCTGCTTCTTGGGTGTCTGGGAAGGACTGCAGAAAGAGCTTCCTTCTTCTCAGAATACTCCTGTTCTCTTTGTCCCACCTCTACTTCCTGTCTGGTTTTCCTGCCTATACTTCCTGCTTGGCCAATCAGCATTTATTTAAAATATGATTGACAGAATACAGACAATTCGGCCATAACCACAAACAACTTCATGAAGAAAATTTCTTTTGAATTGCAGTTCTACAGGTCAGAGTCCACAATGGTAAGGATTACATGGCAGAATACAGTCAGAACGGGAAGCTGACTGATGACATTGTGTCAGCACACCAGGAAACAGAAGAGTGAACTAGAAACAGAATAAGACTCTAAGTTCTCAAAGCCCACATGGCTTACTTCATTCAGCAAGGCATCCTAAAGGTTCCACACCTCCCCAGACAGCACCATCAGCTGGGGACAAAGTGTTCAAATACAGAAACCTATGAGGGACATTTCTCCTTTAAAGCATGCCATTATTACTAATGTTACCGAGATGGGGAAATGTTTGATGGCTAGGTTTTGCAAATGATAAGTACACATTAGTGGAGCAGCAAATGAGACTATAGACTTAGGGGCCAAATGAAATTAATCCTGATGCCTAGGGTAAGTGTCTTGGTTTCCATTGCTTTGATGGAATACCAAAACCAAAAGCCAGTTGGGGAGAAAAGGGTATAGTTCTTACAACTCTCAGGTCACACTCCTTCACTGAGAGAAGTCAGGATAGAAACTCAAGACAGAAATCTGCTGCAGAAACTGAAGCAGAGCTATGGAAGAATGCTGCTGACGGGCTTCCCACAAGGCCTTGCTCAGAATGCTTGCTCATACAACTCAGGACTTCCTGCCCATGATGGGAACAACCCACAGTGGACTCTGACATAATCATTAATTAAGAAAATGTTCTAAGGACTTACAGAAAGTATGATGGAGAAATTTCTTAATTGAGATTGCCTTTTTCTTGATATGCCTAAATTTGTATCAAATTAACAAAACCAACCAGAACAATTGATCCCCTTTCAACTTGACACACCAATACATTACTATTAGGCCATAACCCTTCCTTCATTTTTTATCCTATATATCTCATATTAATATAAATATCTCAATATAAAATATTCCAACTTGTAAAAGTCCTGGAGTCTTTAAAAATTCAAACACTTCAACAGTACAGTCTCTTTAAAACATCCAAAGTCTCTTTCAAAGTTCAAAGCGTCTCTAAAATATCTAATGTATTTTAACCATGGGTTCCTATTTTTTTTAAAAAAAAAAAAGGTAATACTTTTTTATTCCAAGATGGAAGAACCATGGCACAGTTAAATTCAAATTAAAGAAAACCACAGTCCAGCACTCTATGGAGCTCAGTGTCAGACATTTGGGATTCATTTAGGGTCTTCTGGGCTCCACAGCATCTCTGCAGCTCCGCCTCTAGGTTCTGCCTTCTGTAGCACACATATTGTCAAAGACCAGCCTCAAGGAAATTGGTACATTCCAGGGTAGGACCGGGGGGGGGGAGACTAGAATTATTAAACAAAAGGAACAGAGATATAAGAGAAATAAGAGACAGAAACACAGAACAAAGTTGGGAAGGGAATTCAGTGAATATTGAATCTGTCTGTGTTTACTTTCCACACGCCCATATACTTCACTCCAAAAGGGAGAGGAGAGGCAACAGACTTCATTAACATGATACAAGAAATAGGCTTGAATTCTTTGACCTTTGGTCCAGGTGGAGCGGATCCACCTCTGTACCCAAAATACTAATTAACCACACCCTAGGTCAGAATCTCTTATTTGTAGCCACATCTGTTGTCAACAACTTTGAAGAGCAAAATTAAGCACAAACTCTGTCCTCCAGTCAAGGTGGAATAGGATCACATCTGTGGACCCTTATGACATATCTTCTAAACTCAGACTGGCTTCTCTTCATTGCTTCCACTGTCTTCGGTGACTTCTCCAAAATGCTGCAGTCTCCATTGCAACTTAACTGTGTCTTCACCAATACAGCCCAGACCTTTGCCCATTCCAACTCTTTTCATGTTCTCCCCACTTCCTCTAAAATTCATGACTCCTTCTTCTGTAATTATTATTCAAAAACACATATTATATACACATTATATGTGTGTGTATGTGTATCTGCTAAGTTCATTTAATGTTGCTCATATATACATGTGTTTAAGACTGACCATTCGGAGCTGGATAGCCTGTCTGAAGACTCATCCCTGAAACAAACTGATTCTCCTTTTTTCGTAGCCATTGTCTATATAGCACTTCATTTGAGGATGGAACTTTGTTGGCAAGTCATCTGATATCACCATACAAGCCTTGTTTAGGGGACCATACTGATAAGAGTTCAAGGATGCCAGTTTCTATTATTACAGAAGACAGAAATTTGCAGAAGACCACCTTGTCCTCCAACTCTTAGAATCCTTCTACCTCTTCTTCCATGATATTCCTTGAGCCTTGGGTGAACAGGTTGTGTTGTAGGTGCATCAAACAAAGCTGGGCCCTATGTGGTAATTTATTCTCTGATTATAACCAGTTGAAGCTTTCTGTGTTAGTCTACATCTGCTACAAAGAGAAGTTTATTTGATGAGGAGGTCAAAGTTTTAGTTATCTGTGTTTGAAATGCTGGAATTTAAAATTTTTAAATTCCCAGAATGTATTGGTTTAATGAAGTGACAATAGTGTGTTCTCCTCATGGACTCACCAGCCAGAGGAAGTTGACCAGGCTTACAGTACTGGGAATGAGAACTGGGTGGGTTATAGCTCTAATTATAAAACTGTTAGTTACTCCCTCCTCAAGACAGAAGTTTCACAGTTGCATACTTGAGTATATTTTTCTCTGCTGGTAATTGTTTGCTGTGTCGGTCATTGTTGCAGTTTTCAGGGCTTACAGCTAGGTAGACCTTTTAGTTACTTTCTTCCACTGGTTGCTTATATTAAACCTTCAGATACTATGAGAACTAGTCCTCAGGGAAGAGAATTCTAGGTGAGTTCAAGCTCAGTTCTTCTAATTTTCCTGTCCAGTGTGTGTGGTGTCTTCAGTAAAAGGGTCTAACCTTCAAGTTCTGGAAGACAATCAAAAACAATCGCACTAGCTCATTTTGTTTTAGGAATCTCTTGGAATCACTTGACAAACAACCCAGAGGCACTGGGGATTTTGTTTGATAGTCAGTATATGGTTTTTGGACAAAGCATTTATTACAAAAGTGTTGTATTTTTATTTAAAGTATTTATAAATGCATATATAAACTTATGTGCATTATATATCTTAATAAAAATAATATGTCTTCATATTTTTTGTATCACTCTTAATATTCTAAAAATGCCATTTGGTGTTTCTTTTCTGGTCTGGTCTCCTGCGTATTCAGTATACTTCTTATATCTATATGGGCATGTCTTTCCTTACTTAGGGAAGTTTTTTCCTATGATCTTGTTGTAGATATATTCTATGCTGGTGACCTGGAATTCTTCCTTATGCCTATAATTCAAATGTTTAGTCTTTTTTTTATCATGTCTTATAATTTGTGCATGTTCTTTTCCTGTGTTTTGTTTTATAATTTTCATATTCTTTGATTATACTGTCTAGTTCCTCTTTGTTGTCTTTAAGTTGTGATATTTAATCTATTTTATATATTAAAGGCTAGGCTCACAACCAAAGCACATCCCACTTTCTTGAATCAAGGGACTCCAAGTCAGTAAAACATATGAAGAGTTAACACAGGCAATGAGTTAAAACATACAATGATGACCATATCATAGCTGTTCATATTTCTTTTTAGTCCCATAGATGACTACGTTGTCCAAGACTGTGGCCAACACTGAAAGATGCACTTGGACTTTTCCTTCTGGACATGCTCAATGAGGGGATCCTAAGATGTTATCTTTATCTTGACCAGGTGGGTGCCTTCAGGTCAAATCGAACAACACTTCAAGCCACCCCTTCAGAGGCACAGTTAGAAGCATGGAGTATGGCACCCAAGGAGACATTCCATTCTGAAATCAGTGTGCTGAATTTTCATTGCATACTGGGAAGTGATCTTACAAAGGGGAAACCTGTGATTGATTAGCTCAAGTGATGAATAAACTGTTCTATCTGAAAAACTCTACATCCTACCTCTCCTAGACATCAAAGCAATAGGCTTATTGGTCACTCAGACAAGAGGGACACAATTGTAGTAACCATTAAATAATAAACAAATAGAAATTGTGGATGATATCCCAGTGTAATTAAAGGAAGCAGTGTGGAGCACCATATGGCAAACATCCAGATCAGTTATACCAGTCTTATATTGCTAAATATGGTGTAATATGTTAGTAGTCATGTATTTTAAAACAAAACTAGAATGACTTAAATTTTAGCTAGATTTTTGTAATTATGGATCTTAGACCTTGGAATTTTTAGTATGATATATATTATCTTTAAGTCTCAACCTCTTTAACCGTACTCAGACTTGCATAACTTGTAAAAGTTCTCTACTTTTGTCTTTCCCCCCCAGTCTATTTTGGAGGAAACTGTCCAGATTTGCAGGAATATTGAGCTACTATTGAATCAAACTTATGCTGTGGGGCAAAACATTCTCTAATTAAATTTCAAAGTGCAACCCCATCAATAGGACACCCACTTGGCCCTCTTAGGTGATATTCTGTTTTTAAACTTTCACCTACACAGTCCTATGTTTTTAAATGTAAAAGCCTTCTCCAGAAAACCAAGGGTAGTTTTTTGTTTTGATTTGATTTGTTTTTAACCTTCTCTTTTCATGAAGTTTATTGGAAAAGGTAGTTTGCTTATCTGGTATTATTTTATACATCATTTTGAGGTTAAAATTTAATCAAAGAAAGTCAAAGAAGATGGTTGTGTGTGTACCTCTATACTTTTTAAAATTTTTATTGAGCTCTACATTTTTCTCTGCTCCCCTCCCTGACTCTCCCCTCTCCTTCAGCCCTCTCCCATTATCCCCATGCTCCCAATTTACTTAGGAAATCTTGTCTTTTTCTACTTCCCATGTAGTTTAGATCTATGTATGTCTCTCTTAGTGTCCCCATTGTTGTCTAAGAACTATATCTGTTTGTTTTTAATGGAAGCAGAGATTTTTTTTCTAAGTACTTCAGCAATAAATTGTAAGAACTAGAATGCTATAGCAAACTGAGCATCTATAGGAAAAGAAAATGCTCCTTAGTGTAGATAGAATTTTCTGTCCCATTGAGACAGAGACCAACATTGGAGCACTGGACTGAAGTCTCACGATCCAAAGGAGGAGCAGAAGGAGAGTGAGCACGAGCAAGGAACTCAGGTCGGCGAGGGGTGCACCCACACACTGAGGCAATGGGGATGATCTATCGGGAACTCACCAAGGCCAGCTGGCCGGGGACTGAAAAAGCATGGGACAAAACCGGTCTCGCTGAACATAATGGACAATGAGGACTACTGAGAACTGAAGAACAATGGCAATGGGTTCTTGATCCTATTGCATGTAATGGCTTTGTGGGAGCCCAGGTAGTTTGGATGCTCACCTTAATAGACCTGGATGGAGGTGGGTGGTCCTTGGACCTCCCACAGGGCAGAGAAACCTGCTTGCTCTTTGGGCTGAGGAGGAAGGAAGACTTGATTGGGGGAGGGGGAGGGAACGGGAGGTGGTGGCGGGGAAGAGGCAGAAATCTTTAATAATTAAATTAATTAATTAATAAAAAAAATAAAAAAAAATAAAAATTAAAAAAAATAAAAAAAAGACTCTAAAAAAATAAAATTAAAATAAAAAAAAAAAAGAATTTTCTGTCCCACACTGTCCTGCAGCCATTCAGTCCCAAAGAAACACACAGAGGTTTATAGTAATTATAAACTGTTCAACCTTTTACCTCAGGTTTTTCATTAACTAGCTATTTCAACTTAAATTAACCCATACTTCATATCTATGTTTAGCCATGTGGCTTGGTACCTTTTCTCAGTGAGGCATTCTCATCTAGCTTCCTCTGCATCTGGCTAGTAACTGTGTCTCTGCCTTTTCTCTTCCCAGAATTCTGCTAGTCTGGTTACCCCACCTATACTTCCTGCCCAGCTACTGGTCAATCAGCATTTATTAAACCAATACATGTGGCAAATCTTTATATTGTATAAGAAAATTTTCCCATATCCTATAGCCCCTTAGAATACAGCTAGCCCACATTTTAGCCCAACTGTTCCACCTCTACCTTCCTTTAGGCAGCCTCTCTGACCTGACTTCTCTCATTTACTTAAACATTACAACTGTATCCACTCTTTCTCCCATACTCAGGTGTCTCTGTTTGGAACTAACTGACATGGCTGTACTTCAGTGATAGGGTTTTGAAGGGCAGGTCCAGAGGTGAGAAAACAAAGAAGAAGGGAAGGTTGGGATCAGGAGATTTTGTATAAGCTGATGGTTTATGTCAAGCACATTTATTAAGAGGAACAGCATCTTATATACAGTTTGCAGGGGTATAGGGGGTATGAGAAAGAGTCCCAGGAAGTTATAATACAATGGAACAAAGTCATCAGGAAGCTTATCAAATAATGTTGCACAAGGGGAAAACAGGCCATCTCAAATGCATTTCAGACTGAGCATACAGTGGCTGTAGGATTGTAACAATAGTCTCTAGAATGGAAGACTTATAGTCTCAGGATCCAAAACCTTGATACTGATAACTACAGCCTTTCAAGGAGAAGAAAAACTGGGTTCTCAGGATCCAAAGTCTTAGCTTCCAAACTCCATGACTACAGCCCTTTACTTGCCAATCATGTTCCTGCTTTTAAAAAAGAAACTAAATTCTTTTTCTAGATATTAGAGCCTTGGGGGAAAGCATTCAAAGGCTCTATTATTGGCCCAGATTATAATTGATCATGTATGTTCCTTGTTTTAGACAAGGAGTTATACATTCTATCTCCATACATTAGAGACTCATGGAAAGCTTTGGCTTCCAAAAAAAGAATAAGTATTTATGGAATAAGTGACTGTCCGTGTTACTTTTTGATTGCTATGAAGAGACCCCGTCTAAGGCAACTAATAGAAGCAACAGTTCACTTGATCTTGCTGACAGTTTTAGAAGATTAGAGTCCATGACCATCATGGCAGGGATCAGGCTTGGCTTGGAGCAGTAGCTGAAGCTTACATCCTTATATCAAGTATAAGGCAGACAGAACTACCTGGGAATAGCACGGACTTTTGAAGCCTAAAAGTCCATCTCCAGTGACATGCCTTCCCCAACAAGGCCACACCTCCTAAACCTTCCCAAATAGTTCCATATAACAGGAACTAAATATTTAACATATTGAGCCTATAGGGGTCATTCTCATTCAAACCACCACATTTCATGCAGTGGCCTCTGCAGGGCTGTGAGCACATCAAATGTGTTTTTTTCAACTTCAAAAAATGTTTATCAAAGTACATTTAGAGTAACTTCAATAGTCCTCATAGTCTTTCATGTCTCAATAGAGTTTAAAAGTTCAAAGTCTATTCAAAGACTCAAGGAAATATCTTAATTGAAATATGCTATAAAATCAAAATGAGACAGCAAATTACATACTTCCAGCATACTGTGATACAGAATATATACATTATGGTTTTGAAATGGAGGAGTGAGGGTGTAGGAAGAAAATGCTGGACCAACTCAAGACCAAAATTCAGCTGGGCAAACTCCAAATTCTGTAGCACTATGTCTGAGGTCAAAGAATTAGATGGCCTTGTTCTTTCAACTTTGGTACCTGAAACACACTTTTCTCACCTCATCTCCACTTTGCAGACAACTCTCCTTTGCAGATACACTACTGCTCTGACATCTCCAACACCATGAGTTTTCCAACATAATGCAGGCTTCCCTTTCACAGCTCCATGCAATGGCATCTCAGGGTCTCAGTGCAGGGACTCCCCTGCCAAATGCCTTGTACCAATAGTTTCTCTCTCTCTCTCTCTCTCTCTCTCTCTCTCTCTCTCTCTCTCTCTCAACCTAGTTTTTTTCTTTTTATTGATTTTACTGAATTCTACATTTTTCTCTGCTTCCCTTCCTGCCTCTCCCCTCCCCTTCAACCTTCTCCCAAGGTCCCCATGCACCCAATTTACTCAGGAGATCTTGTCTTTTTCTACTTCCCATGTAGATTAGATCTATGTATGTCTCTCTTAGGGTCTTCATTGTTGTCTAGGTTCTCTGGGATTTATTTACCCTAGAAGGAGATTCCACAACCCTTTACTCCTGTGTCTTTTATTAATGTAAATTCCAGGCCTTTGTGAGGTCTGTGGTGAGGATGATAGGAACTGAATACATCTCCATCAAGAGCAATAAGTGCTCTTAACACTTAACCATCTCTCCAGGTTCTCCATTGATCTTCTAAAGAAAAATGTTTGATTACTTTGCACAGTTGAAATAATTCTATTTGGTTATCATTTACTATATATTTTATATATTTTATATTTGACTATCTATACCATGGCTTAGCTGGCCATGGCTGAGATAGGAGTACTAGAAATTTGTACTTACAGGGTATTCAAGGCCAGCCTATGCTACAAAACTAGCACTTATCTCAAAAAACAAAAACAAACAATATTAGTTTATTATTTTTATCCATGTTCATGAGGAATATTAGTCTTCAGTTTTTTTTCTTCTAGTAATAACAAGAAAAGTCTGGCTTTATAGAAAGGAGCTTGGAATTATGCACATTAAAAAATTAACTGAAAGTCTGTGTACAGATAGATTTACTTTTTTATTAAAAGTCTGGCAGAATCGATTTGACTACTAGAATTTTATGTAAAATGTTTTAAATTAAAAGTTCAGTTTTGCTGGGTGGTGGTGGTATACACATTTAATCCCAGTACTCAGGAGGCAGAGGCAGGTGAATCTCTGAGTTTGAGGCTAGCCTGGTATACAAGAGCTGGTTCCAGAACAGGCTCCAAAGCAACACAGAGAAACCCTGTCTCGAAAAACCAAAAACACAACACAAAAACAACAAAAAGTTCAATTTTATGATAAAATATAGTACCACACATATATCCTATGTTTTCCCTGGTGTAACTTGATTATTTGTGTTTTTCAAGGAAATTACTTATTTTCATGTCAACGTGCAAATTTATTGAAGTAAATTTGTTTATGTATATTGTGAATATTTGTGAAATCTCTGAGTGGTGTCACAGCCTCTGTACCTGCAACATTCCAGTATTTCAACAGGATCACAGTCCTAATCAGTCTCCAAAGACACAACTTCTTTCGGGGAGTTCTCATTCACAGTGGTAACCCATGATTTCAATTCTTTTAAGTTTATGAAAATTTGTATTATGACCCCCAATACTGTCAATCTTTGTGTTATTGAATGTGTTCCTTGGTTGCATGGAAATGGTCTAAAATTCTGCACATCACTGTCCTCATTCACTTTCTGTCTTCTTGGTTTCTGTTGCTGAGGCAAGTATTGTAATCTTCACCGTCAATTTTTTCTTAAATATCTACCAGCTTTAGCTGCACACATCTTTAAGTTCCGCTAGTTTTTATAAACATGGTACTGTTACATCGTTTTGCTGAATGGTTTGACATTTCTCCATGAAATCAACTTTCTCTGTGGCAAGGTTATTTCCTCTAAAATTTACTTTAAAACCTATATAGAAAATTTATAAACATTTGATTAGAATTTAATATTATTTTATACCTAAAGTATGTGCTTTTAATGTTTATAACATAATTAGGACTCTTGCTCTGGGGTATTTGGACCATTTATGTTTAATGTGGTTATTTGTAAGGTTTAGGTTGCAGCCTTCATCCTGATGTGTTTTCTGCTTGTTCCATGGCTTCTTCATGACCTTTTCGTTTACTTGTAACTTTCCACATATTTAGTTACCATCTTTACTATTTATATAGATTGGGGTTTGACTTTGCTGATGTTTAGTTTGCTGGTGATTATTACAACATTCATTTATTTTGCCTCTATTTTCAAGGCTAGAACAGGTAGCCTTTTAAAGTTTTTTTTATTTCAGTCCTTAATGAAGTGATTCTTCTAGGCTGTCACCCCTTGTTTTTTGCATGCTACCTGTCTGTCCTTTTCTTTCTCTTTCTTGTTGATTTAAAGAGTTTTCTCTTCCAAATTTCTGTTAACCACCTTAAGTCTAGTGTATCTCTGTGTAATCTTATTCATTTTGTTGAACTCTGAATTTGTGAGGATTCTATGGATTGTGTTATACACTGTACAACATTAACAAAAAATTAGCCCAATAGTTTTCTTTCCTCTCCACCTACAGGAGCAGTGTTTTTTCTTCTAGAAGTGGAGTTGGTTCTTTTTTGTATACTCCATGTATCTTTTTAATGGGTTGAAGGAATGAATTACAGTTATTTTAATGCCCTTGTCTTCTGAATTTAATAATCTCATGACTTCTGAATTGACCTCAATAGACTATCTCCTTATTTAGGAAGTTCCAAAATTGAATTAGAGACATGAATTTTGTCTTCTGGGCTAAAGCTTACTATCGCTATTCTTATCATTTTAGGGGGTGGGGAACATAACTTGCTAGAAAAATATTGAGTTTAGAAGATATTGCTGCTAAGACGCATTAAGCGGTCATTTCATTAGTGAGATATACCTGTGAGAACAGGCCTTAGCTTTGTCAAATACCACTACTTTTCATTTTAGGTTGCTTTTTCTATTTACTGAGTATCTCTGTTCCATGTATGGATTGATGGGCGCTCAGATGAATACTTGGCAGGTTCTCTTTGTGTGTCTCCAGAATTCTCTCTCTTCACACATCTCCTTTTCTCAGTACTATTTTCCCAGCTATAGGACACCAGTGGGTTCTGCCTATATGTTCTTTCCCTGCCAGGACTTGGAAATCATGTCATTCGCTTTAATTTTATTTATTATTGTTATTACTTCCTCTTATTTAATATGTCTTACTCTTCCTAAATTTTTACCTTTAAAATTGTTTCCAATGGGAAAGAAAAAGAAATACAATCTCTATTATTTCTTCTCCTTAAAATCAGGATTCATTTCCACATCCTTTAAATTCTTTAAAAAATTTAAGCTGTTCCCTTCACAACCCCCTTATCCACTTTTTCTGTATGTTCAAATCCATTTTCCAGTTTAAAAACATTTTTGGCTACCCAATCTGTCTAATGTCCTCAGTATATTTTTAAAAAACGATACAGGCTTTACAAATTTTGGTCCTGGATCTTCTCATTGGAAAGAAAAACTTATTTCCTTTTCTCATTACATAATATCTTTCCCACTCTCAGAAGACCCAAATGTGAGTACATATAACAACAGTCATCTAATATATGAACAAAGATGTCAAAAACATACACTAGGGTCAGGAAAGCATCTTAAAACTGATCTGTGAATAGTGGATGTCAACATGTAAAAGAAAGAAGTTAGTTAGATCTGTGTCTATATCTGTTCCAAAACTCCAAATACATGCAGTAGTCTAACATAAAACCTGAAAATGTTTAGAGAAAGTATAAGCAGTACCCTATAAGACATAGATGTAAGAAAGGCATTTCTCAATAGGATTTTTTGCCTAGGAACTAACGTCAACAATTGATAAGTGGAACCTTATGAAATTAAAATGTTTCTGCATAGGCAAGTAAACAATTAAGTAAAGTGGAAACTCACAGGATTGGAATCTTTGCCAGTTATATACTTGGTCGAGGATTGATATCTAGAACACATAAACAGTTCAAAAGAAAACAGAATCAAGAACATTAGGAGAGGCTACAGAGATGACTCAGCAGTTAAAAGCACTGGAGGCTCTTCCAGAGATGCCGAGTTCAATTCCAAGCATCCACATGGCAGCTCACAATCAAGTATAATTGTAGTAACAGGGGATCTGATGCCCTCTTCTGGTATGCGGGTGTACATGTATACAAAACACCCATATTCATAACATACACAAATCTTTTTTTAAAATTAATTGCCCAATTAAAATGGACTATGGATTTGAAAATAATACCCTCAAACTAAAAAGTAAACACCGCTAAGAAATATCTCAAAGTAGGATCAAAACCCAGCGCCATTGTCCTTGGCTTCTCATCAGCCCTCATTGTCCACCATATTCAGAGAATCCAGTTTTATCCCATGCTTTTTTAGTCCCAGTCCAGCTGGCCTTGGTGAGCTCCCAATAGATCAGCCCTACTGTCTCAGTGGGTGGGTGCACCCCTCGCGGTCCTGACTTCCTTGCTCATGTTCTCCCTCCTTCTGCTCCTCATTTGGACCTTGGGAGCTCAGTCTGGTGCTCCAATGTGGATCTCTGTCTCTATCTCCATCCATCGCCAGATGAAGGTTCTATGGTGATATGCATGTTCTGGCTTTGTGGGAGTCTAGCCAGTTTGGATGCTCACCTTCCTAGACCTGGATGAGAGGGGAGGACCTTGGACTTTCCACAGGGCAGGGAACCCTAACTGCTCTTCGGACTAGAGAGGGAGGGAGAGGATTGGGGGGAGGGGGAGAGGAGTGGGAGGAGGGGGAGGGAAATGGGAGGCTGGGAAGAGGCGGAAATTTTTTTTTTCAATAAAAAGAAAGAAATATCTCAAAAGGAATCCACTATTCTTGGCAATCAGGAAAATGAAAATTAAAACAACTTTGAGCTGTGCTTATATCTCAGATTTTTGCTTGTACAAGTCAGAAGAGCTAAGGTTTAAAGAACAACAACAAAGCAAACAAAGAACAAAGCAGCCAACAACAAATGCTGATGTGTATGTGGGAAAAGAGGACACTCATTGTGGTTGGTTACCACAAAGACACGTGTGTCACTGCTGTGCTGGTGGAGGTCACTTGCCATGCTGGTTATTGCTGTGGTTTCTAACCATCATAGCTGGGTAGGACTGTTGATTGCTTCCATCCTTTGAAAGCTTGCATGGTGCCTTCTTAGCATGAAAGCTAGGACTCAGGGAGGAGGGATTCAGGTCCATTACAGTTCAGGGGCCTCTGGGCCCTGTGTTTGAAGTACACGGTGCCTTCAGCAATAGGGACTTCCCTTCTACCTCTGGGAGATAATCAAGGGCAATAACAATCACCTGTATGTTTTGGGAGTCTCTTGTACTACCCTGACCAACAACACAGAAGAGGGTTTTCATACCTGGTGTTAAATGGTCTTTGGCTCTTGGATGGAGCCTTGTTAACACAGATGAGAAAATTTCATTTAAACTATGTGTGTAGTTTATACACAGACTTACACGCATCAGAGTTTTTTGTCTGTTCATTTGTTTTAGGTAAATAGTTAATAATATGATCCCTTATGCCTTTCAGACATCATTATTGCTAATTTCTCCTCCTTCTTTGCATTTATCTCCTTCTACTCTCTGTAATTAGTACCTCCCCTTTTCCCATTTACCCAATAAGATCACTTGTATCTTACTATTGTAATCTCCATTGCTCCCCTACCCTATATCAGCAAAGATCCCCTTTTGCCTTCCTGGTTTCTGCAAGTACTCCAGGAACTACATCAGAAGTTTTGGAGCTAGGCACCTCCAATAAGAGAGAACATGCAACTTTTGTCTTTCTAGGTCTGGGTTACCTCACTCTATATGATCTTGTCTCATTCCTCCATTTACTTGAAAAAGTTTACATTATGGTTTTAATGAAAATGCCTTGCATTGGCTCATATATATCCATGCATAGTTCTCAATTGATTAACTGTTTAGGAGGAGTGTAAGCGGAGACTGTTCATTAATTTCCCAGCCACCCAGACCCGAATAATCACACAGACACTATATTAATTACAATACTGCTTGGCCAATGGCTTAGGTATATTCTTGACTAACTCATATCTTAAATTTACCCATTTCTATAATCTGTGTATCACCACAAGGCTGTGGCTTACTGGAAAGATTTTGCTGGTGGCAGCATCTTTCTCCTTTAGCAGCTACATGGTACCTCTTTGACTCTGCTTACTCTCTATATATATCTCTGGATTTCCTGCCTGGCTTTATTTTGCCCTACCATAGGCTGAAGAAGCTTCTTTATAAATCAAAGGTAATAAAACATATTGACAGCACACAGAGGGTAATCCAACATCAGAGGAATGACTTTGTTGGAGTAGGCATGTCCTCGTTGGAAAACATGCCCACACCAGACCCAGTCTCTCTCTCCCTGCCTGTGGATCAGGATGTAAAGCTCTCGGCTACTGTTGTAGCACTATGCCTGTCTTCTTTCTACCATGATGATAATGAACTAATCTCCTGAAACTGTAAGCAGGCCTCAATCAAACACTTTTTTTTGGTAAGAGTTGCCTTGATCATGGCGTTTCTTCATAGCAATAGAACAGTAATTAAGAGAGTTCATGATTTCATTTTTCCTTACAGCTGAGTAGCATTCCATAGTGTATATGTGCCACATTTGCACTATTCGCTTATCAGTTGGAAGCATTTCCTAGCTACTGTGACTAGAGCTGCAATGAACATAGCTGAGCCAGGATATGTGGAGTGGGTTGCTGAGTCCTTTGAACATATGCTAATGAGTGGAATAGCTGGGTCATATGGCAAAATTATTTTTAGCTTTTGGAGAATTCTTTACACTGATTTCCAGACTGGCTGGACCAGTTTACAACCCCATCAATAGTGAATGGGTTCCTTTTTCTCCACATGCCCTCCAGCATTTGTTGTCGGTTGTTTTGCTGGTCTTTGCCATTCTGACCAGAGTAAAATGTTCTCTAATTGGAATTAAGTCTCACTCAACATGAGAGAAATAATTTCTAGTGCTAGAATACTAGCCAACTAGGGCTAATGAAGTCACGGATCTTGAAGAACCTGCAACCACTACTTTACTAAACTATCATAACCCTTAACTACATTCTAAATATTTGTCCTTATACCCACGGCTAAGGGTAGTCTTCGTCCCACATAAAGGAAACATCTCTTTGCAACAGATGGAGATCATTACAGAAAACTACAGCCAATCAAAATGCAGATTCGTGTATTGCAGTCCCATTCAATGTATCTACGAAACAAGTCCTGTGCCTAAGCTCAAAGATAATTTCAGAAAATAGGATGAAAGATCCAGAGGAACCGGGAATTTGCTGTGCTATTGAGTCTTCTAAGAATATCAGAAGCTATACCACCCATACATTCTCATCAACATGGCTGTCTAAACATAAACTGCACTAAAACACCAACATAGACATGCTAATGTGGATGAGAGAAACCCAGGATGTCCTAATCCTATAAAAAGGTATTCAGGGCACCTATGAACACTGAGAGTGGGAGAAATAATCTTCCCCAGGGAAGAACATACCAATCAGTTATTCAGCACCAACTGTTCAACCTTGAAGACATGCATACAATTAACACTATATAGCCTGATCTGGTTGTATTTATGCATGTAGGAATGAACACACATACACAAATAATTTTTTTAAAAGTGGGCTATGAATTTGATTGAGAGCAATGAAGGGTAGTATATGGGAGTGTTGAAGGGAAGAAAGAAGGAAAAGACAAAGTAATTATAATCTCAAAAAATAAAATATAATTTAAAAATAAATTGATTTTAAAATGATTTCTAAAAATTGAAAATGTAAAATCCAAAGCTATATACCACAGAATAGTCATTCTGACTATTATATAGACTTTCAGCCTGATCTTTTAGGTGTTTACTGTCTTTTTATTGGCAACCTTTTATAATAAATTTTAAAGTAAGTAAAATTTATATAAAATGAAATATACCATATTAAAAATATGCCTGTTGAAGACAATTTTAAAAACTATCCCATTAAAATTGGTGTCCTACCTTGCTTCTCTGACGCTATGATAAAACACTGACCGAACGCTGCTTGAGAAAGAGTTTATTTCATTTTACAGCTTAGAATCCATGGTGAAGGGAAGCCGTGGTGGCTTCAAGCAGAGACTATGGAAGAAAGCTGCCCACTGTCTTGCTCCTTCTTTCTTGCTCTGCTTGCTTTCTCATGTAACTCAGGACCAGCTGTGCGGAGATGACACTGCGCACAGTAGGCTGAGCCCTATGTTAATCATTAGTAAATACAGCTCCTGCAGAGTTCTCTATGGGCTGATATGATGGAGGCAATGCCTCACATGAGCTTCCTCTTCCCAATTGACTCTAGCGTGTGTCAGGTCCACAAAAACCAACACAGCAGGAGATGACACAACTATTAAAAGCATTTATTACTCTTACAGAGGACCCAGGTTTCATGTCCAGCAGCCTTTCAGGTGCTTTGTAACTCCAGTTCCATTGAGATCTGATGCCGCTTGAAGCCCTCCAGTGGTACTGTCAGGCATAGAACGCATTTAAATTCCACCAGGCACACATGCACACACAAAAATAATAAGCAAATAATTTTTTTAAAAAAAGTTATTTCAAGAAGGCTGGCAGATCTACTCACCATGGAATGTTCTGGAAGGAAGCCCCAGGATCCCTCCATCCTGCCACACACAGCTTTAGTGCATATGGAGGAAACAAGTAGGGGCTGGAGAGACATGCTTGTGGGGGTGGCTTCTCAGGACTTTGGAAACACTTGGAAGAACAATTAAAGCCACAGTGTCTCTGTGAGGAGCCATGTGGCCCATGTAATTGAGGAAATGGAGAATTCCTGGCCTGAATTCAATGGAGAGACATTGAAGACAGAGTCAGGAACCATAACTGTTTAACAAGGAGGAACTCTTTCCCCAATAGGAAAACTTGAATTCCTTTACTGCTTTGCTACACTATGGAGACACAAGCTCAATAATGGAATTGGAAGCTCTAAAGAAACAATATATATAGTTGTGTATTATATATGTATGTATTATATAATTTCATATATATAATTAAAGAGAAAATCATGACAGTGAAAGGGTGTGGGCGACACAGGAAGAACCATGAGCAGAAGAGAGGGAGAGGATGGAAATGATGTGAATATAGTACACATTTGGAAATCCTCAAAACCATTTTATATTGAAACCAAGCCTGGAAGAGAGGCCTAGAGAATCTTTCTGCAAGGCAGCCCTCTCTGAAGAATAGCTTGGAGTTGCCAGAGTCTGTAACTTCATTTATTTACCTCCTGCTAAAGCCATTTTCATGTCTGATGCTTACCCAGGGAGACTAATATTTTAGTTCTTATCTGCATCTTTGTATAGCAATATTCTCCCACAACTGACTCACTCTGCTCATTTCTTCTATATCTGTGGAGTTTAGTTTTAGTAATACTCAGCTGAACACTTTTCTCTCAAGTACTGATGGTGCATAGATGAGATCCTAGTGCCTCTGCTCGACCTTAGTAGGAATGCCTGTTCTCAAGCTGGCTTACTATCTAAATTGTCCAGTATCTGAGGTGCAAGAGCCTTGCGTACTTAGCCCATTACTGGGTTAGTGTTCATGCTTAGGGATGTGGCCACATAGAGATGAAACTCAGACCAAGTGATACCAGCCCATGTACCTGCCAGGTTCCACATTCCCATACAGAGATGAGGTGCTTTTTCTATAGTGTTGAAATTTTATTTAGCTTAATAAAGTAGCAATTGCTCTCTGTTTCTAAAGGGACACATTTCTGGGGTAACGTTTTATATGTTTTTTCTTCATAGATACTATCAAAGACTCTCATATATGTGACTAATTCATAGACTATAAAGGCCGGAGTAGAGGTGAATGCTGGAGGAAAGTATCAAGGACAAACTCTGTACCCCTAGTGGAAGCATCTGTGAAGAATGAGTGATCACCAACATCAGTGATAGCCTGCAGCATGCAGCAGTCAACACAGCCCTAATGTTGAACTTAAACAAAGAACACAAGATGGTGTGATGCTGGCCAAAGCAGAATTCTCACTTTGACACCAAAACAATCTTCTTCTTGTTGCAGAGTTTTATGACTGTGATGTCATCGAGCGCTGCCAACAACAGAACTGTTATATCACAGATGAAAAGCTCTTAAACTAACCAAGGAACGCTACTGGGCCAAGACTGGAGTTTGCCATAAAGTATGGGTCACTGAAATCTGTGCACTTCTGAGCAAGAAACTCCAGGGAGAAGAGCTGTGAATTTAGGGTTCAATTTAGTTGTTTTGATTTGGACTTCTTTATGAGTAGAAAGAATTAAATTGGCCATATGTGACCTTGTGTTTCAAGGAATTCAAATCATTCAAACAAGATAATTTTGCCTCTTGGCCCAACAATTCCTTCCCTTCTCTTCAACTCCAAGGTTATGAGTCCCTGCCTGGATACATTTTATTAGCATTTAGTGGATTGTAATTGTTCCATTGATTCTCTGGTTACAGCCGCAAAATGCATTGCAGACAACAGCTGAAATTGTTCTCTACATGAAGCCATTGTGGGAGTGAGAGGCAGATTTCAGTACTCAAATCTACCATGAAAGGAACCAGCGAGGGCGCAGCAGGTTCTTTTCCTGCATTTGTCTGTTCACCTGTCCATCTGTCCTGCTCTTTTGCTTACCTGACAAATACTGAGTACCAAACACATGTCACATAATTTCGGTGGATGCTGCTAATTAGAATGTCGGAAGAAAACAGTGCTCTTGCATTCATGGATTTTTGTTTTTGTTGTTGTTGTTTCTGGCAGAAATTATGCTTTTTTTTAATGTCTTCCTTCCTTTCTTCTTTCTTTCTTTCTTTCTTTCTTTCTTTCTTTCTTTCTTTCTTTCTTTCTTTCTTTCTTTCTTTTGTTTTTCTGTGTGTGGTGCATGTATGTAAGTGCAGATGCTTAGGTTCCAGAATGCATGTGTGAAGGTCAGAGAACAACATTTGGGAGTTGGTTTTCTCCTTAGTGGATTCCAGGGATCAAACTCAGGTCATCAGACTTCTGCGGTGAGCACATGTCAATCAATCTTTGGTTTTATTACCTCCATATTAAATACATTCCATCTGCCTTGCCATTTTAGTAGCAGAAATAATTACTTTATGAATATGATTAATAAATAACAGGAGCTGTTCGTGAACCTTTAAAACATGCTCACTGAATTCAAATTGTTGTGGAATATTTTGATCGCATTCTCAAGTACACAAGACTGCCAATAAAATTCGCTTTCTGGAGCAAGCTAATAGCTGACCAAAATTAACCATAGAGATTTTGGAAGACTGAGGATTGAAAGAGAGACACCGGAAGTGATAGGGAGGGCTGGGAGAGGGTCTCAGGCTTTTGAGATTGAGGAACAAAAAAGAGAGGAGGTCATGGGTCGCTTCTCTTCCGCCTCTCTGATTATTCAGGTCCTTACCAAGATATTTGACTTCCGAGTTTTCATTGATAAAGAATAATTAGATAAATGCTTCACTACCTAGTTTAAATAACAACACAAGCTGATTAAAGAATGCTCTCTGTATAATATAAATATTAAAACAGTCACAGAGAATGTTCTACTGTAAACAGAACACTATCACATATACGTCTCATTTTATTGATCAGAGAACAAAAGGAATCATGAGTTCCAAAACTGCATTAAGCTGATGCCTTTCAGATGAATCTGGAATCTAGTTTCTGGTTGCCATTATTGAGAGTTCAGATTTGTAAGAGACTGACCATGTAATTAAAGACTGGGGTTTTCGGGAGAATGGCAGAGAGAGGAATAGAATTGTCACAGAAGGTTCATGCACCATAAGACTTACATCCGTGTTCTTGTGAGACCTCCATAAACATAGAAGTGGAGAAGCCTATCGTCACTCCTCAGAGGAATGGGGCTGTTGTAGTCCAGAGACTGAGAGACATTAGGTAAGAAGTCCACAGCATTTTTGCAGATGGCCTTAAGAAGGCTAAGTCCTTCTAACTGGAACTTTCTAAGGATGGGGCTGAAATTTCCCCTGTATGCCTGGGCAGCATGGGTAAGTTCCTGAAAATCCAGTGACACTTTAGATGCAAGTGGAAATGTTTCCCACCTCTTTCTCTGATTCTCTGACTGACACTGAGCAATTGCTTTCAACATCATGTATTTCTTTTTCACTCTGGGATACACTCTACATTCAGAAATCTCTCCTTCTCGCAGGAATTCCACTAACTGCCCTGAAACTTTTCCTGGTTCCCGGTTTTCTTTTCACTCCAGATGTTTCTGGAACTTTCCATGCAGAAGACTAGTTTTATTCCTGAGTTGCCTCCTGGGGTCTTTTCAAGGCTGTCAGGGAGCTGGTGCTTCTCAGTGAAATTCAGGCCAGTAAGAAGATACTGAAGCCTGTGTTCCCCCCACTCTCTTGGTGGCCTCTCAACGTCAGTGAATAGAAAAGATTTTCTATTTTAGTTGAGTAGAGCATACATGGTGGTTGTAGTAGATACATGTCTAAGTAAGCACACAAATCTACATACATACATAGACAGACATACATATACAAATATATTGTGTTGAAAACACATTGCACTTAAGAAGCTGTAGTTGATGGCCATGACAAAGGAAACCAGATATGGGCTCTGGGACTCACTGGGGCTTGCTTGCGTTTGCTGCTTCTCACATTTTCACCCACAAGAACAGTTCTCCAAAGTACATCTTTCTATTTCTCCAAGAACTTATGTTTCAATTTTGACTCTTGCTCCTGTTTTCTGGGGTTTATATCTTCATGTGTGACCTTTAGAAATTATGCTAGCAAATATCAGAAGCTTCCAGCATTGTAAGGAAGACAGCCAGTGCATCACTTTGGGTCACTTTTGCATTTTTAATTAGGAATGGTGTGGAGTCTGAAAGCATCCTTAAATGCTCAGTTCAAATATGTAAAATTTATTAAGCAAATTTTGTAAAATACTAAGCATGATATCAAAGCTGAAATACAATGTAGAACAAACATTGCTATATGAGGGCTAGAGCAAAAAAATATATCCAGATTTACCAACTGGAATATTATTTTGAATTAAATTAATATTTAAAATAATGAATTTTATGAAATTTTATTTTGAATTATCCTGAGAGGGGTAAGGTTTTAATAGCTGTGTAATTCTGTGCTTTTTCTATTTAAATTTAACATGTTTTTTTTTTGTAGTGTGAACTCATTTCTCACAGGTAAAAAGTATGTGTTTATCACAACATTGGAGAAACCTAACAAAGCTAGATCACAAATTGCTCTGTTTTATGAACTATGTAAATTCATAAAATCTGAGCTGTCCAGAACAAACATTAATTCATCCAGACTTTAAGCCTACTTTGGCTTTTAAGACTTTCACAGCCAACAAGTTAATAAGCAAGTCACTTCTGTATGTCATATATCTAAACTGCTATTTCAAAATTTGAGCTGGGGTCTGTAAGATGGCTTAGTGAATAAAAGTTCTTGCTATACACACCTGAGAACCTGAATTTGATTTCTGGTACCCGCTGTCATAGGAAAGAATTGATGTCGTCTTCTGACCTCCACATATGCAATAAAGCACATGCATGTTCACACACACACACACACACACACACACACACACACACACACACCACAGCTTAGTTAAGGTAACTATTGCTGTGATGAGACATTATGACCAAAGAGACTTGGGGAAGAAAACATTTATTCAGTTTCTGCTGAATAAATCAACAAAGAAATCCATACAGGAAATCAAGCAGGGCAGAAACCTGGAGGCAGGAGCTGATGCAGAGGTCATGAAGGAGTGCTGCATGCTGGTTTCCTCCTCACAGCTTACTCAGTCTGCTTTCTTATAGAATACAGAACCATCAGCCCAGGGATAGCACCATGCATAATGGAATGAGCCTCCCTTGTCCTCCATAAATCACTAATTAAGAAAATGCTCTACAGGCTTGCCTTACAGCCTAACTTTATGGACACATTCTCTCAATCAAGGGTCCCTCTTCTCTGATGACTCTAGATTGTGTTAAATTGACATAAAACTAGTCAGCACACACACTAAATCTAAAAAATGTTTTTAAAAATTGACCAAAAATGCCACATTTAGGTACACTACATGATGAGATGTGTAGTTGGCTGGTAGAGAATGGAGGATAAAATTAGAGGGATCGAAACAAAAAAAATGAATTCCACATATTGGCTTTACTCGGGGTGTTAGGGCTCTCAGAGGAAGCATGGTAGCCTAAGGACAGGTTTTGCCGGGAAGAATTTCTGAAATGCACACTTGTAATATTCTGTCTCTTTAAGGGATGGGCCATGCCCATTCCTTTCCTGCTTGCAGCCTCAGACCCCCACCCTCTCTCTTCCTGTCCCCTCTTTTTGAGAGCCTGCCAACTTTCTGCCCCCCACTTCTCTCCTTTCTCTCTCCCCCTCTCTTTCTCTCTCTCTCTCTCTCCCCCTCTCCCCCCTTCTCCCCTTTTCCTTCCCCCCCATGACCCCCTAAATAAATATTTAACCTTACTCTGTATGTTGTGTCTATCCATGTCTCTGTCTCTTGCCCGCCCACCACGTGTACCGGCAGTTGTCTCTGCCTGGGACTAGCTGCTCCCAGGGCCTGCTGCCTGCCGCCACATGGCCTGCTACCACCACTTGGGGACCTACAGCATTTCTGCTGCCTACTGCCACCAGGGATCCTGCAGCATTTTTAATAAATCCACAACAACACTGCCATTGAGAGCAGTCTTGGGTTCTTTGCCTTGAAAGTTCCTCTATCTGTGGTCTATGCTTACCACCTGCAGATTGAGAATATCTAGGAAAAATGCTATTCATCTTGATATTTTTTTCTTGCCATTCTTCCATAATGCAATCTGACAAATATTTATGTAACATTTACATTCTATGAGATGTAAGTAATCTAGACAAGGTTTAAAGAACATGGAAGGGCATATAAGGCACATATGCCCTTTAAAGGCATTTGAACACCTGTATACTTCAGTCCCTGTGGAGAATTCTGAAACCTATCCTATGGATACTGAAGAATAAATATATTTGTTTGTGTATCCAATGAAATGTCTTTGTTTCCATATTTCTTCTTGACATTTTCTGGCTTAGCCTTCTTTTCTTTGTCAATATCTCCTTATATTTTATATTTTTCTAGATTACATTACCATTTCTATTAGTCCTTTGTTTACATTTCAGATAGTCTTTCCCTATAAAAAATGGAAAATGTGATATAGTAAATAATGCTGCTTACCAACTCATCTTATGGGCACATATGTATTATATGTACAGACTGCTAGGCTATATGCGTTTAGCTTTCTTGATTTAATTTAAAAAAAAATTCTAAATTCTTCTTTTTATAAGGGATGCAACCAGAGCTCACTATGAGAAACTTTATATTTATATTACTTGCCTATATGTTTCCCTAATAAGGAAGGGAATGAAATAATTGTCATCTACTAGTTAAAATTGATTCAGAATCTGAGTATACATTTTATTATACAAAACTGGATTTCTTCTAGAGAGAAATGGCATCCATTTTGGAAAAGTTGGCATGCATACAGAGGATCTGGAGAGTCTTTTTAAGGGCATTTAAGAGTCTCTTAAAGCTTAGGTTCTATGAGTCTGGATCAGGCCACTTAGTCTAGAGATACTAGCATTGGTGTGACTATTTCCAGTGTCACTCTGAAAGTTGACTAAAGGCACATGTATAGCTATGACCTTAGAGACAACGGGAGAGACTAGTATCTTACCCCACTGCCTTGTATTTAAAGCCAAGTCAATAGATATTTACGAGCACCAGCTGCAGAAACGGAGTCGGTTAAGCACTCTGAATGCAAAAGGAATGAAAGCAGACCTTTTACCACAGAAGAGTTCAAAGGTCAGGGAAGAGGCAGATTCCATGGTCCAGCCCAGGAACAGAGCAATGATGTCTCTGGCTAGGCTGGCTGTCCACCCAGCAATTATAGGTAGACCGGAAGCTACATGTTAACAGCCACAAAGGACACATCACCATGAATCATTTGCAGATACTCCTACTTTCTGCCACAGGTAGGTCATTTGTATTTACTCCAGAAGACATATACCAGTCTAAATGCCGGGGTAGGTTAACTTGTTTTTCTGTTGCAGACCAGAAGGTGACTTTCCCAGAAGTCATTAGAATATTCTTAGACTTGGGCTGAAGCCTAAGATAAAAACAAGCGGGAATGGTTTTTCTTCCCCCTCTTCTATGCAAAGATTTTTGGTCACTTGGAAGTTTGCTTGAACTCTCAAGCATTCAACCCTTGAAAGAACATACAGGTTCACAGTGGGACAGGGCATTTGCTGGCTTGCTGATCTCATGGACATCCACCAAAAGGGTGTAACTGTCCTAGACACTATTAATTCCTCTCAAATCCAAAGTTTAACTTAGAAGTGTTGTAATGGCTATTCAAGCCTAAGAATAGAAAATATCGACTGTTTTCATGCATGTTTTGGTACAGAAAAAAAGAGATGTTGGCAAAATTAAAGAAAACTAAAGTCTAAAAATGAATTTAAGTGTGGGGAGATTCACGGGCAGGTTTCCTTGCCTACCTGGTCATATGCATTCAACACTACATTCTGATGAGATGTGTGTGTGTGTGTGTGTGTGTGTGTGTGCATGTTTGCATGTGTTTGTGTATGTGCCTTCCTTCATTTTCCCTTAGAGTAGGAGTTACATTATCCTAGAAAGTTTTCTAGAACTTTGATGTAGTAAAATAATAGTTAATATTATAAGGGGTTTTTAAATAAAAACATGAAAGAAGGTTAATGTTCTAAGTGACAGTCACAATGATTAGACTGGGAATGATGCTATGTTACTTACAGATGGCAAAATAAACACATGAAAGGGGAAAGTGGAGAACCTTGTCAAAGAAACCACCTAGCTCAGCCCATACTTTATATTTTTCAGGTTATAATAATAATACCTGGCAAATTCAGACATTTTCCCTGGTGCAAGACAGTGAAGCAGTTGGTTGACAACTAGCCCAAGAAAATCCTGTGTCCTGCAGCTGCTGAAAATAAGCCCATCCCCTCTCCCTTATGTGGATCCTTGAGGTGGTTAGGCAGGCATATTATTTGTCTGTGTCCAACTCTCTTCTCTGAGCAAAATCTGCTTACACACTTGGGGAGCTCTGCATGTGTTAGAATATCCCCCCCCAATTCAGCCTTGACATTGACTGGGTTACTTGGCCTCACCTTATAAAGTTGCCAGTGAATCCAAAATTTACAATGACTTCCATATGTGCGTATGTGGCAGTTCTGGGTACAGAAGAGTAGGAGTTAGAGCAAGAAGAAATAAGTGTCCTGTAAAACATCTGAGTCATTCTGGCCCTCCTTTAGATGAGTGGCATATTTGTTTTTTCTCTGGCCAGTGACAGGAAGAACTGCCACATTTCTTGGCCAGCCTGGATATATTAGCAACTTTTTCTTTTGCCTGTATTCATGAACGTCAGTGTTTTGCTTAGTGTTTCAGACCATGACCCACTTTCAAACATCTGCCCAGATGTTAGTTCTATAGAAGTGATTTTTCATCCCAGACCATTTCTTCCTATTACATATTTGGATGTTAAACATCATTAAATAAACACATGGCAAACTCATCCATCAACTCGGCCAACAATCCACTGATAAATATCTGCTTGGGACAGACCTTTTCTCTGCTCTAGTCAAGAGTGTATTGCTCACTAGATATAGCTTCTGTAATTCAGGAAAATGCCTTGCTTTTCCAGGGCTGGGAAATTCATAACTAGTAATTCAAATGTCTCTTGTGGTCAGTTAAACTCGTGTCAGGGAGTAGCAAGCACAGGTACCCTACCGTGCTGGCTGTCTTCTCTCTAAGCACCATTTGGATGAGTGTAATCACTAATGGGAAAACTGGCATCTTAATGGGATTTTGTTTTGGGAAAAGGGAGTCTATAACTTCCTGAATTGATGATGTAAGTATAAATTATTGATACTGACAATATGAAGAGGCTTAGTATCAAAATATGGGAATAGTTTTCCCTTAAATGTTACTTGTACAATGTAGCCTATGCAAATACAGGTGGTGAGGTCAAGAAAAGTTCAGAAGGAATTTAGTTTTGCCTTTGGTTTTAGATTAGTCATGAAAAATAAAGTAAACTCATATACTGGGGCAGTAACTTGGCTGTATGTAGGAAAATGATGACGAGAGAAATACCTGCTCACTGGATCAATGAGAGCCAAGCTATGGAACCAAAGGCTCCTGGAGGGTTAGCACTCTTTCTTCTCAAGGATATCAGGTGGGGTGTGGGACAGGGTCCAGATGCTGTCTTAGTTCCGCTGCTGTACATTTCCACGATTATCTTGGATTCACTCTGAATTGCTGTGGGTCTCATGATTTTTCATCATATACTTCAGCAATTGATTTATCATATGCCAAAACCTAGACAAAAACCTCTCTAATCTATTTATTCCCTCCCTACCTTAGCTATAATCAAACAACATGAGGGAGAAGGGGTGGTCATGGGTATCCCTTACCTCACACCTCTCATTTCCCCTTTCTCTCTTGTTCATCACTCATTTCCCCTTCCTCTCTTCCTTCACCACAGACTTTTCTGTTTGTAGACTCCAGGGAAGGCATCTAGGAAGCACTCAGTAATCTTATTAGTTCCCACAACACTTATGCTTACTCTCGAGAAGTGCTACAGCTTGCTTCTCTGAGAACAGGATCCCAAAGTGTCTTGACCCCTCACAAACCAACACTCCAACTCCCTCCAAGGCTAAACCTTTCTGGGGTCTCACTAGAACACCCCAGTACTCTGATGAATTGGCATGGGCCCCATGCTTTTCCTAATAGCACCAACCTTCATTTTTCTTGAGAACTCCTTTCTGCTTTAAAATCTCCATCAGTGGTTTGTAGCTGCCGGAACAGTTCCCTTCCTTTGCCTCACTCAGAAAATTCTTACTTCCTTGAAAGTCACACTTGAAAGGCGAACTTTCCACAGCTTTCCTTCTGGGCTATAGCCTGAGCTTAGAGAGCCTATGACATGGTCTTTATTTCCTTCCTGGTACCATTGATAAAGGCACTGGGACTTGTTTTGATGGCATGTTCTGGCTTTTTGGGACCCTAGTCTATATGGATGCACAGCTCCCTAGGCCTGGATGTAGTGGGGAGGGCCTTGGACTTCCCACAGGGCAGGGTTCCCTGCCCTCTCTCAAGCAGGGTGGAAGATGGAGGAGTGGGTGTAGGGGAGCAGGAGGGGATTGGAAGGAGTATAAATAATTGAATGGAAAAATAAAAAAATAAAATTAAAAAAAAGAATGTTGAGCAATTCCTTAAACGTCTTTCAGCCATTTGAGTTTCTTCATTGAGAATTCTCTGTTTAGATCTCCACCCCATTTTTAATTGGATTATTTGGTATTTTGTAGTCGAGTTTCTTGAGTTCTTTATATATTTTGGAGATCAGCCCTCTGTCAGATTTGGGGTTGAGTGGATCTTTTCCCATTCAGTAGGCTGCTTTTTGTCTTATTGACTGTGTCCTTTTTGTCTTATTGACAGAAGCTTCTCAATTTCAGGAGGTCCCATTTAATGATTGCTGCTTTCTGTGTCTGTGCTACTGATGTTCTATTTAGGAAATGGTCTCCTGTGCCAATGCATTCAAGGCTACTTCCCATGTTCTCTTATATCAGGTTCAATGTAACTGGCTTTACGTTGTGGCTCTTGGTCCATTTAGACTTGAGTTTTGTGCAAGGCAAATAGCTATGGATTTATTTGTAATCTTCTATAGTTGACATCCAGCATTGCTTATTAAAGATGTTTTCTTTTCTCCATTGTACTTTTTTTTTTGGCTTCTTTGTCAAAAATCAGGTGTTTATAATGGGCATTGATTAATGTCAGGGTCTTCTTCAGTTTGATTCCATTGATTCACGTGTCTGTTTTTATACCAACGCCAAGCTGTTTTTATTACTACAGCTCTATAGTAGAGCTTGAAGTCAGGGATGATAATGCCTCCAGAAGTTCCTTTATTGTACAAGATTGTTTTAACTCTTCTGTGTTTTTTTTATTTATTTTTTTAATTCTTTTTTAATTATTATTTCCACCTGCTCCCCGTTTCCCATTTCCCTCCCCTCCTCCCAAATATGCCCCCTCTCCCCACTCCCCTCCCCCTATCCCTACTCCTCTTCTCCTCCCCCCACACCATTCCCCCTCCCTCTCGATACTGAAGAGCAGTCCAAATTCTCTGCCCTGCGGGAAGACGAAGGTCTTCTATCTACGTCCAGGAAGGTGAGCATCTAAACAGGCTAAGCTCCCACAAAGCCAGTTCATGTATTAGGATCGAAACCTAGTGCCATTGTCCTTGGCTTCTCATCAGCCTTCATTGTCCGCCATGCTCAGAGAGTCCAGTTTCAACCCATGCTTATTCAGTCCCAGACGAACTGGCCTTGGTGGGCTCCCAATAAATCAGTTCCACTGTCATAGTGGGTGGGTGCATCCCTCGTGGTCCTGATTTCCTTGCTCATGTTCTCCCTCCTTCTGCTCCTCATTTGGACCTTAAGAGCTCAGACCGTTGCTCCAAATTGAGTCTCTGTCTCTACCTCGATCCATCGCCAGATGAAGGTTCTAAGGTGATATGTAAGATATTCATCAGTATAGGATAGGATTATTTCAGGTTCCCTCTCCTCAGTTGCCCAAGGTACCAGCTGGGGACATCTCCCTGGACACCTGCGAACCCCTCTAGAGTCAAGTCTCTTGCCAACCCTAAGATGGCTCCCTTAGTTAGGATATATACTTCGCTGCTCCCGTATCCACCCTTCCTATATCCCAACCATCCCAATCCCCCGAGCTCCTCCCATCCTCCCCTTCTCATGTTTCTCATCCCATTTCCCCTTTGCCCCATGCCACCTCACCTGCAAGTTCCCAGTTTTTGCCCTTGTTTGCTGTTTTTCCATATTAAGTTGAGTAATGTTCTTTCAAAATCTGTGAAGAATTGTGTTAAGATTTGGATGTGGATTGCACTGACTCTGTAGAATGCTTTTGATAAAATTGCCATTTTTATTATGTTGAGCCCACCTATCCAAGACCTATCTATCCACAGGTTCTTTGTCTTAATGATGGTACCAGATATAGGCCTTAGATCAGTTCGAAAGTGGTTGGTTACTTCCATGGCATTCTTGTCACGACAGCAAAAGTGGCAAATCTTTTTAGATCAGCTGTTATTGCAGCTTGCAGGGTTCACAACATGATGACACTGATAATTACTTTTCTCTAATTTTTGTTGTTTTGTGTAAATGGATAATGACTAATTAGGCTTGTACCCAGAAGGGGCTTGTTCTCCTTTTTCACAGCAGTCATTAGCTGCTTCTAGCTCTTTGTGTAATGGCGAGATCCTGCATAGTATTTGCTAGCACAATAAAAGCTAGACAGTAGGGATAAAGCTTCCAGGTTGCCCTAGGTCCCAAGCATGCAGTATCTTTAGCAAAAGGGTCTTACCATCAAGTTCTTGATAGTAACTAAGAGCAGTAGTAATAGCCTCTAATGTTTGGAGATCTACTAAACACAGTGGGCTAACAATTCAAAAATAAGTACATAAGTAACCCAGCTATGTTACTGGGGTTTTTATTTATTAGTATGTGGTATCTAATTGGGATATTGCCTCATTGTTATAAGGTAACTGCATTTACTCTCTCTCTCTCTCTCTCTCTCTCTATATATATATATATATATATATATTATCAATATGAATCTTTCAAAATGGTTTGTTATTAATCTATCCCCACACTCCCTCCTCTACCCTGTCTTCCCAGATCTCACCACATTTAATCTTTTGTGTTCCATTATTCCTCTTCCCACTTTATACCACAGTATAATATGCCTCCTCCTTTCACAGGATCCATTCACCCTGATGTTATTACTAGTTTTCTATCATAGGGCCTATGACCTCCCTTGCAATGGGTTTCTGAGTGTTTTCATAGTGGTTGCCTTCAGTGGAGAAAAAATAAAATCCAAGTCTACAGTGGTTATTTATTCCCATCATACGTCTTACTACTGAGATATTCATTAATTCAAGTTTATTGCTGCTCTGTTTACAATAGCTAGGAAATGGAATCATTTAGCAGTATCTCAGTTGAAGAATGGATTAAGGAAAAGCACATACATACATGATGGAATTTTATTCAACTATAAAGAAATCTCATGCATTTTACAGGCAGATATATGAAATGGGAAAAATTGCAGGTACACAGATGATTTGTTTTTAAAAAAAATTGAGTGTGGTTACCCAGGAACAAATAACAAATATTTCATGTTTTCTTTTATACATGGGTTCTAGCTTGAACCTCTTTGTGTGTATTCAACTTTGAGTTCTCATAGAAGTCAGAAATTCAGAAAGTAGATATAGGTATGAAGGTTCCTTTAAAAGAGGAAATAATACATTCTAGTCAATATGAAAGTATAAAGAGGAACTACTGGGTGGGGGGGGTAAAAGTCTAAGAAGGGAACAGACAATAGATGCTATAGACTAGTGGGTGATGGAGAGTGTTAACCAAAATGAAGGGTTTATCATCTGAGCCTCAGGGATTGTGTTGTGGATATACTGTTGGGGACTCTTGTTCTTTGCATTCTAATTGTTATAATTTTCTGAAATGGTCTCTGTCTGTTGCAAAGAGAAATTTCTTCCATGAGACGTGAGAAATACCTTATTTGTGGGTATAAGTGTATGTAATTAGGGATTATGCTGATTTAGAACAGTGGCAGCTGGAGGTTCTTCGAATTCATGACTTCATTAGCTCTGGGTAGTTGGCTAGTACCAGTCATGATTTTTCTCTTATTGAGCAAGCTTTAGGTTCAATCAGAGAGCTGTTAGTTACCACCAACATATGTGTTTTATTATTGCACCCTTAGGGTTACTGTGCCATGCTAATCATTGTTGAGTTTCACAAATTTCATTTATGTAGTTTATTACATTTATTGATTTGTGTAGTGGCATTTCAATTGTACTTTAATAAATAAAGACTGTCTGAAGATCTGAGACTAAAACAGTCAGCCTTGTGGACCAGATTATGGTAACACACACCTTTAATCTCACTAGCCATAATGATACGCACCAATAATCCAGTAGCCACAGTGCACACACTTTTAGTCTCAGTATCCACACTGGTTTCCATAGAAACTGGGCAGTGCATGCCTTTAATGACAGTGGTTCAAGCCTTTTAATCCCAGTCCTAGAGAGGATTATAAAATGGGAGGAAACAGCTCTCAACAGACAGTCTCATTCTGAGATTCCAGGAGGCAGAATTGTCATTTCAGACTGAGGTCAAGGTAAGAGCTAGTGTCTGGCTACTTTGCTTTTCGGATCTTCAAGTTGAATCCCATTTTTTGACCCTGAGTTTCAATTAATCATGCTTCAGACTTGAGTATGTGGAACTATGCCTCTATCTTCAGGATAAAATCAATTTGGTCATGGTGAGTAATCTTTTTGATGCATATTGATTTACAAGTTTTTTTCTTTTTTTTTAATATTTATTTATTATGTATACAATATTCTGTCTGTGTGTATGCCTGCAGGCCAGAAGAGGGCACCAGACCCCATTACAGATGGTTGTGAGCCACCATGTGGTTGCTGGGAATTGAACTCAGGACCTTTGGAAGAGCAGTCAGTGCTCTTAACCTCTGAGCCATCTCTCCAGCCCCCTGATTTACAAGTTTTTTTATTGAGCATTTTTGAATCTATGGTTTTTTTGATATATTGGCCTGTAATTTTCTTTCCTTTTGTTTAGTTGTGTCTTTTTTGGTTTTGTTATTAGTATGATATAGTCTTTAAAAAGAAAACTATTGGAGTGCTACTTCTGTCTCTTTTCTTTTTTTTAAATATTTTAAGGATTATCTGTAGAACCTCTTTGAAAGTCTGGTAAAATTCTTTTGTGAATCCATCTGGGCTTGTGTTATTTTTAGAAGGGGACTTTTTATTATTACTCCAATGTCCTCGTTTGTTAAGTATCTGTTTAGGTTGTTGACTTCTTCTTGGTTTAACTTTGGTGGCTTGGCTTATTTGAGAAATTCTTTGATCTTTTCTAAATTTCCCAACTTAATGGAATACAATATTTTGATCACTTCTCTTTCTTTTAGTTAGTTGTGCCAAGGGTCTGTGTTTCTCTTCCAAAGTACCACTTTTTAGATACATTAGTATTTTTGTAGTATTTATTTTCTTTATATTTTTATTAATTTGATTTATTTCCCCTCTGATTTTTATTCTTTCTTGATTTTTATTTTTGTGTTTGGTTTGGTCTGTTTTTCGCTAGATTCTTCCGTTTTATTATTGCTGTTTTGAGTTTTATTGCATTGCATTGAGATAGGCTACTAATGTTTTTTCACTTTTTCTGAATTTAAGACTTGTTTGTCGAGGAGGTACTCTTCTTTAGAGAAAATTCCATTAGCAGCTGAATAGAATGTGTCTCATTTGATGTTTAAGCCAAATGAATATTTTGTAAATGTCTATTAGGTCCATTTGATGTAGGATGTCATTTAATTATGATTTTTCTCTGTTATATTTTGTTCACATGATCTGTCTATTGGAGAAAGTGAGTACTGAAATTACCTACTATTACATGGGTGTTTAGGATTGTAATTTCTCCTTGGTTGTTTCCTTGATTAGAATGAAATGTTCTTTATCTCATCTGATTAGTTTATTTTGAGATTTATTTTGTCAGATATTAGCATATCAACACCTGTTTATTTCCTGGATCTATTTACTTGGACTAGTAGTTTACAATTTTTCACCTTAAGGTGGTGCTATCTTTAATGCTGAGTTTCTTGTAGACAACAAAAAGATGAATTTGGCTTTTTAATGCATTCAGATATCCCGTGTCTTTTGACTGGAGAATTGAGACAATTAATAGTTAAAGTTATTTCTAACTGGAAGAGCCAGCTTCCAGTCAGCACCAGGATATGCAAAAACTCCACAAATTTGGTGAGTGCTTAGGAAAAATTCTTACCGATCTGAGGGCTAGACTTTTTCTATCTGAAGGAAAAAATAAGGAAGTACATATGCTTTCTGGTGGCAACTTCCTCTTTTATTTCATCTTAAAAATGCTCTCTGAGAATCTCTCTTCTCCACACAGCTACATTCTTTACATACAGCTACACATCTCTCTTTACATACATATGTCTCTCTCCTACATGACCATACATCTCCATGCACTGTTACATCTATTTTCATATGACTACACATCTTTCTTTTACTACATTTCTCTTCTACATCTCTTTTTCTATACAGCTTCATCTTCCTTGTATCCACACATTACAAACCTCCACATGCCCACAGTTATATATCTCATTTACATAGCCCTCTTGCCGCATAGCACTTTACACAGTTCCTTCACACAGCTCTCCTGTACAGCAGCAGCTCTTTCACTGCCCCCTCAAACACACACACACACACACACACACACACACACACACACACACACACTCCTCTCTCTCTCTCTCTCTCTCTCTCTCTCTCACACACACACACACACACACACACACTTCTACATCATTCACTTTCTCTCTACTCACTCTCTTGTTCACTCTCTCTTTCTCGCACACATACCTCTCTCTCACCTCTCTCTCTCTCACCCCCCCCCTCTCACACACACACCTACATCATTCACTCTCTCTTTACTCACTCTCTCATTCACTCTCTCACGCTTCTCTCACGTTTCTCTGTCACACAGCAGCCTTCTCCTGCATAGTCTTACACAGCTTCTTCTCTAAACCGCCTCTCTCACAGCCAAACTCTGGACAATTAATTATGTTACATCTTCAGGGCCCAGCCCATTATCATTACACAAGATAAGTCACACAGTTTTTCTCAGGCTAGGGAAGTCACACTGACTGGCCAGGAAATAGCTTGGTCGTGCTTGGTGAGGTCTAAGTTGGTGAGGGTTACTAGACAGAAAATGACATTGAAATTCAAGACTTAATAATATCAGTTAGTTAGCTGGACCTTCAGTGGTAAGGAGTAGGTGCAGGAAGTCCATTACTACATGTAGTTTATGCCTATCAAATTTGCCTATCAAGTCTGACCTTGAATTAGCAACAAACACCTAGAAAGAGGACCTTATGTATTTGTCTCTCTAGCAGCAACCGGATATTCATTTCCAGGAGCAACCAATTTTCTTTGAGTATGTTCTGAAGTCTAGAATTAGCTGTCTTTGGCTGCACATATGATTACTTTCCTATGTCCTTTAAGTCTATTTATATAACTTATTACATTTATTGATTTGTATATGATTTGCATATGTTGAATCTTCTCTTTATCTCTTGAATAAAACTAACTTGATTATGAATACTTATCTTTTTGATGTGGGCTTGATTTTAATTTGTAAGTATTTATTGAAAGTTTTGCATCTATATGTTCATCAGAGACCTTGGTCTGCAGTTCTCTTCTTTTCATGTCTTTGCCTGGCTTGGGTATTGGAGTAATAATAGCTTCATAGATGGAATTTGGAAGTGTTACTTCTACTTTCATGTTGTAGAGTAATTTTTGAATCATTAATTGTAGTTCATGTTTCCAACTTTTGGCGATCTTGTCTGCTTCCAATTTCCAGGAGGATCTATATATGATTTTCTTTGGGTTCACCTTATTACTTAGCTTCTCTTTAAACATTTGGTAGAACTCTCCTGTGAATCCTCTTGGATTTGAGTTTATTTTAACTGGATATTTTTTATTAATATGTCAATCTCCTTATTGTAGTTCTATTTAAATCATTGATCTTAACTTTGATTTTGAAGAGTCAATGTTTCTGGAAATTCATTGATTTTTTTTTAGGTCTTCATAATGTCCTACAATATACTTTTAAAAGTATTCCCTTAAATTGTGTTTTTAATTTCTTTGATAACTGTTGTGATATCTCCCTAGTTACCACTAATTTTATTAATATTGGCCTTCTCTCACATTTAGTTAATCTGTCAAAGGGTTTGTCAACCTATTCCACATTTTCAAAGAACCAACTAATCATTTTGTTTGTTATTTGAGCTTGTTTACTTGTTTATTTCCATTCCATTAATTTCTGCTCAGGTTTGGATTATTTCTTTTCATCTACTGCCCAGGAATTGGTTTGTCCTTGTTTTTCCAAACTCTTGAGGCACATCATTAAAGTATTTATTTGAGCACCTTCTAGTGTTCTCAATCTTTTCTTTATTTAAAAAAATTTCCTACCTTCTCTTTCAAGATATCCCTGAGTTCTGATGGAAGGATGGAAGGGATTTGATGGAGACATCCCATTTAGAGCTGTGTGTTCCAGGGTCTCTCTCTCTCTCTCTCTCTCTCTCTCTCTCTCTCTCTCTATCTCTCGTCATGTCCAGCTGTGGGTCTCTGTATTTGTTCCATTCTGTTGCAGAAGGAAGCCTCTCTGATGATGCCTGAACAAGGCACTGATTTATGACTATAGCAAAATATAATTAGAAGTTATTTTACTGTTCCTTTAAAATAATTTTAGACTAGTAGTATTTGGTTTTCACTTAGGTCTCTGGGCTATCTAGTCTTGACCACTCACACAGTGTTGAGTATGGGTTACATCTCATGGAGTGGGCCTTGAGTCAAATCAGACATTGATTGGTTTCATCCACTTGCTTGGTGCTGCCTTTGCTGTAGGATATTTTGTAGGCAAGACACATTGGAGATCAAAGGTTTTGTGGCTGGGATGCAGTTTACATTTCTCTTTGGTAACCTTTAGAAGACCTTCCCATAGCAAAGACTCTAGAACCTGTGGATAAAGGTTCTATGTATGCACCAGTTCCCTTCTTTGGTACAATTATCTGTAAATCCAATCCAGAATATTCCTTTCAGTTGTTTCTATAAAGCCGGTTTAGTGGTCACAAATTCCCTTAACCTACTTTTTTCATGGTAAGTGTTTTGTTTGTTTTTCTATTTCAGTTATGATGGGAAGTTTTTCCAGGCTGCATAAACTAGCATACACTGTTTGGCATCTGTGTTCTTTCTGAAGTTGAAGCAATATGTTCGCTTCAGAGTTTCCATTGAGTGACCTTCAATTATTGTGAAGAGTCAGTACTTAGTATGTGACTGGGTCTTTCTCTCTTGTAGCTGTTAGCACCCTTACTCTGTTCTGTGTATTTACTGTTTTAAGTATAATATGGCATGGGAAGTTTATTTTTTAGTACTTTCTTTTTGGTATTTTGTGTGCCTATTATATCTGAAAAGGCATTTCTTTTCCTATAGTTAAGAGTCTTTTTCATCATTGTATTGAGGCTGTGTCCTATGCGTCTGAACTAGAATTCCTCTCTACCCCAAACTCAATAGATTTAGTCTTTTCATGATGTCTAAGTTTTGGGATATTCATTTAAGTTTAAATTTGAGTTTTCAAATTTTTAACACTTTCTTTAATTGAATAATCCAATTTCTTTCACTTCAACTACTGTTATTCTATCTTCATGGTGCCTCATTCTATTGGCAAGACTAGCCAGTGAATTTTTTTGACAGTTATTAAAGTTTTAATCACTAGCTTCATTTCAGTTTGGCTTTTTTTCAATGTTTCTACCCCCTTATTGACTTCAATTGTCATATTCTCATTTTCTTTATTATTTCACTCAATGTTCGGCTATGTATTCTTGGACTTCCATTAGTTTATTTTCCTGTCTTTTTTAAACTAATGTGGGTGTTTGCTTGCAAGTTTATAAAATACCTTGAATTTTGGAAACTTTTCACAATTGTTCTTTTGACTTCCATGTATTGAGAATCCTCTAAATTCTCATGGGGGACCATTACTATTGATTTGGTGATCTCTGCAGAAGATATGACTTCAGGATTTTCATATTGATTGTAGGGTTTATGTATCTTACATTAGGTTATTGGTTGTATCTTTCAATATGAGTTTTTTGGGTTAATCTTGTATCCTGCTATATTACTGAGTGTTTATAAGTAATAGAAGTGCCTTGGTAGAATTTTTGGGATCACTTATGTAAACTATCATATTATCAGCAAATAGTGAGAGTTTGACTTCTTCTTTTCCGATTTCCCCTTGATCTCTTTTTGGTGTCTTATTGCTCTAGCTATGACCTCCAGAACTATATTGAATAGATATGGAGAGAGTGGACAACCTTGTCTTGTTCCTGATTTCAGTCGACTCACTGTGAGTTTCTCTCCATTTAGTTTGATGTTGGCTGTTGGCTTGCTGCATATTGCCTTTATTATGTTTAGATATATTCCTTGTATCCCTTCTCTCTCCAAGACCTTTATCATGAAGGGATGTTGTATTTTGTCAAAAGCTTTTTTGGCATCTAATGAGATGATCATGTAAACTCTACTACAGAGCTACAGTACTGAAAACAGCCTGGTATTGGCATAAAAACAGTCAGGAGGACCAATGGAACCAAATCAAAGACCCGGATATTAATCCACACACCTTCGAACACCTGATTTTTGGCAAAGAAGCAAAAAATATCAAATGGAAAAAAGAAAGCATATTTAACAAATGGTGCTGGCATAACTGTATATCAACATAGAGAAGAATGAAAATAGACCCATACCTATCACCATGCATAAAACTCAAGTCCAAATGGATCAAAGACCTCAACATAAATTCAGCTACACTGAACTTCATAGAAGAGAAAGTGGGAAGTACACTTGAACTCATTGGCTCAGGAGACCACTTCCTAAATATAACCCCAGCAGCACAGACACTGAGAGAAACATTTAATAAATGGGACCTCCTGAAACTGAAAAGCTTCTGTAAAGCAAAGGACACAGTCAAAAAGACAAAATGACAGCCTACAGAATGGGAAAAGATCTTCACCAACCCCACATCAGACAGAGGTCTGATCTCCAAAATATACAAAGAAATCAGGAAATTGGTCATCAAAGAATAGATAATCTAATTTAAAAAAATGGAGTACGGACCTAAATAGAGAACTCTCAACAGAGGAATCTAAAATGGCTGAAAGACACTTAAAGAATGTTCAACATCCTTAGTCATCAGAGAAATGCAAAGCAAAACAACTCTGAGATTCCATCTTACATCTGTAAGAATGGTGTAAGGTCAAAATACTGGTGATAACTTATGCTTGGAGATATGTGGGATAAAGGGAACGCTTCTGCATTGCTGGTGGGAATGCAATCTGGTACAGCCCCTTTGTATGTCAGTGTGTCGATTTCTCAGAAAATTAGGAAACAACCTTCCTCAAAATCCAGTTATACCACTTTTGGGTATATAGCCAAAAGATGCTCAGTCGTGCCACAAGCACATGTGCTCAACTATGTTCAAAGCAGCATTGTTTGTCATAGCCAGAACCTGGAAACAACCTAAATGCCCCTTAACCAAAGAATGGATAAGGAAAATGTGGTACATTTACACAACGGAGTACTACACAGCAGAAAAAATAACATCTTGAATTTTGCAGGCAAATGGATGGAGCTAGAAAACATCATATTGAGGTAACCCAGACCCAGAAAGACAATTATCACATGTACTCACTCATAAATGTTTTAGCTCTCTAATGGGTGTAGAGTTTGTAAAAAAATCTTTTTCCATTCTGTAGGCTGCTGTTTTGTCTTATTAGCAGTGTTTTTTTTGTTTGTTTGTTTTTTGTTTTGTTTTGTTTTTGCCTTACAGAAGCTTTTCAGTTTTGTGGGGTTCCATTTATTGAATGTTGTTCTTAGTGACTATGCTATTGGTGTTCGGAGCGCTATCTCCTATGCCAATGAGTTCAAGACTATTTCTTATTTTCTTTTCTATCAGGTTTAGTGTATCTGGTTTTATGTTGAGATCTTTGAACATGAGTTTTGTGTAGGATGATAGATATGAATCAATTTGCATTTTTCTACATGCTGACATCAAGTTAGACCAGTACCAATTGTTGAAATAGTTTCTTTTCCAATTGTGTATTTTGGCTTCTTTATCAAATATATATAACATGTCTATACATGTCTCAAGGTTGCTATTGTTGTTAAGAGATGCCATAACCATAGCAACTCTTATAAGGGAACACGTTTAATAGGGTGACTTATAGTTCAGAGGTTCAGTCGATTGTCATCATGGTGGGAGATGGCAACATGCAGGCAGACATGGTGCTGGAGAAGGAGCTGAGACCACTCTCCTGGTCCTGCAGGCAACAGGAGATATTCTGAGACACTGGGCATGGCTTGAGCACATATGAGACCTCAAAGCCTTCCTCCACCGTGACACAAATTCTTCCAACAAGGCCATACCTACCCCAACAACCCAGTCCCCCTAATAGTGCCAGTTCCTTTGGAGGCCATTTTCTTTTAAACAACTACAATAGGTGAGGTTTTATACCTGGATCTTTGGTTCAATTCCACTGATCAATATATATGGTTCTAGGCCAACACTACACAGCTTTTATTACTATAACTTTTATAGTACAGATAGAAATCAGGAATGATGATATCTCTGAATGTTCAATTATTGTACAGAATTGTTTTAGCTATCCTGGGTTTGTTTTTGTTGTTATTTTTTTTTCATATAAAGATGGGTTTTGCCCTTTCAAAATTAGTAAAAAAAAATTGTGTTAGAATTTTATGGGGATTTCACTGAATTTGTAGAGTGCCTTTGGTAGGATGGCCATATTTTACTATGTTAATTTTACCAATCCATGAGCTAGAAAGGGCTTTCCATTTTCTTGTATCTTCTTCAATTTCTTTCCTTAAAACTTGAATTTTTTGTTTTACAAGTCTTTATTTACTTGGGGAGAGTTACCTCAAGGCATTTTATATTATTTGTGGCTATTATTATAGGTGTTGTTTTTCTTTTTCCTAATTTTTTTCTCAGACATTTGTCATTTGTGTGTAGGAGGGCTACGGATTTTTTTTTTTTTTTTTTTTTTAGTTAATCTTGTATCCAGTGTCCAGTACTTCACTGAAGGTGTTTCTCAGCTGTAGAAGTTCCATAGTAGAGTTTTTGGAGTAACTTATTTCTGCTATCATATCATTTAAAAATAATAATACTTTGACTTTTTGATTTGTATCCCCATGATATCCTTCGGTTGTCTTATTGCTCCTGCTAGAACTTTAATTACTATATTGAATAGATATGGAGAGACTAGACAGCCAGCAGAATGAACTGGACCCTTGTATAGCAAAATGGATTTAAAACCCCTCATCATTAATGATTAATTCCATAAAACTCACATGAAGGAAGATATAATGAAAGCTCCTTGACAATCCTTCTTAGCTATTATACCAAAACCAGAAGATATCAAAGTAAAGGTAAGCAAATATGATTACATCAACTACACATAAAACCATCTACAAAGTCAAAGGCAACCTACAAGTTGGGAGAAAAATATCTGTAAATATTGTGCCTGTCAAGAAGCTAGTGTTAGTATCCTGATTCATGAAATGTTTTTTTTTTTAAAAAATACTAAATAATAAGAAAACACAAAGCCTGATTTTTAATGGGCAGTGACTTTGTGCATCCAAAGAAGAGATATAAATGATCAGCAGGTAAATGAAAAGGTGATCAACGTCACTAATCATCAGGGGGATGTAGACAAATACCATTGTGAGATGACATCTCATCCCTCAAGATAGTTGCTATCAGTATGGCAGGAATGTTGGCACAAAAGACATGGAAAAAGGAAATGCTTAAACATAGTTTCTGGGAATGGAACCCATTGGTGTCATTATGGAAACAATATGGAGGTTCCTCGAAAAACTAAACGTAGAGTCACCATTTGACCTAGCAGTCCCTCTTCTGGGAATATGCTCACAGGCAATGAAATCACTCTAACTCAATTCACATAATTGCATGGCCTTACTGTTAGGGGGATGGGGAGGGCAGGAAGGAGGACACAGAAAACAAATGGGATGATATAGCTCGAAGGTACGAAGTACAGGTATTTACCGCAAAAGGTATGAGGATAGTATAACATGAGCGTTATCGATAGTCTATCCAGAATTTTGGCTACAATTGTAAGCACAGCAGGATGTGGATGGTGTTTACGTGAGAAGATGGAGATGCTTGTTTGCTTCACAGTTGTACAGCAGTGGCTGTTCTGAAGCATATAACAACAGCATGCTGCATACCTTCAATACGCACAATGAAATTGATTTTTATTGAAAACATATTATGTGATTGCATTCATCCTAAAACAGTCAGATTTACTGCAATAAAAAAACCCATTGTGGTTGCCAGAGGCTGGGTGAGAGGTAGAGAGCTGGAATTTGATGCAGAAAGAGATCAGCTGGGGAAAATAAATTTTCCACAATGAATCATATGACACCCAACAGTGTTCACTTACTAGCAACAGGATGTACACTTAGGTAGATGAACTATTAAATGTTCTACTATATACAGTTGGACATAATAAAACTTAAAATTCAGCCAGATGGTAGTGGCACCTGTGGATCTCTGTGAGTTCAAGGCCAGCCTGGTCTACAAGAGCTAGTTCCAGGACAGGCTCCAAAGCTACAGAGAGATCCTGTCTTGAAACCACCCCTCCTCCCCCAAAAACCTTAAAATTCATTCAAATATAGATTATAATTTAGAAAAATTAGTTTCCCTTGAGTGTAAATTAAATAACAAGTAAATGCATGAAAGGAATGACAGACAGCATTTAGTTATGAATTTCCCATTATGTGGTTATCTCATGCCTTTCACCTAGACGCCGACCTTCTAGAAGACACGGATGATTTTACAGTCCATGTGTGTGTTTCCTGTCGCTTAGCATAATTACTGGTTATAAGCATGACACAGACTCCTGTAAAGAGAAATTGTTATGTGACATTCCTTTCTAAAGTAAGGACAGTTGAGTTCACAGTGGCAAGGATCCCATATCAAAGTTTCCCAGATTTGGCTAAAAAAAAAAAAAAATCCAAACTTGAATTCATGACTCTGAGTCTAAGGCAATGACTTCGAAGCAGGAATAGCGCACCGTAGTAGAGACGTAAGTTCACCGTCTCTCGTCCTGTTTTAAAGGCTCGTTTGTAAGATAGTTATCCACACGCTTGGTTTCCATGAAGGTAAGGCATGGGCCACATGCAAGTGCTCAAGCGTTGCTAACTCCCCTCCTTCAACTTCTCTGAAGGTTTATTTCCTCTGTGGAATTAACTTAACTTAAAATACCTGCTCACGCATAGTAATTACCTTTACTTTTAGCTCAACCTGGATTATATACAATAACTCGAGTGCTGAGTGTTCATTGTCTTTCTCTGTGCCATGAGGCAAGTCATGCTTTATTTCAGCTATCCTCAGATGACTTCTGGGTTCTTGTCATCCTCCCGAGAGTGTGCTTTTAGAATACAAGGAGAAAATTCTCTAAAATCACTTTAACCTTCCTAAGCAATAGGCAGCTATTGGATATTATTTTTTCCACAAGCATGTCTATTGATTCAGTGACAATTCTGCATCAATTCTTTCACCTCAGTCATAATTGTGGAGATAATCATGTTTTTGTGGATGTGTCATCTCTCACAGAGGATTTGATTGGCCTAAAGATTTGGCTTCAGCTCTGAGGGATACCATTTGTGCTGCCGTGTGGAGCAGAAGTCTGTGTACTCTCAGACACCCTGAGGATGGACTGGAGAATGTTATTCATATGAGGCCCGCGTCAGATTCTGAGCCAATCAATGGGGGGTAGTTGTAGGATCTGAATCATGACTATTATCTTAAGATCCTGAGTCTTTCAATGAAGTTGGCTGAACTGGAAAAAATGCCTGTTCTCGCCTCTGTGCACACCATCAGAGAGCTATAAAATTGATGTGAATGGAAAATTCAACTGTAGCAGAAATTATAAGTCTGCAGCCAACATTTCTAAGTAAACTGAGAACCAACCAGAATGTTAAAAAAAAATCTAAATGACCACAAACCATATAAAATATTCAGACCTTGGTAGAAAGAAAAATACTCCAAGGACAACAAAAAGTTTGATTTATTAAAGACCTGGGTTCTTGCAAATGCATAAAATTGCACAATTGCTCATAGAGAATCAGTCCTCAATGCATTTTGTACCATGTAGAAACTATGAAGAAAAACTATATTTATGTATGAAGCCTATGAGCGCTATGATTTATTAGGCAATTTCCGCTATGTGCAATGCTGTTTGAGCACCAGGTCGAGTATGGAACCCCAACCAGGAGAAATCAACACACAGCACAAGAGTCTGAAAAGTGTCTGACTTCAGGGGAACATTTGTGTGCAATTTTGCAGAAATAAAACTAACTAGGAAAGCTGGGAAAAACGTTCCCCCTGTAGTCCATCAACTGGAGTAGGAAGATTTGCCCCGAGGAAGGACATTTGATCCATACCTAACTCCATGCACCCAGTTCCTCTTCCAAGAAGACAGAGGTGGCCAGCCAGTGGGCTGGTGTAAATAGTGCACGCACTGTGGCCCTCCTGAGTGTATCCTGCTGGAAGCTCATCCTTCCTTACGATGAGCAATTCAGTTGTGTTTAACACAAGATTAAATTTTGCTCCAAGCTGCAAGAGGTGAAAGTTGGAAAGAGAACGTGAGGTTATAATCCTTAAGTCATGTTTACTCCTGAGGGGAAATTGGTATTTCAGTCTAAAATCTCCCAAGCCTCTACTTCTAAAACCTGGATGTCTGGGATACTTGACATCCTTTAAAGCAAGTTCCTTCCACAGATGTCTAGAACCTAGAAACAGCCAGTGGGACTTGTACTTAGAAGCAAAACATAGTTCACAACAAAAGCCATATATTTCTTCAGGTAGTTTCAAGGAATCTTGACATATGACACAGTTTCTCTCCAATATATTCATGGGGTGATTACATAGCTAGATTTAATATAAGATTATACTAAAAAGCTTAATCATAAAATCCAATATGAAAATTCATATTTTTTGACTTATAATGGTGTCATGTCCCAGTTAACTCATTGTAAACTTAAAATCCAGTAAGCTAAAAAAAAATGTATTGAACTTAAGACCTTAAAACAACCTGTTCAAAATGATTCATATCCCCAAAACTATTTACCCTGAAGTGCTGACTTACTGTTGAGTAAGGTACTGAGCTAAACAGTATAAAGGCCCTCTGGGTACAGATGTGCTGCCACGGGTACACTTGTATATATGTACATGTATGGATCTGCACCATAGACAGCTGGTTATGTCTCCTGCAGAAAAGCTCATGGCACATGTAGCCCCGGTTAGGCTTCATTTTTCACTACGGAACTTTCCATAACGTGGTGTGTTTCTACTCTTTGCTTGGAGCTGGTGATGCTTCTACCCCACCCCCCAGCTGGCCCTGGAGACACTCACTGGTGCTACCCTTAAGGGAAGGAATAGCTCTACTCTGCATTTGAGTTTTAACCTGTGGACTCCAGTCCTTTTAGACAGTGAAAGCTACTTTAGGAAATGAGGATTTCATTTGGTTCACTGAAGATTGATTCTGGGCAAATATATTTTCTGCAACAAGGTTTTATCGTTTTTGTTTTGTGTTTGTTTGTTTTTGCCTTTTGTCTGCTTTCTTGGGCTCCCTTTTTCTATTATTTGCCAATCCAACCCTTCAATCATATTTAGAAATAATATTAAAGGGAAGTAAACAAGCATTTAACATATCTGAGGATCTATTTTTGTTTTATTCTCTTTCACAGATAAGAGCTTTACTTTTTACTGGTGTACATTCATCTTCTATAGTGCTAGGCTGCATAACAAAACCTCCCTCAAGTAAATCACATGCTTTGAGCTTTTAACATCTATCCGGCCAACTTTCTTTCACCTCCTTCTCTTTTTCCCTCCTGCCATAAAATTACACAGATACATATACATGTAAAGAGATATGTATATGTGTAAATACACACACATGTGTAGATACACATACAGACATGCACATACATTGTATGTATGTACATACATGTACACATATATGGTTTTAGATATTTATGTATATCTTGAATCCACAATCCACATATGAAAGAAAATGTTTCTGTACTTCTCTTTCCTCTTTTACCAATGAGATTAGTAGTTCATTAAAAATAAAAGTGCTAGCTCAGGTAGGGTACACTCCTGTAATCATGGTACCCTAGAAGCTGAAAACTGAGTATTGGGAGTTACAGGCCAGCTTGGGCAATATAGTGAAACTCTAACTCAAGGGGGAAAAAAGATGCATTGTTTAAGATGCTTCATACTAAGTACTTAATAAAAGGTGAAGAATCATCATAATTAACTTTGAAAGATATTTGATGGGTTCATAGCTACTGTTTCTTCGACTGCCTTTTGCTTACTTTATAAATCCAAGCCAACTCTTTTTGACACATAATATCCCTCCATTGGAAAAATTCTTATATGTACTTGATGTTCTTTTAGTTCTCTGGTTACTACAGCTGCCCGCAACACACTCAGATTCCTTTTCCTGACCAGAACAAAGGTCATGACATTGTCCCCTTCCACACAGAAGAGGGCAGAACTATCCCTGAATGCTGGTGACAATGGTGGTGAACACTTTCAGCATGCAGAACTGACACACCATGCTTTAAAAGTGCCCAGGGATGGCAAGATGGCTCAGTGGGAAAAGGCTCTTTCCACAAACGCTGATGGCTTGAGTCTGATCTTTGGGACTGAATGGTGGAAGGAGAAAGCACTTAAGTGTCCTCTGACTTCCTTACAAGCACAGTGGCCCCTCTCTTCCTCTCTTTCTCTCTCCTTCTATCTGCACCCCCTCATGCATATAAAAATAAATATTAATCAAAATGAATTTTTCACAATTTTATTATTGCTTTTCAGACCTCATATTCTTCTTATAAGTTTGACTCTTGATACCAAACCCTTATCAAACTATATGGTTTTGAAGATAAACCTATAAACATTTTAAAGTAATTATTCATTCATTATAATAGCATAATCAAACTTTGAAAAATCTTATTTTTCATTTTGTTCTTTAAACTAGATCGGAATACCTGTTCTAGTATCAGAAACATTGTTCTAGTGATAATAATAAGAGTATTGGTATTGGTAACTTATTCACTAACATAGCAGTGTGTAAGCAACGTCACTGCTCAAACAATATCCATGGGCATCGAAGTGATAGCATACCAGTGTATTGCTATCACCCTCCAAGCAAAGTACCTGCCTTTTCAACACACCAAGTGATAACACACGAGTAATTGCTATTAATTGGCTGTAGTCAAACACTGGGCTCATCATCAACCTTCTTTTGTATTTTAATAAATAAAGCTTGCCTGAATTCAGAGAGTAAAACAGCCACACTGATCAGCCTTACAGACCAGGCAATGGTGACACACACTTTTAATCCCAGTAGCCACATTAGTTTGCCATAAAAACCAGGCAGTAGTGGTGAACGCCATTAATTCCAGCCCTAGAGAGGAATATAAGGTGAGAGGAGACAGCTCTCAGACACAGTCTCATTCTGAGATTCCTGGAGGCAGGATCCCTGTTTTGGAGTGAGGTAGAGATAAGAGCTAGTGGCCAGCTGTTTTGCTATTCTGACCTTCAGGTTGAACCCCAATTTCTGTCTCTGGGTTTTTATTAATCATGCTACACATAAATCTCCAGGTTAAAAAATGGAAAATACACCTCCCTACACTCTTTCAAATCCATAACCTCTTTTTTCATTAATTACCGTTACATAATATGTCATAGGAAAACATCCCTAAACACATATATACAACCCAGTCAGTCTGTATAATGTCACGTTTATGTATGTTTTCAGGGCCGACCGTTTTGATTAGATAGCCAGTTGGTGTTCTCTTTTTCCCACTTCCAGCATCATTGGTTGCCTGCAGATCTTCTCAACAGGATGAAGGCTTCCTTGGCTTTCCCCCATTCACATCAGCATCTCTGTTGATATTGTCCTGTTCACCTGAAGCTTAGACAGTCATGTTGGTGAGACTTTATATTATAGCTTCTGAAATCCCCAGGAGACATAGTCTCACAGCAAACTCCCTGTTCTGTATCCTACAATTTTTCCTCCCCTTCTCTGCAATGGTGCCTGAGCCCTAGGTTCAGGAGCTGTGAGCAGCATGTGGGACTCTTTAGAAAGAGGAAAAAGAATGGATGGAAAATGATGTAATTATATTATGATCTCAAAAATGAAAGAAATCATTTTTAAGGGCAGAAATACACTTTAAAATAAAGCTATATTTGATCACTATTGTTTCAAGAAGTTTACTTCTAAAAATAAGTTGAAAAATTATTAAAGTTTATTGAGTAATTATGTGTAATTATGTGTAGCTACCATACTCTTTGAAGACTGTAAAATAGACAAAAGACTTGGCATTTGTATTTTAAAAATTCCAAGCAATACCAATCAAATAAATTATTCCTTTCCATTTTATTTTGTCAAATAAGTTGAAGTTGAGGTGGATACATTATAAATTGGAGGATGGATATAAGACTATTGCAGACATATTTCCTAGTAAGACTAAATGATAGGAAAGAAGTATAAAATCTAAGAAAAAGAAAGTTTTATGGTCAATACCAACGGGATCATGCAGAATTTTTATATGGCTTTACCCCTTCCCCTTATTTGGGTACCCATCCTGATTCACTGCGAACATGTTTGCTGTTTGTCTTTTTAAAAGGAACATATCCAAGCCTCAGTTCAACAGGGATGGAACCAGTACTGCTGGGAAAGCAGAAGCAGGAGATTAAACTCAGCTGACATAACTCAGCTGACAGGCAAGTTCTGGGATGAGTGGACAGATGAGCCTTGTGGAACATTCTAGGAGGACATTCCTCTGCCATTCTCAGAAGAGACTTGACCACTTTAATCATCCATTAGGACAGCATCTCACATCAAATTCATTAAGAGAAATCAAAATTACCTGGGGGGTGGGTGGGGCTGAAGGATAATACCTGTGTATTTGAAGGCCGTAAATGGAATGGAGAGACGAGAAGTTCTGTAGAATTGTTTCCTTTCTTCTGCATTTCTTTTAAAGTTGAAAATAAATCTTCGTGGAAATATTTTAAAGTTTTTAATTCATGTGAGTAACATTATATGAATTATTTCTAAACTGAGGTCTTGCTTTTAAACAAATATGACACATGCCATTTAGAAACTTCAAGATGAGAGAACAAAAGACATATCCTTGCAATTAAAATGATTATTTCAGCCTCCCAGTCAGTATGTAAATATCCACGAGTGTCTGGGGAGTGAGTGTGGGGGTTTTGTTTGTTTCTTTCCTTTTGGAAAAGGATAGGCCTCAGTCATTCTCTCGATGTTGGATTGGGATCTCATCTTTGCATGTTTCCGGTTTTCTTAGAAGAGGAAGGCAGCTCTCCTGCAGCCTTCTTTAACACTGTGTATCAGATAATGCTGACTAGCCGAATGAGCCTCAGATAGTAAAACCACAGTGGCTTATTTCTCATTCATGCTGGACAAATGCCTACTCATCAGTGTTACCAGGAACCTCTGATAGCCACATAAGTAGTACATTAAGTAGTCACCATATACATCTTAGAGACCGTTATGTCATGTGCAAAGAGAGCACTGGAATGACTTCCAATTAAATGCTTAGCCCTAAATCAATCCACATAAAACATTGGCTAAAATAAGTTGCATAAGCTAGAATGTAAAAACTTCATATACACCAGAAATATCTGATGAACCACATTTAGCATGACCACACATGATCACACCTATATAAGTTACTCTTGGACTGACCTTATTTTCCCCTGGTGTGAGGCATCAATCAATTCTGAAAACACTTAGAATTCATGTGACATAATCCTTTTATCTCCTCCTACTTGTCTGATGTGGGATGTCCTTCTGTATATGTGTTGCTTTTATTAATTATTTAATAAAGCTGCTTTTGCCTATGGAAGGACAGAATATAGCCAAGCAGAGTGTTACAAATTATCGTATATATCATATATGGAGAGAGAGAGAGAGAGGAGTCAAGGAGTCGTCATGTAGCTGATGAAGAAGAAGGACACTAGAACCTTACCACCAGTAAGTCACAGCCTTGTGATGATACACAGATTAATAGAATGGCTAATTTAATATATAAGAGTTAGCCAGGAATATGCCTAAGCTAATAGGCCAGACAGTGTTGTAATTAATATAGTTTCTGTGTGATTATTCAGGACTGGGTGGCTGGGAAATGAATGAACAGGCTCCATCTATAATATGGTGCAAAGGTGAGCCAACTTCATCCACATAAAACCTGAGAGAGCTTGGGAAGAAATTCTAGACACAAAAGAACAGGTTTAAGCATGGCTTCTTGGTTGCAGCATTTTCTCAGGTGGGCTTTGTTTGCTAGAGGCAAGCAGAGGTGTGATTCTTTAGGAAAAAGCTTCCTGACTCAGCATTAGCAGCAAAAACTAAGAGGCTTCTTTAAGAAATGGCATTTGTGATGGCAGCATGAACTCTGGCTCTTTCAGGAGGCTGAGCACTTTATTGGGGTTTGGAAGCAGAGTGCTACAAGTTGCTTAATGACAACATATACCCACTGCATCCCTGTAGCTGGGGCAGTGAGCATGGCTTGCAGAGGCTGTGAACATGCCTCTGCTGTGTTGGGCTGAGCAGATCCAATAGGCAGGGCCACAAAATTGTTCCTAGCCACTTCTGCTTAGCATTAAAAAAAAAAGGCACTCCTGGTCAGAAAATGATTACAGATACTCAATAAAGACAGATTCAGACAGAAATAAATCTTTATACGGGTAACAGTATGTTTAAAAAATATATGTAGGGCAGTCCAAGGTCCTCCCCCCTCCATCCAGGGCTAGGAAGGTGAGCATCCAAACAGGCTAGGCTCCCACAAAGCCAGTACATGCAGTAGGATCAAAACCCAGTGCCATTGTCCTTGGCTTCTCAGCAGCCCTCATTGTCTGCCATGTTCAGAGAGTCCGGTTTTATCCCACGCTTTTTCAGTCCCAGTCCAGCTGGCCTTGGTGAGCTCCCAATAGATCAGCCCCACCGTCTGAGTGGGTGGGTGCCCCCCTCGCGGTCTTGACTTCCTTGCTCATGTTCTCCCTCCTTCTGTTCCTCATTTGGACCTTGGGAGCTCAGTTCATTGCTCCACAGGGCAGGGAATCCTGACTGCTCTTCGGAGTGGAGAGGGAGGGGGAGGGGAGTGGGGCGTGGGGAGTGGGGAGAGGGGGAGGGAAAAGGGAGGCGGGGAGGAGGCGGAAATTTTTAATAAAAAAAAAACACACACAAGGGGGAGAGAGAGAGAGAGAGAGAGAGAGAGAGATCATACCATAAATATTTCTCTTTCTGTTTCTGGGGCTGGGTTACCTCACTCAGGATGATTTTTTTTTAGTTCTATCCATTAGCCTCGAAATTTTGTGATGTCGTTGTTTTTGAACAGTTGAGAAATACTGTGTTGTTTTAGCGATTATGAGGTAGGATGACCCATATGGATGGTTACAGGCAGAGACCAATGGATATGATATTCCTAGTATTAACAAAAGTTTTCTTAACAGGTGAGACAATTAAGTTTGTTGTGATGAAGGCAAAGTAATCAGTGCCAGTTTCTGCAACCCTTTTAGCATCTGAAACAGTCTTTAAAGCTTTGTGTCTCACTCAGAAAGCATGGGAATGAATAAGGGTTTGATTCTTCATAGGTAAAGGAGAAAATATGGGTTGGAGAAATTCAGATGTGGAGAAAATAATGGGGATTTGATCCATAAGGTATTCAAAAAACTAAATACTTTGTTTTAAAGAATCAACATTCAAACAAACGAATGTCAGCCATTATGGAATTGCTGTATTAATGTTTATGTATCAAATTAAAAGTTATGAATAACACAAAAAATATATGTAGACTTGGGAGAGAGGAAAAACAACATAGACAAGAGCACAGACAGTTATAGATTAAATGAGTAAAGATAATAAAATAAATATTAAAAGTCATAGAGTAATAAGAAAGCCACATAAAGATGGAAAATACACAGAGTCTGAATTATTTATATTATTATATTTTCTTTAAAATCTTTGACTGCAGAGAGATAGATATTTGATTCTTGAGGCAGCTAAGTTAAACCAATATAAAGGTATCTTGGTTTCAAAATTTGGATCTAAGGATATGTTGCTTTGGAAAAGAGGTTCTGCTTTTGTTTTCATAGAAGATGAAAACTTGTGGATTCCTTCCAGACTAATGTAGTTTGATGACCCCCCCGAAAGGTCTCCATAAACCCTAAAAATACTCCACCCAATAAATAGCAAGAAGCTATTTGAGTAAATAACACCTAAATTTCCAAAATGATAGTCTATAAATGTTTGTTTTCATTTAAAGAGGGAAATGACATAAAAATGAATACTTTCATTGGTGTAGATCTTGGTCTATTTATAGAAATTTAGGCCAATTTTGTTATATGTATATTTCTATTGTTTAAGGTATTATGTTTATATAGCTCATTTAAAAATATAATATATAACTTAAAATTACAGATTAATAGATAACCATTTATAATAGTCAAACTTGTTGTCATGTTAGTCAGGCTTTGTAGATGTACAAAGATATATTTCATATGGGTAGTTATTCCTCAACCCTCTCAAAGACCTTTAGAATGTGGCATTTAAACTGTTTTAAAAACTTAGACTTTTCTCAAAAGTGAGACATGTCTGCTGCTGGCAGACCAATTATTTCAGAGAGGTTAATGAGCATTGAAGAAGCTCATTATGGAATTTGCCTTCAATGTGAGAAAGCTAGCTATTTGGGCGAGAAATTATTCTTGCCTGGACTGCTTGATGGTATTCTATATGGACTGGACATGCAGGAACCACAGAAAAATGACCAATGAACTTTCTAAAAGATGAAATGGTCCTTTAGGGTTCCTGCTTCATGAAAGAGTCTGCCAGATATTCTGCAGAACACAGAAGAAAGTGACTGACAAACTGCCAAGATAGGCGGAACAGCCTTCTAAATTTCCTGCTTCATGGAAAAGTTTGCTGGATACATTGGGCCTGTAGGCTGAAGATGGATGCCCCAATATAACCGAAGAACTTAGTATGACTGTCCAGGAAGCAAGATGTCTCTGTAAACTCTAGAGTTTAGGAAGTTGCTTACAATGCACTTCCTGTTTACTTAGGTAATATCTATCATATGCTTCTGGTTCTTTGATGGAGTTGAAGACACATAGTTACAGTTTTCCTTACTTATGAAAAAAGATAAATTAGATATGAAACTTTAGACTCATAAAGAAATATAACTGTAAATCTTGCTTGATACCTGTTTTGTTATATGTAATTTTACTATATTAAAGTTAAAAACCTTTTTATTTAGACAAAAAAGGGGAGATGATATGAAATATCCTTCTGTATATGTGTTGCTTTGATTGGCTAATGAATAAAGCTGCTTTGGCCTATGGCAGGGCAGAATATAGCCAGGCTCAAAGAGATATATAGGGAAGGGGTGGAGTCAGAGAGATGCCATGTAGCTGCTGAAAGAGATGGAAGCCAGAACCTTACCACCAGTAAAGCAGCCTTGTGGCCATAGATAGATAGATAGAAATGGGTTAATTTAAGATATAAGAGTTAACCAGTAAGGTGCCTAAGCTAATAGGCCAAACAGTGTTATAATTAATATAGTTTCTGTGTGATTATTTTGTAATGGGCAGCTGGGCTCTATCTACATTTGTCATCTGTTATCATTTTAGGTTAAATATATAGACTATTTGAACATTGTTATAATTGAAGTAGACATTGTCTACATGATTACCTTTGACCTTGTGTTTTCATAAACCAGATTACTCCGTGTGGTCACTATATGTTGTCTGAAATTTTGCTTCCCATAGTTATAATTAGATGTGTTCAATTGCTATCAGAAAATATTCTTTAAATCTTTCAAAAATTATTTATATATTTTCATTTGCATGACATCATGAGTGTCAAGATGAATTCTACTGCTCTGTCCTGACAAACATGTGAATCTTCATTTTGTTCAGTGTATCTGCTCTGCCTACACCTCTTAGCATTAGTTGCTTAGTATCTATCTCAATGATCAGATTGGTTGTGAAGGTATTTGTATTACATAATACAAGCTACTTGTATTATATATGGTATTATAAGCAACCATTTGCATACTAGCCTTGCTATGGTGCAATAACATGTAAATTACCCCCATTTTATTTTATTAGAAGGCATTAAAGCATCATTTCACTTTATCACAAGAAAGGTCTTCTAGAAATAATCTTTATACAGCTTCGTTATAATATGTTACTATAATTTTTACTTGATTATTAACTACCAATCTCCTATAGTTTGTAGTCTATCAATTAAACTTTGTAAGTGTAGATGCATAGAAAGCACTCTAAATACAGTATTCAGTACTACCTGTTTATTTTGGGAATCCACAGCATATTAGGATATATCTCTATAAAATAAAGGGAGCACTGTAGTTATAAACCCACTGGGAATCTGTTCATGCTCTTATAGTCATTAATATGAGATTTTTATATTGAAGTTACAGCATAGCAGAAGAATCATTTATTTAAAAATTCTTCCTTCTCACAACCCCACAAAAAAGGCTGATTCTCCTGCCTAATTAGGAAAAAAGGGACTTTCCAGAAATTAGTTTAATAGCTGTCAATTCAATAAATACTTTTAGGTATTGTTTGGGAATTTTATAACTACTCTGAGAAACACTCAGATACACTAATAATAAATTCAAGAAGATGTCGAAATTTATCTTCATTTCAATAAAAATTGTGGAACCCCTCCAGAAAATGCTTCAAAATGGTATTGTTTTGGTTTCCTAACTTTAAAAATATTTAATTGTGGTGTACTACATGATAAAAACATCTTAAATAAGTGTAAGTGCACCTGTGTTCGAGATTTTCCCTTTACCAAGTGAAACTATACTCAGGAACTGGGCACTAGTAACACACACCTTTAATCCCAGCACTCGGGAGGCAGAGGAAGGCAGATCTCTGTGAGTTCGATGCTAGCTTGGTCTACAGAATGAGTTCCAGGATAGCTAGGACTACACAGAGAGATCCTGTCTGGGGTTGGGGGGAGAAGAGCACTCAGAGCCCTGAAAGCAGAGCTGCCACAAGTAGAGGGAGGCAATGGGCTTCAGCAGTGGGCATCTTTATTTCTTATTCCCTCCAGATAGCTTCTGGAAAACTTTCAGAAATCTTTAGTATTTTGTAAAACACAAACAGAATTCCTTATAAAATTGTAAGAACTTAGCAATGAGGAAGGAACAGAACAGTAGTTGAGGTGGCACAGCTAAATGGCAGAGCCAGGAAAGGCACAAAAGTAAATGGATGAGCCTTGGGGCTTTCTTATTTGTTGTATTTATGGATGATCTATGGATATGAAACATACATTGTTAGGATTTGCTAACTATAAACTTGGCTCCTCAATCTGCACCTAGTAATTATACCTCAGCTTAGTAGTGAGAAGGGCATTATATCCTAGGTATCACAGAATAAAAATATAAGTCATATTTATTTCTTACCTCCAATTACCTTGCTATGTAGTTGTAAGGAGAAAAAAATAACTGTTTTCTAAATGCATTATTTATCTGTCTGTTCATTCGGCATTCATTTACCCAACAAATGTTTATTAGCACCCCTTCGGCCTACTATCTGACATTTATTATGCCTTCTTTGCCTCGTCTGTATTTTCTTTGACCTCACAGTCTTCCTTATTTTAATCTCCCCCTCTTTTTTCTTCCTCTTTAGAACCACCATCTAAAATGCCCCTGCAAAATAGTTAAAATCTGGAGTTTCTTTAGCACGAAGGTCTTTTATTGCATGCTACTGATAAAGAAATTCGAAGGAAATGAACACTTGAAAGTCAGGTTATATCTTTGTGACTGAGCTTGCTTAGACTGCAATTATCAATCCATCATCAAATATCAGTGATGGATAAAGTCGTTCCTGTTTTAAATAGCTGTAGTGAGTATAAAAGGAAGAGCTAAATGAAGACAGAAGAGGTCTTTGGGAAAGGAAGGCTTAGGAAGAACTGCTATACAGAAGAAGAATGGCCCGGACTCCAGACGTCTTCAGCTTTGCCTGGGACAGACTGGAAGCGTTGCCGTCAAGTGTACTGCAGTACAGCTGCCGGGCAAAGGAACTTCTCTGAGACTGAGGGACGGTTCATATGACTTACAAAGACTTAAAACATCAATGCAAGCTGACTCTCCATCATGGGGTCTTCTCCCCTGATGGTTCCAGGAGCTTGAAATTTAATGAGGAAAAACAAATCCTCAACAAGAATGATAAGAGAATGAGACTGAGTCTCTCAAAGAGAGGAAGGAATTTACACATCTTGATCCTCTGGTCTTCGGAGGCCTTAGCAAAGCTCAGTCACTCCTGGCCCCCAAAACTCTTGTTGCAACGCGTCCACCTGCCCTCTAACCTCAACCTGCACAATTCTTAGACTGTTTGCTTGAAATGACTGCCTGGCTCTTGTCCTCCTCTCCCCCATTGCTCCCATTTGAAGCCCTATACAGTCTTCCAGTCTTCGTAAGTGTCACAGATGATCTCTCTTTACTCCAAATATCTATATAGCGCTGTTTCTGTCCCAATTACAACATTAATATATTTTAATTTATGTCACTGGTCAACGTGTTCTTCTGGATGTGTAGGTATGACAGAGGGGTGCAGGATCTGAGGGTGGGAAAGTATACATTTAAAGACAAAACCAATAATCAGCTTAAGCGATGGTGGCACAGGGCTGTGCTCCCAGTTTTCAGGAAGCTGAGACATAAGATATTGAGTTCAAGGCCAAACTGGGTCCCCCACTAGGATCCTGACCCAAAACAAAAGTATCCTCAATAATAATAATAATAATAATAAGGAACACAATCTGATGACAACTTATGCTGGAGAGGTTGTGGGGAAAAGGGAAGACTTCTTTCTGCATTGCTGGTGGGAATGCAAGCTGGTACAGCCCCTTTGAATGTCATTGTGTCAATTTCTCAGAAAATTAGGAAACAACCTTCCTCAAGACCCAATAGTACCACTTTTGAGTATATATCCAAAGGATGCCCAATCGTGCACAAGGACATGTGCTCAACTATGTTCATAGCAGCTTTGTCATAGCCAGAACTTGGAAACAATCTAAATGCCCCTCAACCAAAGAATGGATAAGAAAAATCTTCTACACTTACACAATGGAGTATTACACAGCAGAAAAAAACATAACGACAGCTTGAATTTTGCCAAAAAAATGGATGGAGCTAGAAAACATTATTTTGAGTGAGGTAATCCAGACACAGAAAGACAATTATCACATGTACTCACTCATAGGTGGTTTTTTTTTTTTTTTTTTTTGGATTTTTCGAGACAGGGTTTCTCCGTAGTTTTTGGTTTCTCTCCTGGAACTAGCTCTTGTAGACCAGGTTGGCCTCGAACTCACAGAGATCCATCTGCCTCTGCCTCCCGAGTGCTGGGATTAAAGGCATGCGCCACCAGCGCCCGGCTCTCATAGGTGGTTTTTAAACATAAAGCAAAGAAAGCCAGCCTAAAAAAATTCACAATCCCAGAAAACTTACACAACAATGTGGACACTAAGAGAGACTTACATAGATACATGGGAAGTAGAAAGTATAAAAAGACAAGATCTCCTGAGTAAATTGGGAGCATGGGGACCTTGGGGGAGGGTTGAAGGAGGGAGGGGAGAGGTAGGGAGGGGAGCAGAGAAAAATGTAGAGCTCAATAAATATCAATAAAAAATAAATAAATAAATTTTAAAAAAAGGAAAAAAGGAACACAGAAACTTTAGGTCTAGCTTGAATTTATGTCATTATATATTGATAGGAATATGAGCTACATAAACCATATACAAAGTTCTATACAAAATAAGTAAAGAGCCGGGCGTGGTGGCGCACGCCTTTAATCCCAGCACTTGGGAGGCAGAGGCAGGCGGATCTCTGTGAGTTCGAGACCAGCCTGGTCTACAAGAGCTAGTTCCAGGACAGGCTCCAAAACCACAGAGAAACCCTGTCTCGAAAAACCAAAAAAAAAAAAAAAAAAAAAAAAAAAAAAAAAAAAAAAATAATAATAATAATAAGTAAAGAAACCCTATCTCCATCTTATTCCATCTGAAACCTTACTCTCACTGCCTCTGAGTATTGTTTTCTGTGTCTACCATGTATTTTGATTACTTACAGGCTCCTCACCCACAGGCAGGACAGAGTAGAAGATGAAAAGGTTCAGTAGAATCTAAGCATGGCCCATTCTTTATTCCCCTTAATGTAGACATGGAGACTGGTCTAGCATTTGGTAGGTGTCTCAGATCTAATCAGCCTTTAACCCTCCATTTCATGATGTGAAATTCGGTGAGAAGGTATTAGGGGATATAACGCTGGCATAGGCCTGCTCATCTGTGTCTACTATATGAAAAACAGTAAGACAGAGGCAGTCAAAGGGGCAGAGGAGAGAGTTTTCTTAAATTATCATCCTAATCTCCCAGGTTATGGCTTCTTGGGTTGTTTTTGCATTAATTTTGACTCTTTTATTTTTGCAATTTTGGAGATTAAACCTCAGAGTTCTTACATGCTAGGCAAGTGCACTAAATAACTAGAGAGGGACATGCCAGCTGCTTAGGTCTTTATTTGTATGATATGTTCTAATACCATTTTTTTTCCATTTTCTCTGATTTAAATTGGTTTCTGTCGCTTCAAATCAATATCCTCGCTAAACAGACATCATTGAAAGGCGTTGGTATCTTTACACTAAATGTAGAAAACACTTTTTAGGGGAAAGAGAATCTCTTACCAAATAAAGTCATTCTAATAGACCACCTAGCTTTATTAAAAATAGGCCTTGTGCTTTGATCTCAAAGAGAGATTTCTCATCAGTGTTTAAAGAGAAACAACAAGAGGGTAAAAAAAGAGGGGCTTCAACTCAGAAGTTTGTAAACATGATTACAAGTTTTAAAATAAAGCACCACAGAAATGTGGATATGAAGAAACAGAACATCATCCCTGTTAGAGCCATATGACTGCATCTCAGTAGTGACATGTGTGAAGGTCATAGGAGGTCAAGAGGAAACACACATTCCTTTTTTTCTGTCCCTGAATCCTTAGGAGAAAAGAGTCTTGAGTGATTGATTCCGTATGCTGTTGCACAGAGCCTATAAAAACCATGAACTTTCGGTGACTAGTCCTCTAAAACTGTAAAGTACCAACACAAACTCTAACACGCAGTGGCTGGTTACTTACACTTTGGCCAGAGAATATACTGCTAAGTTTGGAAAGCCTTGTATGTTGTTAAAGAAGGACACTAGTATTGAAAAATCCTGCCAGACTATCTCAGAGTCAATCAATCAGACAGAGGAAGTTTGCTTTATAAAACCTTCTAGAAACAAGGAAATTCAGTGAGATGGCACGCATGATGCAGAATCTGCTTACAAAATACAGTAACTATTCTATAAACCAATAACAAACACAAAGAAAAATATCATGGACATATTCCACTTCATAACAGCCTCAAAAAAAAAATAAAATAGGTAAAAATAAACCTAACCAAGCCCCTATAATAAAGGTGAAAGGCCTCTACAATGAAAATATTAAATCTCTGAAAAAAGATATAGAGAAATATACTAGAAAATGGAAAGATCTCCCATGCTCATGGATTAGTAGAATCACTAATATGGTAATGAACATTTTACCCAAAAGCTATTTACAGATTTGATGCAATTCCAGTCAAAATTCTCATCTCGTTATTCACAGAATTAGAGGGTAAAAGCTATCCCAGAAATCTTTTGGAACTACAAAAGATACAGGATGGTCAAAGCAGTCCTGACCATAAAGAATGGCTTTGAAGAAATTCAGGCTTCACTATATATTACAGAGCCTTCATAATAAAAACAATATTACACTCCAACAAAGCAGACATACAGATGAACGGAACAAAACAGAAGAACCAAACGAGTACATGTAAAAAGAATCTAATATTTGACAAAAAAAATCCAAAATAATAAATGGTGCTAAGCAAACTGGATATCTGCATGTAGAAGAATGAAGTTAGACCCTTATCTAACTAATTCCAAATGGATCAAAGACCTGAATGTGAAACCAGAAACACTGAAACTAATAGAAGGAAATGCAGGCTGTTCCCTACATAACAGAGCTGTAGAAACAAACTTTCTGTTTTTGCAGGAATTTAAGGCCAAAAATTTACAAGTGGGATCACATAAAACTAAAAAACTCCTGTAAAGCTAAAGAAGCAGTCAATTCGGTGAAGAGGGAGCCCACAGAATGGAAGGGAAGCTTTGCCAGTTATCCTCAGACAGAGGATTAATTTCCAGATTACACAGACCACTAAAAAGGTAGAACAAAACAAACAAACAACAAAAATAACACTCAAAACTGGATTACTGATTGAGTAGACATTTCTCAAAAGAAGAAATAGAAATGGCTAAGAAATATACTGAAAAGTGTTCATTAGCTTTAACAACCAGGGAAACAAAAATCAAAACAGTTTTGAGATTTCATCTTACTAGAGTGAAAATGGCTAAAATCAGCAAAACAACCAGGAACAAATGTGAACAATAATGTGGAAAAGGAGAGAAACTAATGCACTGTTGCTGGGATTGCAAATTGGTAGTCCTTCTGGAAATCAGCATGTAACATGCTCAAAAACAATAACAAGCAAACAAAACCTATCCCATGACCCAGTTATACCACTCCTTGGTGTACGCCCTAAGGTCTCAACATCCTACTCTGCAGACACTTGCTCAGCCATGTTCCTTGCTGCTCCATTCACAATAGCTAGAAAATGGAAATAATGTAAGTGTCCTTTAGTTGAGGAATGAATAATAAAAATGTGTTCACTATGAAATATTATGCAGCAACTATGGGGGCCTCGATGACCACAAGAACCCGCATGCCTCCTACAAGAGATAAAGAAAAATGAAATCGTGAATTTTGGAGGTAAATGGGTAGAACTAGAAAAGATCATATTGAGTGAGGTAGCCCAGACTCAGAAAGACAAATATCACAAATTCTCTCTCATCTGCAGTACCTAGTTCCAAATCTTCAAATGAAGTAACCACCAGAACTAGAAAACTTTTTTTTCCTTAAAAAATAGGACCATCTGAAGGTGGGTATTTGAGAGAGGAAGAGCAGAATTCAAATAATTTAAATGGGGAAATGGGGTGTGTAGGGAGAATTGTGGTAGTTTCAGTGAGAATGGACCCTATTGGCTAATATATTTGAATACTTGATCCTAAGTTAATGGAGCTGATAGGGAAGGTTGGGAAGGCATGGCCTTTCTGGAGGAGGCACGTCACTGGGAGTGGGCTTTGAGGTTTAAATAGCTTCCCTCCCCACAGCTACTCATGCTTTTCATAACCCCGCTATTCCCATTCTCTCTCTCTAATGGTGCATTTCAAGACATAAACTCTCAGCTACTGCTCCAGCACCATGTCTACCTGCCTGCTGCTATCCCCCCCCCATGCTATCATAATGATCATGGACTCATCCTCTGAAACTCCAAGCTCCCATTTAACTCTTTCTTTTATAAGTTGCCTTGATCGCGATATCTCATGCCAGAAATAGAAAGAAAAGAAGAAGAAGAAGAAGAAGAAGAAGAAGAAGAAGAAGAAGAAGAAGAAGAAGAAGAAGAAGAAGAAGAAGAAGAAGAAGAAGAAAAAAACCTGTTGTTGAAGATACCATGTAATTGGACCCAGAGGATCTCTGCTGGATCTGACCTAAGGGTCCTCACTGAGAGCTAGCTTTCATAACGGAAGTTGCAGTGTAAAGCAACCAAGGGGCAGACACAAACAATAATCCTATTTATCTGTGATACGTATGACCCATAATAATGAGAAGGCCTTCAAGATACTCCTAAAGGTGCATTAGTGGCACTCACACCTTGGCAGCAACCAGGAAACTAGGATAAAAAGTCAGTTTAACAGAAAAAAAGTATGCTTGGTACTAGAAATTTAACCAACTACCGAGGGCTAGTGAGGCCATGGAACTAGAGGAGAACCTACTACTGACACTTCATCAACCACTGCTAACTGCAGTCTAAATATTTATTCCTATACTACAGATAAGTGTAGTTCTCTCCCCTCAATAGATGGAAGCCATTATAGAAAACCTCAGCTGTCAAAAGGCAGAGGACAAGTGACTATAGGGTGTTCATCCTAATTAATGTATCTATGACACACTCCTGAACCTCAGAGAACACGGCAGCAGAGGGGAAGGAAGACCACAGGGATCATTGGACCAGGAAATCTGTTGTGAGTCTCCTGGGAGGCTTCTGCATGATACCTCAACAATATGGCTGCCGAAATAAAATTTGAAGGAATATAATACCAATAGACACCCTAAATTGGAAGGAGGAAATCTCAGGGGGACACCCCTAGACAAAAAAACAAAGAGACTAAAAAATGCTAAGAGTGGACAAAATTGGCTTTCAATGATCAGCACGCTGCTTGGTTATCCAATCTCAAGTGGTCAGCCCTAAAAGCATACACATATAAGCAACAAGCAACATTAAATGGACTGAGAAGATTGTATTTATATACTTAAGGAGGGATGTGTGTGTGTGTGTGTGTGTGTGTGTAAAGCAATAACCATTAAGAAAAAGAGGCCAGTATTTGAAAGGCAGTGTTTGTAAGGAGAACAGTAAAGAAGGAAATGACATAATTATGATTTAATTAAAAAAATCTTTCCTGAAAAATAATTATAAATCATTAAATGTCCAAAAAAAACTGTAAAAAGAAAGAAAGAATAAGAAAATAAATAAAAATATTTGATAGCAACAAGATAATTGACTCGGTGATCATCATATCCCCAAATACAGGCAAATCTGGAACTATTTTCATTTTCTATCTTTTCCAGTAATTTACAAAACTGAAGATAATTTTTAGATAGTGGGCAATACAAAATAAGTGGCTGGCCAGTGGGTCATTGCTTGACGTTGGTTTAGAATCAGATATTGAAATGAAGTGTCAAAAGTCTTGTGTTATAGAAATCAGACAGCAACAGTAGACCACAGACGTGTCACAAGCATCGTGTAATGGCTAGAAGGCTTAGGAGTAGAAGCCGCTTAAAGGCTCAAGGACACTGTTTTTGTCTCTCGTTCGTTTTTTAACATTTTTTTTTTTTTTTTTTTTGGTTTTTCGAGACAGAGTTTCTCTGTGGTTTTGGAGCCTGTCCTGGCACTAGCTCTTGTAGACCAGGCTGGTCTCGAACTCACAGAGATCCGCCTACCTCTGCCTCCCAAGTGCTGGGATTAAAGGCGTGCGCCACCACTGCCCGGCTCGTTTTTTAACATTTAGTTTTCTCTCATACATTATATCCCAACCGCAGTTTCTCCTCCCTTCACTCCTATCAGTCCCTCCCCTGACCCTACCCCCATCTCTCCCAGATCAACTCCTCCTCCTCTGTTTCCTTTTAAAAAGAAAAGAAAAGAAAAAAGAAGAAAACAGGCCTCCCAGGGATATCCTCCAAAGATGACCTAATAAGAAATAGTAAGACTGGACACAAACCCTCATATCATGGCTGCACATGGGGACCCAGTAGGAGGAAGAGTCCCAAGCTCAGGCAAAAGAGTCAGAGACACCCCTCCCTCCACTCCCATTACTGGGACACCCACAAGAACACCAAGCTACACAACCATAAGGTACATGCCGAGGACCTAGCTCAGACTCACGTGGGCTCTGTGCTTGTGGCTTCAGTTTCTGCGAGCCCTGCTTAGTTGATTCTGTGGGCTGTGTTCTTGTGGTGTCCTCAACCCCTTCAAACCTTCTTCCCCCTCTTCTGCGAGGTTCCATTGAGGAAATAGTTTTATGGGTAATGGGAGCTGCCACCAAGCTTGACAACGTGAGTTCAAGTCCCAGGATCCACTGGTGACAAGAGAAAACTGATTGACTCTGTGATATTTGTGAGTGCGCGCGTGCACACACACACACAGGAGAACACACAAGGTAAGTAAATGCTGACAATAATAATAACAGAATATACTCAAACATCCTACACACACCATATTTAAGAGGAACTGTTTTAAGCTTCTGGAGAGGTTCAAGGAGGGAGTTGGCTTACATGATGAATCTTCTCTCTGCACGAGCTTCCAGCTCCCGGTGAATCAGGAGGTGTGTTCTTCCTGGCCTCTGCCGGCTGCATCAGAGGATGTCCAGGAGCCTGGAGTGAATGACTCCCAAACCATTTTCTGTCTTGTGAATCTGTTTTTCTCCTCTTTAAACGAGCTTCTCTAAAGACATGGGAGGTGCCTATTTCCTGACCATGTCTCACTGGAAATGTTCATGGATGTGAGCTTGAGAGAATTTGCAAATTTCCTCTCTCTGATCTAGGAGACAAGGAAGAATAAATTCTCCAGGCAGTGGGAGGCGAGTTGCTTGACAGAGAGGATTTGTGGTGGGAGATGCTCAGAGGTTACTAGATGCAATAGATGCAATGCAAAGTCTGACCCCACTCCTCTTAGTCCTGGCACTGAGGAAACGCCTTCAGCTCTGGGGATTTGATTCCCATCTTCAGGCGGCATTAATGCTTTCAAACCCAAAACAGGTCAAACACCTACCTCTTGCTGTCTGACCACGAAAATCCCAGATACCCTGAAACACTTACCCACGCGTTAAACGGGGAACCTTCCCCTTGAAAGGCTGTTTTTCAGCATGGCTCATAAACAGGCGGCACATACGCCTCAGAAACCCATTTAACGCGAGTCATCTGGGACTTAGAAACTGGCTGCAAAAATAGTGAGCTGAGTAAAACATGCAGTTGTTTCCAGGAGCCTGCAAAGCAAACGCTGGAGGCAGGCAGCCGGGATCTCTCAGCAAAAGTCATTTCCAGAGCTTGCTCGTGGTAGGAGGCGAGCGCTTTGAGAAGCATTCAGAAGAGGAACTATGGCTAAGGAGAACCTCCATACAGCTGCCTAACCGGATTTTGCCCCCAGAAGGAGGGGTCAGTAGTAGGTCGCCCTATTTAAGAGATCAGGGTACCTGCATGCGGTCACTGTGACACACAAGACGGACACTGTTTTCGGAGCTCACTGCCTCAAAAAGGCTGCCTGGCCACTACACAAAGGTAAGCGAGTGTTTCCGAGAGGACGGAGATTCGTTTTCCAGCTGCATCTTCACGAAGCTATGGGCAAATAAAGGAACCACAGGCTGCATGCCTCCCCTGCTTGGATCTGCAACCAACCAGCCAAGTGTGCGCTCCAGCATCAAAACACGCTGAAAAGCTTGTTGTTTTAAAAAGGCTTCTTTTGAAAGAACAAGCCTCACTTGTTCCTTCTGCTTCAGAGAGACCTTCGGCGTATTCAAAGATTCGGATATTTCCCATGGGTCTTACACACAGGAAAGCTGGCCGCAGGACCTGGTCCCATAGCGCCTTGAGAGCTGCCTACACTTGGAATCACAGATCTCTGAGCAAGAGTGATATTCCAAGTTTGAGTACTCAGCAGTGGGCTCTTTAAGAAACACTTAGAAGGGGTCCTGTTAACTACAGAGAACCACCAGGCAGATGTCAGGCTGGATTTGGTCCCAGAAGATGTATGTGCTCAAACTCTGCATGCTCACCCAGGGTCCTGGAGTCGAGTTGTTTAATCTGACAGACACTCAGGTTCCAGCTCTCTCAGTCAACTACAGGATGCAAAGGAAGGCTAGCTCACCATGTGTAGAAGATAGCACACAGGAGACAGTGTTTATTTCCTCTTTACACGCCAGCCAGCAGCAAACTGCCCCTGCCCTAAACACAGGAATGGCAAGGAATACCACTCAAAGAAGAAAGGGTGCTCTTTGCTGCTCTAGGAGAGAAGGAGGGGCCTGGGGGTCAAAAGAACATGGGGTTGACAGCTCTCTGTACAAGACAAGTTCACCAACTTCAGAGAGCATGGCTCAAGGGCTTACTTCTGTTTAATCACATGATTCTTTTCTTCATAAAAATATATATAAGTCCTTAGAATAGTGTTCGAGGCCCTTCACATGTGGGCCTTCTGCCCTTTCGCAACATACATGGGTCTTTCCAGCCCCATCAACTGCTGCTCAGCACCAGTGTAGCCCTGGGTCTCTCTCCAGTATTCCTCTTGTCCTTTCTTTTACATCTAGCAGGGTTGGAGTTTCCCCTCAGCACTCAAGGCCAGGCCCTCCTCCTCACAGTGTGTGTGTGTGTGTGTGTGTGTGTGTGTGTGTAATCAGCATTGGTGACCCTTCTCAGAGGGACCCTTCTTTGAATGGTACTCTCTACTTTAAAAGTAAGTCCAGTCTATGATAGTCTCCTCCGCCCTTGTGTTTTGCACTGTACTTACCTGCATGGTTCCGTGGTCATGCTCCTAGTCTTTTTAGCACTGTGGTAAAATGAAACTGCATGAGCAATAAATATAAGGGAGGAAAGATAGGTTTTGACCTTTTTGATCTATTATGATGGAGAAGCATGACTGAGAAGAACAACTCACAGCATGCTGGCAAGGGAGGGGAAGGATGGAAGGGAAGACAGGCAAGAGGAGAATCACAGGTAATGGGGGATTTCACAGCTTTCTCCTTTTATTCTATGTGGGATTGATGCCCAAATTCAGGGCAGGTCTTTCCTCTGAAAGCTCTCACAGATTCCTCCCGAGGTGCACTTTGAAAATACATCTCAATACAATCAAACTGTTAATCAAGACAAACCCAACAATCAAACATAACCCTATCTTTACTATCTGTTAGACAGGAAGCTGTGTGAAGGTAACTGTGACTGAATGTTTCAGTTTTCCAACAATTAATTGTCTCTTTCTGAGCATCTGGAAGCTAGAAGAAACACAGGGAAAACTGTCTCCTTCAATGGAAGACTGAATGAATGTGCTGTCCTGGCTTTGCTCCTTGGCTGGCTGGGATTGCGGGCGTCTGCACCTGCTGCTTGTCTGTGTCTCTGGCTAGTCTGCAATGGGTGCTAGCAGATACCATACACTTCCTTTCGCACTGCTGACTGGCCCCAGGAAAACAGCTGCCCCGTTCCTATGGGAACCTCATGTCAGGTCCTAGCCTTTTGTAGTCAGCTTGATCTAAAACTGACTGGCTTTTCTGTGTGATATCTAGACACCTAACAATTAAAGCTGTGTGATTATGTAATTTGACAAATATATGCAAGATACATTCTCATAAATTTGATTGGGAGCACATTTTATGAGTGTCTAGCCACTGAGCTGTAAGAAAACTCCCATGCTTCAAGGATACAATGGTTCATGGTTCTGGGAAAACCTGCTGAGCTAAATGCAGAGCCAAATAAATGTACTTTGGGGCATCACTCAAGGGAAAACAAAAAGAACCATCAAGAAAGATATAAGTCAACCTGAAGACCATAGGAAAGAGGAAGAATAGTGGAAAGTCTGCAGATATCTAACAACTGTCCTCCTGGAGACCCATTAGCACCCCGGGGGGCCTCTGGAGCAATTTGTTAGAACAATGGTCCTTGAGTTCTGTAAACTACAGGCAAAACTTCAAGTGCTCTTCTGGAATGAGAGTCTATAATGCCACTTTGCTTCTGACTGATGTTTCCAAAATAGCAAAAATTAAAATTTGATTGAAAATCAAAAATTTGTTATACTCTATTGATGACAGTTCTCAAGCTGATTATTTGGAGAGCAGCTGGAGATGGCAATAGGTATGAAGTGAATATTTCCAGAGAGAGGGCAGAAACAAAGACAGAAATGAGCTTTCCATGGACATTAATGAAGACCGACAATTTCTGCAGTTTGCTACAGTGGTAACTTTAGATGATTCTCTAAAATCTGATACCTTTAGTGTGATGTAATTTTTCAGCATGTTTTTATATTTTTTTCTAGAATGTCTTCCACAGTGTATATTTTTGGGGGGACAGGATTAGAGAGCAGTCAGTCTCAAAAACAACTCCTGTTGGCCCCTGATTCAAGGTAACCATCCAGAATCCCTAACACATCTCCACAAACCTCCAAGGCATCCAGACAGGCCGTATGATTGCCCAGAGTATGTAATAAAAGGGGTATTGGCATTCCCTGCTGGGCCAGAGGGAGTCAGCACAGACCATAGAGGTCTCACCATCACTCTCTAAAACTGCAAGAGAGCCAGCTTCCAGGAGCATGACAGAGTTGAGTATTAATTACTTACTGGATTTTATGCCGAATAAAACCACATGTGTCTTTCAGCTGTGGTTTGGAAACATTTTCACCCTGGATATTATCTGTGAAAATTGGATGGGATTACATCACCCTACTGCTGGTTTATACATGTTCAACTTTCATGTCAGCAGAGCAGGCACTTCTGTGAGGCTCCCTTGGAGCGCTTCACAGAGAGTTGGCAAGTGGCAGTTGGAGGCAAAGCGAGCCCTGGCCTCTGCCTATACAATATGAAGAGTTGCACTTGATGTCTTAAGAGCTTGGAACTGGTCTTTCAATAACTAAGAGTCCAAAAAAGAGGTTATTTTAATACAACTGAGTGGGAGGTTCACATTAGTCTGGTGGGTGGAACAGAGTAAGAGAGGGTCAGAGAAGAAGCATGGAGAAAAGCTAGGGAAAGAGTCTACAAATAGCATATGCAGAAAGTGGAAATTGTCTTTAAAGTGCTTAGGTTGAAATAAAAGTGATTAACTAATGGCTTTTTGGCTATTCCACAAGGAATACCAGTGACAATATCCTTCCATAAAGCTTTAAACTCCAAGATGCTGCCTCCTTCCAAAATCACCATAGGTTGGAAACTAGGCCTTAATACATGGAACCTTGAAAAATCTTCAAGATTCAAACAGTGGCACCAATGTTTCCATGATGTATGCACAGAAGAAATCATGTGTGAGGATGGTGTATCAGGAGGAACGAAGAAGAAAAAAGCACATTTGGAGATAGACAAAGTGAATAAGGAGTCATTAGGAGAAACCAAGTGTATATAGAATTTCAAACAGAATAAAAAAGATACATGAAATTATAAAAAAGTCAAAGAAAATAACACAAAAACAAGCATTTAAATTAAAATGTCAATAAGATCCTTAATTCTGAGTATATTTGGAAGAGCTGTGTGGAAACCCTCTATTTTGTAAGCTTCGTATTTATTATAATACAAAAGAGGTTAATTGGAGTTACCACACACAGAGTATCACGCTCATTTCAGAAGCCATTGGTTGCCAAGTAAAACAGACAAAATCAGTACCTGGTATGAAATATATCCCCTTGAATTGCTATCATAGGTGTCCTGGAGATTCTCAAAACAATACAAGCTATTGTTATTTGCTCTTGGGCTCTTGGTTGCTCGGAAGAACTTAGAAAAAAAAACCACTATTGCTGAAAATACCACAGATACAGGTCACAGGGCATGGAGATACTGATCTGATGCTGACAAGGAAGCTTCCACCCTCTTGGCTGCCTCTCATTGTACTAGAAGGTGCTAATGCAGGGTGATAGGATTGGGAGGAGGAAGTAAACAGAAATCTTATCCAGCTTGGAACCCTGTGAACTACAGTAACAACTGTCATAGCAAGCTATACCCATCAGTGCCAT